>NW_016810483.1:1801049-1943566 GCF_001698545.2 Rhinopithecus bieti
TTTCTTCCTTATCCTGTTAGATGTCACACTTCTTTTATAGATTTCAGTCATAGTAAATGCCATTTTGCTATACTAGCAATGATTGGCCTTTTTTTCTTTTAAATGTGTTTTTTTGAATGTAGAGTATATAAAGCTCTCAAGCAGGTAGGGGTCTGTTTTCTAAAGAAAATAACCTCAAGAAAGGCATCTGCTGAATAGACAGGTGAACTTTATACCTGAGCCAACGTATACTTTTACTATTTGCAGGGGATTTTTTTTTTTTTTTTTTTAGGTTGATGGTAGTTAGTCCCACCAGGTGATCAAACATTGAGTTTGTGAGACAAGCCAGCAAGCCAAGTAGGTTTGCACTTGGGCCCATGCATTTTTTTTTAATGATCTTTCTTGTGATTTGTTACTCTACTCTGCAGGCCACTTTGCTATACATACGCTATCCAAGGAACCATCTTAAACTGATTTTTCAACATATTTCTCTTCTACGGTACTTGGATGAATTAAGGTTAAAGGCTCCAAAAGCTGGAATGCCAGCAGGCCATGAGATGAGGCGAGTTCCTGAAATGGGCAAACCTGGTGAAATTTGGGGTATCTTCTGCATGATAGTTTTTTTTTTTTTTTTTTCTGGGACGTTTGTAGTTTATTTCAATGTGCATGTGACCATGTGCTTAATGGAAATTAAGCAGATTTGGCTTGTGTCGCCAACCTAAAAATAAATGTTGTAAGGAATATTTGATTTCTAGAAGTGTTTTTGTTTTGCATCCCATAGATAATGTTCTTGCAATTAGGGCTGCAAGGCTGGTATTCTGCAAAGAGGAAGTACAGTGGGGGAAAGTGCATGGCAGTCGGGAAAGACAATTAGACAGTGTTCTTTGTTTCTTTAATAAATTATTCTTATTAATTACAGTCAGTTTGTGCTAAGGCATTTTTCAAGCTTTGTTTAGAAGTCAGCTCCCATTCACAAGAAGGTTGTGCCAGAAGCTGTGTTCTTCTCATGCACTGTTGTTTTACCCAGTCGTGAAATGTATTGACCAGATTGACTTGTGGATGTCTCTGCAAGGCTTGTTTTTTCTTTTGCAATGCCCTGATGCCCATTTTTAACATGTGCCCTGCCTTGTACACAACAGGTGTTTGTTCGGTAGTTATTTTATGGGACTTAGAGTGAGAAAAAAATGTTTCCTATCTAGCTAACCACTGTGAGAACGAGTTGCCTAAAAGGAAGAACCTACCTAGTACCTGAACAGGTGTAAATGGGTGTTTCCTCATGACCCTCCCCAAGCTGTTTTATTTAAAAGGAGGGGAGGGGACTCAATTTAGTGCCATGAAATTTACAATTCAGTTGTAATAATCTAAGATTATTGGGAGAGTGCAAAGGGCAGTGGGAGCTTTTTAGTGGTTTGGCCTTGATGCTTAAAGCTGCTCAGTTGTAGGGTTAAATTAGTTCCTTCAATCTGAGTACTTAAAGTAACTAAATCATAAACAAAATTTATATTAGATTCTGACAACTAATAATCTATTTAAATTATATTAAAGTATCTGGGCAAAAATTTAATTAAAGACAGAAGTACTGTCAAGCCCTGTAAATATCTTGACAGGTCTACTCAAATGGAACTGATATCACGAAATATTTACATATGTCTGATGTGTTCGGGAACATCTCAGCAGTGCCTGTGCAAAGCTAATTGCACTTTCCTTCCAAATCACATTTTAATAAAATAGTTTTTTTTTTAAAAAAAGGGAATATAAATACATACACAGTTGTGTTCCAGTGTTCTGTTTACTATTTACTTCTCTATACTCAGAATCATGTTGTGATGAGTGTATTTCCTCAAACTGCTGCTAATTCAGATAAATAGCTGAAATGGGATCATTGAATAGAAAGCTCATGTCATTCTGTTTGATTTCAACCATTTGAAGATATCAGAGGCTAGCATGTTACAGGACAATTTACTGAGGGAAAAATGGATCTGAATGTGGGATTATTGGGCCCTGTTTATGTTCAGTAGAATAGATTTGCTTAAGATAGGACAAAGATTTTCTCCGAGTTTTATGTTTGGACATATATTTATTTTAATTCCTTGTAAGTCAGGTGGACATCCACATTTTGCCAGATGCTCTGATTTTAGCTAATTTTGTGGTTCACTTTGTTTACTAGGACACTGAAGAATATTTCTGGCATCAAACTGAATTTCCGAGGTGTTCTTTCCCCCTCCCAGCTGTGCAATTGAGTCATAATGTGACTTTCTCTGCTCCAGGTTCCCTGCTTTTGAATTAGGGGTAATATTTAACGTATGTTCTTTGAGCCTAGGGATCCAAGGATGCAGGGCTTTGTTATCACTCACATTTTTAAAAGATGTTCTTGGTGTTCTCAGGACAGTGACCGCAGCTTTTGTGGGGGAGGATGTGATGTGAGTTTTGCTTGAGTGTCTTCTACCCTGGTGCCTACCTCCTGATGACCAGCGGCACTGGTGGCTTCCCCTTCTGGTGGTGAGCACCGAGATGGAAATGGATGCTCATGTCTGAAGTGGAGGGAGGTTGTTGGTCCTAATTCAGCCTGGTTCAAAGTGAGGTCCTTGCTCACCTGCATCTGTATCTGTATATGTGTGTGTGTGTGTGTGTGTGTTTGTGTAGGTTATTAAAATACAGATCCTTGAGTCAGGATTTTTGCTGACTGACATGGTAACGTACATTTATAACAAACTTCCCTTGATGATTCTGATGCATACTGGAGACCTGTGAATTAAGTAATTTATTCTGCCAGATTTCTGGAACTGAAATCTCTATCTTCACTTGGATTTTACTGATTATTTCTTTGTTTTTATCTTTAGGCCCATCCCGTGTTATTTTTTAATATATTTGGATTTTATTACGAATGAAAACGGTGGTTTTTAACCAAGCACGAGTATTGGAATCACAGCAGAGCTGTTGTTCCCAACACAGACACAGTTGCACGACTCCTGGATGTGCCATATCTGGGGTGGGGCCAGCATCTGTGTTTTTAAATAGCATCCCACATGGTTCTGATGCCCACCAAAGTGGGAAAACTGGACCCGTCAATTATCAGAGTTGGAGGAAAGCCTGCAACCCGTTTTAAGGGTTTAATTGAATTGGTTGGCCATTGTGGAACTTAAGAGAGGAAAACAGGGCTCCTTTTTCAGGAGGTCACAAAAAGAAACCTTAGAGACTTAGAGAAACAGAGGCAGAGCAAGAGCCTCACAGTTCAATAAAGTGATAGGAACAACCTGGAACATTGGTGTTTTTCACCAAATGTCAGTATCAGATAATTTCCTTTTGAATTTTGCCTTGCCTGCATCCATGTTTCCCAATGGATGTTGTCATGCTGTAGCTACCAATTAGTGTCAGATGGCTCTCTAGAATTTTTTTTTCTGAGTATTCCATCTTAATTTTAAAATCGTAACTGTTTGCTCTTTAGATTAACCCTGCTGGCAGAAGTATTTTGATTTTCCCAAGCATCTTGGGAAATTCTCTATCGTATGTGATGGGGCATGCACAAATATTGATGGAAATAGCCTAGCCAACGATGCCACATAAATAAAGAAACCGGAATCCTAAGAAGAAGGCATCCTACAAGATTATGAAATAAAGGAAGATAAAATGCTAAGGAGGCTTGTTTAAATATTCAGGGCTTCAACTAAAGATCTAACCACTAAGATCAAAAGAGTTATTTAAGTAAAAGTTGTTCAGACATTTTTTCATCTGTATTAATAATGTGCCTTTTGAAGTTACCTGGTAATAATGTATCCAGAATGCCCACACCTAATTTTTAATTTCCATTTTGACTTTGGGTGTGGCTTTATTTTAATAGCTGCCAAAAGTTGGCAATTGTTTTATGTTTAGAACTTAAAGTTAGCTTTGTCTGTAGGTTTAGGTAGCATTGGGGGTATTCCTCTAATAAAAACTTTCAAAATTACTGTTCTGACCCTGAGGCACTTAAAAAAAACCTCTCAAGGGCCAAATTTTAAAAGAGGAGAGTGTCTACCACTGCACAAATAATTTCTATGAAAGATGAAACATGGAGCTGATTGAAAGAATAGAGAGCGCAATGGTAGATGACACATAGTTACCACTGTCGCTGGTAATCTACAGCTTGATGTGAAATCATTCTGCCTTGTTTGTTGAAACGTTAATCATTTCATTAAGAAAGGTTAAGTAATTAACTGATACTTCATTAGGGAATCAATGACAGACCTTTTTTTAGTGATGTATGATAGACATTTTCTAATAGAAAGTTTGCCCCATTTAATTATTTGGAAAGAAGCTAGTTGAGCCTTGGGAAGGAGGGGTGGGGCATCTTCAGATAACATCGCTGTCCATAAGCAACTTTAAATAATTTTGGAGAAAATGATCTATTAGAATAGAAAATCATTCAGTCCCCAGTTTTCTTTTATGGGCTCTATCAGGCATGTTGTTGCAGACCTGCTGTTGTTTTGCATGCCTTCTCTGGGTTTAAGGAGGGTTCAGCTGCTTAAATGTGTTCATCTTATTTTCTAAATAATGGCTTTTGTTGCAGTGTGATGCATGTTGACAGTAAACGTGCAGCCGTAACTTTGGTAAGCTTACAACAAATTCTTATACTTGTAGAAGCAAGTTATCCTCCTTGCTGCTGACTTGAGGTGCTTCTCCCTTTTGTCTTGCTGTCCTTATGGCAATTGCAGCAAAAGGTTTAAGTATTCTGGGATGAGGATGGGGTGGCGGTGGGGGTGGAGGGACTCTCCACCTGGCGAAAGTTCACCTTTTCTGATACCTCTTTGTCCTGAAATCACACCCAAGGTATGCTTCTTGCATATTTTTCCGTGTGTGTATTTATGTCAACTCAGAAAAGTACTTAGAGAGAAATCTCATTTCTGTGTTTGCTTTTATTTTGCTTGAGAAGCAGGACAGTCACATTTACTAAATACAGAGTATCTCTTTGTTAGAAGTGACTTTCCTACAGCAGACTCCTGAGGTTAAAGTATTCTTTAAATATGAGATAATCCTAAGAACTTTTGAAAAGCAGTGGAAATAGATTTTATATTGGGTTGCTGGGTTTTTCAGTATTTGTAACCAGTGCCCGAATTATTGAATAGAGTGTGATGCCTTGGCCTCAAGCACTTTGTTATGTGAGTTGAGAACAACTCAACTTTCCTTTTTAAAGAAAGAAATCAGGCTGATATTTACAAAGCTATTTATCTTAAAACTGTGTGCTTACGTTTCCATTTTCATTGTGAAATATGTAAGGCACAAAAAAGGAAAAAAGAATAAATCAGTGAGCACCCATGTACCTGTAGCCCAGCTTAAGAAAGAAGATGCTGCTGGTTCAGGTAGGAGAGGCTCCTGGAATATCCCATCCTCATCTTACCTCTGTCTTTCTTTCCTAGGGGTTACTTTACCACTGTTTTGCAGCTGGGTGGTTTTCATCTCATGTAGTTCTTTATATTTTTAATGTGTATGCATGTACAGGATTCCTCAAAATACAGGATTTTGTTTTGCATGTTCAAGGTTTGTTCTGATAGCATCCTACTATATATGTTCTTTAGTAACTTGCTTTTAAAAAAAATCAATAGTAAAATTCATCCATGTGGATACATGTAGCTATAGCTTATTGATTTTCCATGTGAACATTTTGAAATACTGGATATTAATTCAAGACAAGTTCTTTAAATTTGAGCCTAAAACCCAGCAGCACTCTGTACATTGAAAATTTCAGATTCATAAGAAACCATCAGTCCTGACTGGAACTTCCTAATTTGTTCATTTGCCTGTGTTTTGGGGGAAAAAACTTGAAAACCTCAACCATTTATCAGGGAATTTGATTAAAAAAATAATCTATCAAGTGGTTGATCTCTTACATTAAGGAAAAAAACAGGCAAAGCATTCATTTGAAGGAGCCTAGCCATTTTCTCTTTCTTATTTAAAGACTTGGCTTAGAACTTAACAGTTACATATGCAGGGTAGCGAGTTAAAAAGCCATGTTTAATTAACAGGCGCTTTATACTTCTGTATCCTTGTTATGATATAGCACCTTGTTCTTCAGTGTAGAAAGTGATTTCTGCATATTTTAAAGGACTGGCATCTTTATGGTAAGAAAGCCATATAAATAAAGATATACTTAGATGAAAATCGGAACATGTTTTTAAAATAGTGTGTGTCTACTTTCATCTCTGTTATCAAACTTGCTGCATAAGCCAGAGTTGATGCTCTGTGATTATGCTAATGACCAAAAGAATCGATGATGCGAGACTAGATGAAATCCATGGTATAATCGGGGAAAGTTACCAGTTTTTTTGTCATTAAGTATTAGTGATAAATAATACACTGTTCATTTTGAGTAGATAGAACATATTTAATTCTGATGTACAGAGTTTCAATTTATTCAGGCTCATTGCTGAGTAAAATGATCATCTTTTGTAATTTAAGAGGAAAGAGAAAAGACATTTTTGTCAGCCTGGCTAACTGACTCAGGCCATCTAGAAATGTTTACCTTGACCAGCCAGGGAAGATTGGAAAAACTTAATTTTTTTGCCTCCTAGACAACTTGGTTATTTGTACTGACATTTTATTAAGAATATCAGATACTCAGTAAATAGCATAAATGACCAGAGATGTTAAACAAAATGAGTGTGAAGGTAGACAGTGTCTCCCTGAAGAATGGGGAAAATGATAACAAAGGAGCAATGTTTGGATAATGCTCTTTTTAAATGACTGGTCTGCGTTAACCAGGGACTATCAGAGTCGGTACCATTCATTAGACAGCAGTTTTCATTTCTTTTTAATTGAGTTTTCATACCAAATAAGATCATACTTAGTAATGGTTTAAAGAAAAGTAATACTTGTAACTTAGCATCTTTTCCTGGGTTACTAAAACCTTAAGGGAAAAACAACTGATTCTACCTTCCTTGTCAACAAAGCGTTTCTAACACAATTCTCTGTAACAGACATTTCTCCGTGGATCGAGTTGAGCAGTTTTACTACTGTACGACAGTACCTAGTGACAAGAGAGAAAATAATAGATTAATTAGCAATGTTTTGTAGGACTTGAAAAGCGATTGAAGTCTACGAGAGAAGGAAATCAGATTGATGTTATTTTTAAAAACTGCATTACAAAAATGATTCTCTTCACAGCAAAGGCTCCTACCCAGGCTGGGGCCAGCTGTGCTCTGCCATTTCCCTGCCACAGCCTTGTCCGTCCACGTTGGCTTTTACCAGCAGTACCATCTGCTGCTCCAGCAGTGGCCTTCTCTATGGTAAGGCAGGCCAATTGGGTCAAATCTTGTGATCTGGCAGATGTCCACTGAGAGCTAAGATCGGGCCAGGCTCATTTTTATGTGTGTCCAAAGCCAAGATTTCAACTTGGTGAAAGGCTGTGGAATTTATTTCCCCAAGTGTTGCCCAAACTCTGTTCTTTTCTTCAACTGCCTCCTTGGGCTGAGATGATTGCTTAATGCTCTTAATTATGCCGGATCCCTCTGTATTTTCGAATACCTGTGGGTAATTCAGATCATGGGTGGTCACAGAGGCTGGCTCAACGAACAGCTTCCCTTTCTGAATGGGAAAATCCCAGGGAGCCGGACCATGGACTGTGTGTCAGGGAGCTGAGTGGAGGCTGAAAGAGGATGGAACGCTTCCCTTGAACTTGAACTGGCATTGTTTTGCATCCAAGTGTCCTTCACCCTTGGATTGGGGAGAGTCTTACAATGAATAACTCAGAAAAAAATGTTTTAAAAATATTCCTAGATTGTAAGATATCTACAGCCCTTATCCATAGCCATATCTTAAAAAAAAAAAAAAAAAAAAAAAAAACAGGAAACAAAGTGTTTCTTTACCCAGGCCAAGTGAGCACTAAAGTTTCCTGTCAGAATGAGGAGGCAGTGGGGGCCACTTTGCTTTTGAGACTTGGAGTGTTAATGGAAGAACTTCTGGGACTCCCCTGACCCCTCAGGTAGGGACTTGTCAGAGCTCCAGAAGACCTAAGGGACAGTCAGAGCCGAGCCACGCCTTTGTCCATGAGGGGAATGGGGTTGAAAGTGGAGACTGATTTTCACTGAGTCACATAGCCATTGGGATCATAATGATATCCATAACTATATTTACATACACTTGTGACTGCAGATATCTACATTGGCACATATATGTGAGTGTATCTCTTTGTGTGTATATATATATGAATATAATATTCATATTTAAAAATATAAAATATATAGATGATGTTCCTTATACTGTTTTGTTACGTGCTGCTCTTTTACTCTGTAGCAGAGTATTTTCCAGTATAATACAACTGTCTTCTATATGATTGTTAATAACTATTTGCTCTTCCATTGTATGCATGTATATTTGGTTTTCCTTCTTTCTTTGAGGGCAGCACTGTAAGGACCAAATGGTCTCTGCATTTGTAATTTACATTACATGAAATGGGAATAAGGACATAATGGGCCTGTGGAGTTGCGAATGTTTTCTGTGGATATGTGTGCTATATGTCTGCATGCACTTGTGTACACATGTGCATATTTGGTATCCGGAACTGCTTTTTCATAAGTAGTTCAGACTCTCACAGCTCCTTGAGGTTAAAAATGCATCCTGTCCCTTCATACCCCCATTCTGCCCATTAGTGACATCTGTGTCTTGCTTTTTCTTGAGCTCTGACGTCATACTTAACACATTTTGGTTTGCAGCTTGAAGCATGTATTAGGGATGAAGTGGAAAAAATGCTATTCTCTGCATTAAATATAAATTTTTGAGAAACTAGGACAACCAGGTCTCATAGAGTGTAAATAGCCCGTGAAACAAGTTGCCTGTAAAAATGTAGTATAAAAATCCAAGTCTTTTGAGGCATTTGAAAATTCAGAGAACAGGCTGGGCACAGTGGTTCACGCCTGTAATCCTAGCACTTTGGCAGGCGAAGGCGGGTGGGTCATCTGGGGTCAGGAGTTCGAGACCAGCCTGGCCAACATGACGAAACCCCGTCTCTACTAAAAATACAAAAATTAGCTGGGCGTGGTGGCACATGCCTGTAATCCCAGCTACTTGGGAGGCTGAGGCAGGAGAATTGCTTGAACCCGGGAGGCAGAGGTTGCGGTGAGCTGAGATCATGCCACTTTATTCCAGCTTGGGTGACAGAGCAGGACTGTCTCAGAAAAAAAAAAAAAATTTCAGAGAACAAACAAAAGCAGAAGACCAGCTGTATAATCTGCTGGCCCATTGAAAAATTAAAATTTGGGGTCCCTATTTAAAAAGTAGTAGGCATTTCAAGTAGGTGACGGCAGAGCATTAAATCAAGGGTGGGACTCTTCTGAACTTGGGGCTTTTCTGAATGTGGGGCCCTGTGGGACTGCACAGATCACATGTCCATGAAACCAGCTCTGCCTGAGATTCAGAAACTGTCTTGAAGGGCTTTGTTTCTCTGCAGCAAGGGTTCTTCCTCTGTAGAACAGTAGGACCAGGTTGGGACAGGCATAGCAGCCTGAGGCCCTCCTGTACAGCTTGTACTCATCCATCTCAGTGTACTCTAATGCTGAATCCAAATTGGGTTCAAATTCCTCAGGAAGCACATACCTTCTCCTGGATACGCATTGAGTGCAACATCTTAGCCATTTCCACGACTGGGTATTCTCTGTGGGCCTTCTGCAAGGTCCCATGGGGGAGGTGAATCCTGTTTCTTTCCTTCCCTCCCCTCCACTTCCCTTCCTTTTCTTTATTTCCCCCCCCTCACTCCCTCCCTCCCTCCTTCCCTGTTTCCCTCCCTCCCTCCCTCCCTTCCTTCCTTTCTTCCTTCCTTCCTTTTTCCCTCCTTTCCTTCCTTTCTTTCATTTTCTTTCTTTTCTTCTATAGCCCTTCTCCCAGTATTTTACCATTTTAACTGTATCTTCCATCTCAGTCACATTCCCTGCCCTTCTTCATTGTCACCTGCTTCATTCTGGAAGAGGCCCGCAGGGCCTACAACCTGAAGGCAGCCTCAGGAAAGAATGTCCACTCTTTTCTTCCTTTTATCCCAAAGTGTTAGTTGTTAAATAAGTAGATTCTTTGTGGAAGTGCACTGTTTGTTTCACTGTTTTCAGGAATTGCAAGCTAATCAGGCCCCATCAAGTAAAGATGTGGTTGAACAAAGCCTTATAGAATGCAAAAGTCATTTTATGGACATGTGGTACGGCTGCATTGGACAACTGGGGCTCCCTCACTGATGAAGCTAACATGAGCTTCTCTGAGGGTGTAAGTCCAACTGGTTTGAAGCCAAGAATGGGTTTTTTGGTAGTACCAAATTTTAGAATCTTAAGATAATTAGATCATTGTGGAACGTTTTCACCTTAGACTAAGTAGCTTGCGTTCTCTCCTGTAATATGCACTGCTTATCTGCCACTTAGTAGCTTTGGCATCCTGAGCAAATGACAGAGTCTCTGTGTTTCGGTTTATCTTGGTGGCAATGATGGAGCCTGATGTTAGGATTGATGGGAGGCTTAAGTGAGCAAATGTGTGCAAAGCCGCTAACAGTGTTGGCTCATGGTAAACACTTGATTCTTCGTGGCTGTTTATTAATCGTGAGAACTGTTTCTGTAACCTGAAGTTATGTTTTGTGGGAACAATGCATTGACAGTCCACTTTCTCATTTTTCTTTAGAGTGTTTAATGATGGAAATGGGGAAGGTTAAAAATCTTATCTCCCATGCTTTCTTGCTTTGTCCCCACTTTCCCCACGTTGTTTGGGCCGTCAGCCCCTTTTCTCCTATCCTCTTCCTTCCAGGACGATAGCTCCTCCTCACACAATGGTGTGCAGCAGTTTTGAGGGGGCTGTGAATGTTGGGAGGGGGTGCTTTGTGAGGTGAGGGAGAGACTGATTCTGAGAGCCCAGGGAGAAGATGCGTGTGTGTGTGTTTTAGGGAACAGAGTGTGATGAGATTATTAGGAGTACCCAGGGCCCAGGCTCAAGGAGACACTTCTCATGTCCCTGTGGCCTTTTGAAGCTGAAGATGACCAGAGCAGGTAGGCACTGGTGTCAGCTCACTGTCTTCAGGAGGATGCTCTTTCAGAATCAATGGAGGGCACAGTGCTTTTTCTCCAGAGAACAGCATTGACTTCCCTACACATGGGTCTGGTATATAATAAGGAAAGGAAGGAAAAATAAGTTGAAGGAAGGAAAAATGAGTGATCCCCTGTTGGGCTTCTCTCCCTCCCAGTCATAGGTTTTGAACATCAGAGCGTTACTATCTATTTTCCAGATTGCCCATTGAATTGCCTTTTCACAACAACCTTAATTTTCACACTACAGGGACTGGAAATGATACTTTAGTTGGGTCAAACGTTAGACTACACAAGGGTTTTATAGTCAGGTTTGGGATTTGAATGTGTTTACGTAGTCTGTCTGTATTATTTTTCCCTGGCAAGGTGTCTGGTGTTGGGTTCCTTGGGGAATGAGAACGTGGCTCAGGACAGCTCACCATTTGCAAGCCAGTTATTAACTTGTAATCCACTCACCGGTTTCAATGTCTCTATTTCCCCACCTCTGTCAGGGCAGTTGGAGAATAAACTGGCAGTGCGGCTTTGCAGGTTGGGAAGAGGGACCTCACATTTGCCAACTGTCACTCCCTACTGTGATCATAACCCCCGTGAGATGCACATTCAGCCACATCTGCGCTGAGTGCATGTGGAGCGGCTCGGGCAGAATCTTTAACTGCTGTCATTGTGGTGGGTGAGAGGCGTGGATATTCATATGACTGTGCACTTTTGGGGGATTATACACAATAGAGTGGAGAATGAGGTTGTTTCATTGACCATCGTGGAAGTAACACGTGGATCTGTGTTCATTTATTGACTCATTCACTAGATTTATTTATTCCTCATTTGTTCACCTCTTCTCTCATTTGTGCCTTTATCGACCCCAGATGATGTCTGGGGCAGAAAACAATGCTCCCTGATCACCCAACACCACCCCCTACCTTATTTTTGGACATCCTCAGTTGGACATTCTAATACAAACATCATTTAAACATCCAAACCCAACATCATTATGCATAGAGATCTTTGTCAACAAGCTTATGAGATTCATCTGCTTCAACCTTTTATTTACTAAATAGATGACCGCCCAGGATCAAATGGGCCATCTTTATACATAGTTACCATTTCTGCAACAAATGTGGCTTTTAGTTAATTTTGACTACCGAAAATATACCAGGTACTATACCAAGTATAAGCTGCCGCTTTTTCTTTCTAGCCTGAGCACTTAATTAAGACCTGACAGATTGATTTTTCCATTAGGCCAGAAGGCAGGTGTCGTCTTGAGTAATTCTTGATTTGAATTTCTTATTAAGAGTCTGTTTAGCTCCCCCCGTCACTGCCACCAAATATGTGTATTTAGCAGATACTCTCTCTCACCCAACGAGTTTTACACAACGAATTGGTAACAACCAAAATGAAATATCCTAACAATAAGATCCTGTTTCAAAGGTACCAATAAGGAATGTTACCTTCCTGCTGCTGTGTGCCTGGCATCCCTATCGAAGGCCCGCCCATGGGTTAGTGTGGTCTGGTAGTCTGAAGCCCATGGAACCATCATTTCTCATCCTTTTTTAACCCCTAACACTGCACTGTGGACAGACTGACGGAAGACATTGGTATCTTTATAGCCCCTAACTCCTGAGTGGATGATTTGATTTTTTTCGTTTTTCTTTTTTCTTTGGGACAAAGTCTTTCTCTGTCGGCCAGGCTGGAGTACAGTAACGTGATCTCAGCTCACTGCAACCTCCGCCTCCTGGGTTCAAGAGATTCTCCTGCCTCTGAGACTACAGGCGTGCATCACTACACCCTGCTAATTTTATTTTATTTTATTTTATTTTGAGACGGAGGTCTCGGGCTCTTGCCGCCCAGCGCATGGGAGTGCTGTGTGGGTCCAACGATTTAGCTCACCTGCAAGCTCCGCCTCCCGGTGTTCCCACCCCGATTTGCCTCCTGCCTTCAGCCTCTCCGAGTAGGGGGCTGGGTACTATTCAGTTGCGCTCCGCCACCTTCGCCCGGCTATAATTTTTTTTGTTATTTTTTTGCAGGTAGGAGACGGTTGGTTTTTCACCGTGGTTAGCCAGGATGGTTCGTCCATCGTCCTGGACCTCGTGTAGTCCGCCCCGTCATCGGCCCTCCCAAACGGTTGCTGGGACTTTACTTGAGCCACCGCGCCCGGCCTAATTTTTATATTTTTAATAGAGACGGAATTTTGCTATGTTGGCCAGTGTGGTCTTGAACTCCTGACCTCAGGTGATCCACCCACCTCAGCCTCCCAAAGTGCTGAGATTATAGGCATGAGCCACTGCCTGTAATCATTTGATTTCTTTTCTTTCTCTTTTCAATTTCCATCCTCCAAAAATGGTATGGAAATAACTTCCCCAAAATGATTGTTTGCCCGTTCATTGAAATATAAATTCCAACTTACAAATAATTTTTAAGAAAAGTCTGTAATTGACATTTAATTCCAGGGATAAAGAGTGTTGCTAATGTCAGCCTGCAACACTGGCCAAGGGTGTAACCAAATCCTCATTCAATGTGGTCACGTGTGTCAGTCACACTGCAACGTGGTAGTTACGGGCAGCGACTCAAGGTCGGCCAACCAGAGACTTTTAACACTTGTTGGGTGACTCAAAGCTTATTAACCTTTCTGATTTACCTTGATCTTCCATAAATGTGTGTGTATATTTGTGTGGGTTTAAAAGGACATAATAATAGAACTTACCTCATCAATTTGTTCTATGGATTAAATGAGATAATCCGTGTGGAATGTGACACAGGGTGCCTGGCAAATACAAAAGCTTTATATATGTTAGCTCTTCTGATTATTACTGTTCTATCTTTATTGGTTAAAAGTCACATTAAACAGCCAAGGCAGATAATGGATGAGAACTTTGCAAAGATTACGAAAAAACTGAAGGAATCCTACCTCATATATGTGGCATGAGCTTTGGAATATCAGGTTAATTACCTTTTTGTTGCATTTTGGGGTTTGTGTTGACTTGCTTTGGTTTTTGTCTGTTTGCTTTTGAATAAGGTCCTAAAATACGGTTTCACTGGGTTTTTTATTTGCTTCTGAAATTAGTGCAGGTGCAAGTAACAGGAAGTGAAACCTTAAGCGGCCTGAGGGAACCTCATTCAAATGGTGCCAAGCCGGTATAATATACAAGCATTATCACCTTACTGATAATCTGGCATACTGTGGGTATTCACACGTGCCATTGGGATTTCAGAGGGTGAAGTCATATGGCAGTTTGGCATCAGCTTGCCCAGCTCCTTAGGAAAGGTGAGGGGGAGGAAAGCCCTCATTTTTTGAGACAGTGTTAAAAATGCGGTTTTACTTGTCAAGTGGCACAGGATTGCAGTTGTCATTTGGTCACATTGTCTTTGACGTTCCACCTTGGGTGCGAGGAAAATATCTTTAATAAGTGAATTCACACCTGTGAATTTTTAGAGTTACAAAGTCTCCTCTAGGTTTGAGAACTATGTTACATTTTTCATCATATTCTGGAATGTAGAAAATTTAAATATTGAAGACCCAAGACTAGAATACCAAGTTTTCATGGCTGCAATACAGAGTTTTCCAAATGTTCAAATATTCTCTCAGCCCAGTGGTCATATCTAAAGAAAGCATTGTCTTTCAGACTTACTTTGGTTCTTTGTCCTGAAGGATTTAGAGAGAACCCACAGTTACTTTGCCTTTGTGGTAGGTAAGGTGACTCCGTTCTCAGCCAATTGCCGATCTTTGCATGCAGTGAGTCCTCAGACATGCGTTGAGTTGAATAAAATTTGCCGAGCTTGGTCTGCCATCCTAGGGGGCATTTCCATGTGCCCTTCTTTGTTGAACTCAGAAGTGGGTCATATGTACAAGATGCCCATCTATGTCTTGCTTTTGGTAAGAGAGCATCTCAAATAACCTCCTGCACCCCATAGAGCAGCCAGAGCTTTTGCATCTCTCCCCTAGGGCTCCACTGAGCCAGGATGTTGTTCCTTTTCCTTCACCTTGCTCTTCCCCAGCCACTCCCTGGCCACAGTCACACACATACAGATACACACACCCCTCTGCAGTTTCCTCCCACTTCGCCTTGCATAGCCAGCCTGGCTCTTCATTCATCTCTCCAACTTCGCCAGGCTCATGTTCTGTATTTTCCCAGAAAGGCACTAGCTGGGGGCACAATGCTTCTCTTCCCATTGCTCTTAAAGGAAGGGATGGGAACAGGGAGCAATTGCCTGAGTGGGAGGGAATACCAAATAAAATAGAGACAAAGGAATGGGCCCAGGAAGTCCAGATTATGTATCTGTGGGGCCCAGAAGTCATTGCTCAACTGCTTATTTGAGTAAGATCCAAGAAAGATCCAGTTCCACTAATAGAAAAACCAAATTATTCTATTCCTGACAAGTATCGTCTCTGAAGCAGACCAAATAGGATTGAGCCTCAGTGTGGTCACTTAGTATTTGGGTGACCTTGGGTCAATTTCTTAGCCTCAGTTTGCTCTTCTGTAAAATGGTTTTGTTGTTGATAATAGGAACCTGTTTGGATTGTTGTAAGGATGATTCACATGATGCCCAGTGTCTGGCATATCCTAAGCCCTCAGTAAAAGGTCAATAATATTAGCGCTTATGACTCTGTTGGTTAAAGGCAGTAGTTCATTGTGCCTAGTCAAGAATTCAGCCCAACCGGGCGCGGTGGCTCAAACCTGTAATCCCAGCACTTTGGGAGGCCGAGACAGGCAGATCGCGAGGTCAGGAGATCGAGACCATCCTGGCTAACACGGTGAAACCCCGTCTCTACTAAAAAATACAAAAAACTCGCCGGGCGAGGTGGCGGGCACCTGTAGTCCCAGCTACTCGGGAGGCTGAGGCAGGAGAATGGCGTAAACCCAGGAGGCGGAGCTTGCAGTGAGCTGAGATCCGGCCACTGCACTCCAGCCTGGGTGACAGAGCGAGACTCCGTCTCAAAAAAAAAAAAAAAAAAAAAAAGAATCCAGCCCAACACATAGTTCAGTGGATACTGAGCCCGAGTCTGGTTCACATCCGCAGCCTGGCCACTTACAAGCCACATGACCTTAGACAAGCTATTAACATTTCTGTGCTTCAGTTTTCTTACCCACAAAATGGTATGATAGCACCTGCTGCGTAAGGCTGGTGGTGAGGATTAGGTAAGTTAATGTATGTAATTTACTTGGAGCAGGGCAGAAGGCCTAGAACATAAGGAGCCCTCAATAAATCACAGGCACTACTGTGGTTGCCCTTATTATGCCCACAGTGATTGTCATTGCTCCGTGTCCAGGCAGAAACAACCATTGGGAGGACTCATGTAGATTTCTTTCATATCCCTCCATTTCTTGACAGCTCGGAGGACAGAAGCCCAAGACTGAGAGTTGGTTGGAGAGTCTTGGTTTTAAACCCAAACTCCTATCATCAAGCCTCCATGCTTGGCCCTTTTTCCTTTTCGCCTAGGATGGAGACATATGGAAGTAGTTTGTAGTGGTCTAGAATCAGCCCTTGGCTTTGCAAGTAGAAGATGAAAAATGTTTACTTGCTGTTTGCTATACTTACTTGCATTTTCTTTCTTTCTTTTCACCTGCCCCAAAAGAAAGAAAAGAAGAAACTGAAGGTGGGAATGCATTTTGGGATTTCCTAGGTTAGTGGAATAGTGAATGAAAATACTGTGCAAAGGAATATACTGGTGCTTGATGATGTTTTGCATGGGATAGAATTTGATTTGCAGTGATACTGTCTAGGATCACGTATACGGGACTAGTCGGCAAATGCCAGCTCTGCAACCACCATGGCATTCAAAGTGAGTGCTAGCGCTGTTGTAATGTTTTATATGTGTGATTCATTCTATCCTGACAGCAACCTTACAAGGAAGAGACTTTCATCTCCATTTTATAGATGAGAAAACTGAGTTCCAGAGAGGTTAAGAGCTTGCTCAGTCACATCGTTCGGTCTTTTCCTATTTCATCTAAAATACTGTAATCACAACAGGTCATGGTGACTAGGGACCTTGGCCATAGTCTGGTTCAGCTGGCTTTTTTTTTTTTTTTTTGCCAGCTTTATTGAGATATGATTCATATACATAAACTCACCAATTTAAAGTGTACAATTCAGGCCGGGTGTGGTAGTTCATGCCTGTAATCCCAGCACTTCGGTGGACAGATCGCCTGAGGTCAGGAGTTCGAGACCAGCCTGGCCGACATGGTGAAACCCTGTCTCTACTAAAAATACAAAATGAGCTGGGCGTGGTGGTACATGCCTGTAATCCCAGCTACTTAGGAGACTGAGGCACGAGAATCACCTGAACCTGGGAGGCAGAGGTTGCAGTGAGCCGAGATCGCACCACTGCACTCCAGCCTGGGTGACAGAGTGAGACTCCGTTTCTAAAGAAGAAAAAAAAAAGTATACAATTCAACAGTGGTTTTTAGTATATTCACAGAGTTGTATAGCCATCATCACAGTCAATTTTAGAACATTTTTATGTCCCGCAGAAGAAACCCTTTAGCTGATGATTACCTTTAGCAATCATCCTCTCTCTACCTCATTTCCTTCCAACTCCCTCAGCTCCAGGCAACCACTAATCGACTTTCTGTTTCTATAGGTTTGCCTACTCTGGATGTTTCACGTGAATAGAATGAAACTCCCTGTGGCCTTTTGTGTCTGTCTACTTTCAGTCAGGATATTTTCAAGGATTGCCTATGTTGCAATACGAATCTGTGTTTCATTCTGTTTATGGCTGAATCATATTCCATTGTATAGATATACCACATTTTGCTTATCCATTCATCTGTTGGTGGACACTTGACTTATTTCCACCTTTGGCTATTTTGGTTAAGACTACTCTGAATATTCATATACAAGTTTCTGTGTTTACATATGTTTTCAGTTTCCTTTGGTACGTACCTAGAAGTGGAGCGACTGGGTCATATGCTACCTTACGTGTTTAACCTTTAGAGGAACTGCCGAACAGTTTTCCAAAGTGGCTGAACTATTTTATATTCCCATCAGCAGTATATAAGGGTTCCAGTGTGTCCACATCCTTACCACTTTTGTTTTTTGAAATTAGGAAACTGAGCTTGGGAAAGTTTTAATGACTTGCTTCCAGTGCCATACCTGGTTGTGTGAGCCAGGTTCTTTCTAGGCCTGGAAGATGTGAGGATGATAAACATAATCTTTATTGCAGGAGTTCACTGTCTGTGGAGGAGTCAGTTGTAGTCAGATTACACAGTGATGGTGACAATAATGGTGCAAAGACATTGTGGAGCACCATTATTTTTTCTTCTTGATGAAACAGAAGATTATTTAGTGGCTCACATAACTGAAAAGTATGGTGGTGATTAGCTTCAGGTACAGATGGAGCCAGGTGCTAAAACAATGTTGTCAGGGGGTGGCTGCCTCTTTCCAACTCTTGCCTTGCTTTCTCATTGTCTCTTTGATTCTTAGCCCTCTCATTTCTCTTTGTAGGAAGATGGCTACTAGCAGATCTAAGTTTATGTTCTGCCATATAAGCATTTCCAGCAGAATAGAAGTTTTTCCTTACCCATGGTTGTAGCTGGCTTATGTAGGTCTCTCACTGGCCTAGTAGGTGCTCGACTAACCCCCAGCCACCCCTAGACAGGGTTTCCTTCTGTCACCCAGGCTGGAGTGCAGTGATGCAGTCACGGCTCACTGCAGCCTTGACCTCCCAGGCTCAAGTGATCCTCCCACCTCAGCCCCCTGAGTAGCTGGGACTACAGGCATGTGCCACCATGCCCAGCTAATTTTTTAAAGTTTTTATAAAGATGGGATTTCACAATTTTGCCCACGTTGGTCTCAAACTTCTGGGCTCAAGTGATCTGCCCCTGCTTCAGCCTCCCAAAGTATTGGGATTACAAGTATGAGCCACCATCCCCAGCCCTGGTGCAGTAGGTTCATGTAACAGGTTCCAGGCAGTTAGAACCAGTGCTCTGGTTGGCCATTCTTGCTTTATTGCCTACCCTGGAGTTAGATTAGGGGGTGAGGGGAGGTCACTTTTATCTAGACTGTAGGAACTAAGAATGGGTGAGGGGTGATTGCCAAAGAGAAAATGAAAGTTCTGTTTTTAGAAGAATAAGAAACTATGTTTGTCTGGTAAAAATAGCACTTGTCCATTCTACCAGTTTTCATTCCCATGTTATAGAAATTCTTACTCAAACAGGCTTAAATAGTAAGTGAATGCCTTAGTTCATTTCATTGGCAGTTCAGAGTGGGGGTGGCCCTGGGGCATAGCCAAATCCAGTGATTGAGTTCTCAGTGATTCCTGTCATTACATTGGAGGCAAAATGGCTGCAGCAATTTCTGCCTGCCATTAACAGCCAGAGGAAGAGAGAAGCTGGCTGGTCCAGTTGCCATTTCTTTAGAGTGAGAATGGGAAGCCGAGGCGGGTGGATTACGAGGACAGGAGATTGAGACCATCCTGGCTAACACGGTGAAACCCTGTCTCTACTAAAAATACAAACAAAATTTAGCGGGGCGTGGTGGCAGGCGCCTGTAGTCCCAGCTACTTGGGAGGCTGAGGCAGGAGAATCGCTTGAACCCTGGAGGTGGAGGTTGCAGTGAGCCGAGATTGCACCAGTGCACTCCAGCCTGGGTGAAAGAGCGAGACTCTGTCTCAAAAAACAAAACAAAACAAAACAAAAAAACATGAGAATCAGCGGGCGCAGTGGCTCATGCCTGTAATCCCAGCACTTTGGAAGGCTAAGGTGGGGGGATCACGAGGTCAAGAGACCATCCTGGCCAACAAAGTGAAACCCCATCTCTACTAAAAATACAAAAATTAGCTGGGCGTGGTGTCACGTGCCTGTGGTCCCAGCTACGTGGGAGGCTGAGGCAGGAGAATCCCTTGAAACCTGGAGGCGGAGGTTGCAGTGAGTCAAGATTGCGCCACTGCACTCCAACCTGGCGACAGAGTGAGACTCCATCTCAAAAAACAAAAGCAAAAACAAAAAAGACAGAGAGCGAGAATCTTCCTTCCTCATCAGCCTCCCAGAAAACTTCCTGCCATCTTAGCCTGAATTGCTCATTCCTGTGAGTAGATAGAAGTCATTCCCTGATTGGCTTAACCAGTCTAGTCCACCTCTGGGGTTGGGTAGGGCCAGCTTTCCCTGAGGTTAATGGCCCCTTTTGGGGAAGAGGCAGGTCTGAGTAAGAGGAAGGTTTCCTTTAGAAGGAGGAAGATAGAAAGGGAGGCTGGCAGTTCAGCTGGCAGTGCCCACATATGGAAAAAAATGATGAGAGGCCAACATCAATCATGCGGCAGGAAGGAAGATTCTCTGAGGAGGCTGTGCATACACTGTCTTAAAGAAACACAGGTTTACCAGGTGTGGTGGCTCACGCCTGTAATCCCAGCACTTTGGGAGGCCTAGGCAGGCAGATCACTAGCCAGGCCAACATAGTGAAACCCCATTTCTACTAAAAATACAAAAATTAGCCAGGCGTGGTGGCTCATGCCTGTAATCCCAGCTACTTAGGAGGTAGAGGCAGGAGAATCGCTTGAACCTGGGAGGTGGAGGTTGCAGTGAGCTGAGACCCACGCCACTGTATTCCAGCCTGGGCAACAGAGCCAGACTCAGTTTCTATAAATAAATAAATAAACAAACAAACAAATAAAAATAAAAAAAATTACAGGTTTGCAGGGAGGCCCTGTGGGCAGGGAAGCATGGGCAAAGCCATTCTCTCCTAATGTGGCATGTAAGGTAGAATGCAGCATCTTGGTCATTCTTTCCTTTAGTCATTTGAATAAAGAACTTGAAGAGCAGAAAGTCTGACGCAGGACTGGCACTCTATTACCTCACCTCACTCTTCTGTGAAGGTGGGACAGACCGCTCAATGTGACTGCCAGGCCTCGGAGCTTCCTCCCTCCTGTGTCTCACTGCAGAAGCAGACACACAGAAGGGCACCTTTTCTTTTTCATAGTTCTTGGCTTGGGTTGACCACCATGAGGAGAAGGAGTTTTGAAGGACACTTTCTCAGGGTGATCAGTATTTTGTGCTGTGTGCCATAACTGGGGTACACAATGGATTTTTTTTTTTTTTTTAAATAAGCAGGCTTTTTTTCAGGGAAAGATATAAATTGACCATTTGAGCTGTGGAAGATAATATGGAGATGATGCCAACATTTAATCATTCTCATCCAAACATACATCTTACTCATTCCAATATTTTTCCTCTCTCATCCATGTAGCAAGCTAGTCATTTCCCAGTTCAGAAAGATACCTTTATGATATACCCAACTTTTAGAATTGTGATGCTCTGCAATTCCTAGTATGTCTCTCTCCCATAAGAAAGCAGTTATTGACATTTTTGTGTATTTCAATCTAATTTAAAAAAATTTTTTTATGAACAAACTCATGCAAATGATCTTAAACAGTTTTGTTTCCTACTCATTTTCACTTAACATTATGTCATGAACACTTTTTTTTTATCATTGAATATTCTCTGTAAGCATGATTTTTAAAGATTGCTGCACTTCCAGTCAGCCTACAGTGGACCAGGATTTTAATCATTCTCTTTCTGTTGGGTGTTTACATTGTTTCCAGTCTTTTGCCGAAATAAATAATATTGCAGTGAACATTGTAGTACATACATTTATTTGCATCTCTGATGATTTTCTTAGGATAAATTCTATAAGTGGATTTACTAGGTCAAAGGGTGGTAAACATTGATATTCTCTTGACTATGTCACCTATTCGTTTGTGGTTTGGGGAATGCTAGTAAGAGGAGTTAAAATCAAACCTTAAAAAAAAAGGCTATGGCAGTTTCTACTTCATTGCAGTTCGGCCAATATTGAGTAAACTAACCTTCCCAGATTTTTTTTTTTTTTTTTTTGAGAAAAGTCTTGCTTTGTTTCCCCGGCTGGAGTGCAGTGGCGCAATCTCGGCTCACTGCAACCTCCGCCTCCCGAGTTCAAGCGATTCTCCTTCCTCAGCCTTCCGAGTAGCTAGAACTACAGGCGCCCGCCACCACGCCCGGCTCATTTTTTGTATTTTTAGTAGAGACGGAGTTTCAACATGTTAGCCAGGATGGTCTCGATCTCCTGACCTCGTGATCCACCCACGTTTGCCTCCCAAAGTGCTGGGATTATAGGCGTGAGCTTTTTATTTTTGACAGTTTTCAAGGTGAAAGATGGTATAGAATTCTGGAAATGTGCTATACTTTAATAACTAATGAAATTGTCCTTTTCACACCTTTTGGTTTCTGGCCATTTGCAGTACTTTTGTGATTTACTTATTTGTATTATATACAGGGTTTTTATATGTGATGTTTGATTTATTAGAAGTCTTTTTACATTATAGACTTTAATACATATTACGTATACAGTGTGTTTGGGGAATATCACCCCAATTTTTATGTTTTCCTTCTTTTCATTTATGCCTTATAACATTCTCTAAGACAGAAGGATTTTTCTACTCATCCCATTTATTTTCTTATAATTGCTTAATTTTTTTTTCCTTTTCTTCCTTCTCTTCCTCCTCTTTTTTTTTCTTTTTTTAGTATTTAACTATCTTAATTGTATTTCAGTGTATGGTATGAGGTAAGAGATTGATTTGATTATTTAAAAAAATCATAGTTCTAGAATTATTAAATAATACTTCTCTACAATTGATTTTAAAAGCTGTAGTATATGTTAAATTTTAATATAAAATAGGGCTTATTTCCATGTGCTTTTTTCTATTTCACTGAGAACCAATATTAAGTGTTGATTATAGGCAAGGACTTAAGTGTTGATTATATGGATGGACTCTGGTGTTATGTTTCACCTGCTGTAAACATCTAAGGCAACATTTTCTTACATGAAAATGTGGTTTGTAATAGAACCATCTAATGCAGGTGCCATAGGGAGTAAATGAGATAATTATATAAAGAAGTGACTATTTATGTCATTGTATCTGGGACAGTGACTCCTGGGTTAGCATTGTCTCAGATTTTTCATTTTATGCTAAAGTATTATTATAAGAAGACTATGTGCAGTTTCTGTTTCTGCATGGTCTTCTCTTGTAGTGTGTGAGATGCTTATATAGTGATCTCTGAAAGACGGCCAGCAATCCCTTTTTCTCCTAACCCTTTCTGTGTACACCATTATGAACACCTCTGTTTCAAGGAATGTGTGCTCTGGTGTAAGTGGCTAGGGATCAGTAATTCAGTTTGGTCATTAGGGTTGGGGAAGGATAGGAAACTTTAGGTTACTTCTCATGAAATGTATCTGAAGTAAAGGCTGAGAAGTCCTGCTGCAGAGTGTAAAGAAGCCGTCTGAATGTTCTTAATACAGTACGTTTTATGGTTTTGTCATTTTTGAATACTGTAAACTTAGAAATATTTATTTGTATCATTTGGTAAAGTTTAAAAAATATATATGTTGTAAGACACCATTTTGGCAGCTATGAGCTTAAAAATAACAGAGCTTGTTTACTGAAATATTACATAATTTCCTTCCATTTTTCAAGGAAGTTGACCACAAACATTAACTTCTATAAAATGTTTTTGACATTTACTATCTACTCTTGGGAACATAATGAAATCACCAAATATAGAAAAATCAGGGGACCCATTTGCTGAAGAAGGTACTAAATCTGTTTCAAAATTAGTACATATTTTAAGAAGACTTGAGTCCACACAAAGTGAAAGAAAATGTGTTTACATTTTACCCTGTGAAGCATGACTTTTCATTTAGATTGAATGACTTTTTCTAAATTAATTTCACTTACATTGGATTCTAACATTTTTTAAGTACGTTCAAAAAGAGGATTGATAACTTTTAATGTATTGCACTGTTTACAGAACTTCTTTATACACAATAAATGGTGCCAGCTTCACATTAATGTCATTGGATGTTTCAAATAGAAACTCAGTTAAGGCAATACCAACAATAGTTTAATTTTTTTCCATCCAATGCATGGAATCAAATTAAACAACAAATTAAGTCAACAGAATTTCATTCTGTTGAAGGTAAAGCATCTAACATTATTTCAAATGATTATGAATTCCATTGAAAAGTTTAACATTGAACATAAAGTTATTTGATTTTGTGATGATTACACACATTTGAATTTTTAATTAAAAAATTTTTTTTTAAAGTGACAGAGTCCCCCTCTGTCACCCAGGCTGGAATGTAGTGATGTGATCATAGCTCACTGCAGCCTTGACTCCTGATCTCAAGCTGTCCTCTTGCGTCAGCCTTCCGAGTAGCTGTCTACCATGTGTACCACCATGCCCACCTAATTTCTTTTTTAAAACTTTTTGTAGAGACAGGGTCTTGCTATGTTACCTAGGCTGATTTTGACCTCTTGGTCTCAAGTAATCTTCCTGTCTCAGACTCCCAAAAGTTTGGGATTATATGTTTGAGCCACTGTATCCAGCCTGAATTTGAATTTTGATGGAGAACATATTGTGGTAAAAACTGGTTTTACTAGATTCAGAAACCCATGGAGCAAATATGTACCATACTTGGAAGTGATTATAGGACCATATATTTTATAATTGCATCCAAACTGCGATATATATCACTTGATTAGAAACTGTAGCTAACTACCAACATTTTAAATAATTTTATATATACATAGATAACCAAACTATAAAGTTTTTGTTTTGAGACTAATGTTGAATACAAATAAGTACTTGAGCTATCAGTTAGGTTTTAGAAAGGTTCGAGACTTTGAGAAACTATTTTGTAAATCAATGTAAGTGTTCCATTGATGTTATTAAACTTTTGTAAACGAGTACTCTAAATTGTAGTTACATGTTGTTCAGACTCTGTTGGAAATTTTAGTAATTCAGAGAATGAACATACATATATACACAATTTATTTAGAGACTGTTACCAAATTTCAGTTGCTGGGAAAAAAAGATTGCAAACAGGACAATATTACCATTTTTATTCCTGAAAAAACAAGTGAAGAACCAAACAAGTTAAATGTGAGCTCAAAAAGTGAACACATTTTTTCATTCTGAAATTCTGTAACTGTATTTGGAAGCCTGTCACCAGTGGGAAGAAGCTTTTGATGGACCTCCTATTTTAAATCGGATAATGTGAATTCCATATAGAAATGAAATGAAATTAATGAGGCCTGCAATTTTGTAGCATCCAAATTTGACCAAACATATCGAACAAATATAAAGCAAATTTAAAATATATATATATATATATATACACACACATATACTATATATAATTATAAACAAAAGCAAGTAAATGATAAAAGTATTTGTCAAAGAAGATATTCAAGTAGAGTTTAGAATGATGACCTATAAATATTTGGGCTATAATACTTAGGGACTTCGATACCAAATAGAATTGATAATATCCTCAATTTAGGGAAATTTGTTATGCTAACAGGTAACTCTAGTACTTGTGGAGCGAGTATTTTCTCAGTTAATATTATGGGCCAGAAATACATTTGAAGGTATAATTAAATAAATTCTATTTATTCACCATAAAATACAACTTTGAAGGATACTGTAGGCAATTTTATGAAAATAATAAAAATAATAAAGACTGACATTTGTCCTAACATTCTTCTAGAAACTTATTGGTGATGCGGTAAGAGACAGGTACAGCCAAGAAACTGATAGAAGCCGGGTGCGGTGGCTCATGCCTGTAATCCCAGCACTTTGGGAGGCCAAGGCGGGCGAATCACGAGGTCAGGAGATCGAGATCATCCTGGTGAACATGGTGAAACCCTGTCTCTACTAAAAATAGCAAAAAAATTAGCTGGGCATGGTGGCAGGCACCTGTAGTCCCAGCTACTCAGGAGGCTGAGGCAGGAGAATGGCATGAACCTGCGAGGTGGAGCTTGCAGTGAGCGGAGATCACGCCCCTGCACTCCAGCCTGGGCGACAGAAAGACTCCGTCGCAAAAAAAAAAAAAAGAAACTGAAGTACAGTACAGGTGTATGTGCTAAGAAGATTATTCCGCTTATATTATTGTTGACGTTCAAATACCAGTTTCAAAAGAATCCAATAATCTATCTTAGGATGCTAAATTATTTGGTAACTGTAAATCCAAAGCACCTGGCATTTAAGTAGCTACACAAATACTTGCTGTCATGATAATACCATCAATATTATTATTGTATTTTGCCTAGTTCTTTGCCAATTCCATACTGTCTTAATTATTATACTTTATAATGTGTTTAATATCAAATATTTCATAGTCCCTATTAGACTTTAAAACTTTTATTTGCTTTTATTTTTTAGTTTTCTAAATGGCCTTTTGAATTTTTTTCTTAAAATAATTTCCTTTTTTATTTTGATTGTTATACTAAATAATTACCTCGGAAAAATTTATCTTTTCTGTATTACATCTGCTCATCCAGGAAAGTAATACAATTATCTATTTATTCAAGTATTCCTTTTTGTTTCTCATGAACATTTTGGAGTTATGTGTCTGTACCTAGAAAATAAATATTTATATTTTCTTACTGATTATTTTAATATGTACATAGTTCTGTATTTTGTACATTTTATATTTGATTATCTTGTTGAAATTTCATTAGGACTATGTTTTTGTTATATTTCCAAAAACCAAGAGATTTGACATCTCATAGATAGCAATATCAGCACCTTTTCCCATATTTCTTTCTCGTGCTTTATTGCATTGGTTCTACCTTATGGAATAATGTTCACGAATAGTGGTAGCAGTTAGTTCTTTATACAGTTCTCTTTCAAGCTAGACTTAATTCTGTTGAAGGTGGATTTTGTTTTGTGATCTGTGTGTCTTTGTGGAATCTTTGCACAGATAGGCGTTTAGTAAAGGATGAATGGCATGCTTGGTTGAATTTTGTTGCAGAAAATTAGGATAAAATAAAGGCAGTAAATGCTGAATATTTCAACACTTCCTGGAGGGAATTGTTTAGAGGTGATTGATGCATTTGATGAAATTAAGTAATATGAAAAACTTTAGGGGATTTGCTGTAATAGTATATTCCATCCTTTAAATTCTTTCCTTGTGAATTATACTAGAAGTCCAATCATACATGGTAGAGATCAAAATATTTAAAGGCTTTATATCTGAGGCAGTTTTGTTGTATCATGGTTATAACCGGTCCCACCTATGTGGCAATGATCCCTTCTCTCCTTTTGTGTATTTTCCCCTCAAAATAATTAAAATTGGTTTGTGAATAGAAATGCAAAATTCCATTTAAACAAATAACCAAAGATAGAATGTATGTTTTGTATGCCAGAAATTTATATGTTGAACATAAACTATAACTTGAGGAACCAGGAAACATTATGCATGTGAATCGTGGCTATCATCTTTGTCATCTGTCTGTGCAGGCCATTGCCACATTTATTACTTTGGTTTTTGGTATGCTTCTAAGGTTTTCTTTTGACCAAGGAAATGCCATTCACCAAACAGAAAAATAGTTTTCTATGCCTTACCCTTGCATTTGAGTAATCCCTGGAGTATTTTGGGGGAAAGATAGTTATATGTTGTTGTGTTCAGAATCAACAAATAGAAATATCCTGTAATTTATGTCATTTTGTTTTATAGCACACTTTACTCTTATAAATGTCTTGACATTTTATAGAATGTTTTTGTGGATGGAACCTTGATAGTTTTATGCTGTAGGAATTGTTTCCTTTGGAAAAAATTGTATTTACCCCTTTGAACATTTAAGTTAGAACACGAACACCAAACTCAACACTAAAACTATCCATTCCAGGCATTATTTGCCTCAGAATCTCATTCAGAAGTACATAAACATTAGATAAAAACCAGTTTTTTCAGTGTTTCCTGGTAATATTATTGAAGTGAGCATGAATTTTTGTGTCTCTAGTTATATAATTTGTCTCCTAAGTGAAACCCAACTTCTTGAAATCTGGAAGGAAACCCTGGCAACAATGGCGGCTTCATGGTGTCTGACGAGGAGCCGCAGAGAGTGCCTTCTGTTTGAAGGGGGCCTCTCGGAAGCGGCAATGGCATGGCATGCCTGCTGTTTTTTACCTCAGCTGTATGCTGCAGAGCAGTATAAATATGATAAATATAAATAGCTAAAGAAATTCTCTTTTTTTCACCCAAATATGTGAGCTGGTATCTAGGACTGATCTTTAGGATTTGAACCACAAACCAAGTTGAATTAATAAAAATGGAGTCTCTGTTCATATAAATGATATACTTATGGGTTTATTGAAACATAAATCTATTTTCTTCTTTTTCCAATAGTTTTCTTTTCTTTGCAAGTTAAATTGGTCACTTTCAGTACATGCTTCCATGGCTTTGCTTTCTATTCACTGGATGTTAATATAGTTCAAAAATATATTCAGTAGATACCTAAATAAAACTTCTGTGCCAGCATAATTTTAATTGTTTTTATAAATATTAGTTTGTGTAATTTATCTAACTCTCACCAGGCCTCAGTGAGATAAGAACTTCTGTTATCCTCATTTTGCAGATGTGGAAACTGAGGCACAGAGAGGTTACATAACATATTAGCTCACGGTCAAACAGCGAATAAGTGGAATAGATAGGTTTGAGACCTACGTGGTTTTCTTGAGGGGTTTGTGCTCTCAACCAACTTTGCTATGTGATTTATAATCGTTTTACTTGGGGGCAGGCGGGGATCATAGAGATGAGAGAGCTAAGTCTCCACAGGCTTCCTCTTCTCCCCACTTTATACCATTGCTGGCTCCAATGATGTGGCTACTTCTGAAGAATAAACTGTGTTAGGGCTGGAGGCGGGAGGGTGAGTGGGGCACACACTTTCTTTTGATTTATTTATGCTATACTGTTTGCAGTACTTTTATGCAATGAACTTGTCTGACATTTGTAGTTATAGTTTTAAAAATAAGGTTCTTTGAAAAAAATTTTTTGACATATGCTTAGCTTCAGATTTTAGAAAGGCATGTTCTAAATATAAAGAGGCCTAAAAAAATTAAAAGTTTACCAGAGAGCATTTTTTTTTCACTCAACTTCCAGCATTAGAGTATTCTGTAATATAATTTACAATTTCTTGCATCCTCAAGGGCTTTCAGCAAGTCTCAGTTCATGTGATGATTTGATGTTGGTCGAAATTGAGACCGTTTTGTTCCCATTATTATATCTACCCTGTGAACTGAAATATTTGAGATATGTTTTATTAAAATATATATGTTTTGGGCCAGGTGTGGTGGCTCATGTGTATAATCCCAGTACTTTGGGAGGCCTAGGTGGGTGGATCGCCTGAGGCCAGAAGTTCAAGACCAGCCTGGGCAACATGGTGAAACCCCATCTCTACTAAAAACACAAAAATTAGCCAGGTGTGATGGTGTATGATGCCTGAGATCCCAGCTGCCTGGGAGGCTGAGATGGGAGAATCGCTTGAACCCGGGAGGTGGAGGTTGCAGTGAGCCAAGATTGTGCCACTGTATTCCAGCCTGGGCAACAGAGTGTGACTCCATCTCAAAAAAAAATTTAAAAATAATAAAATACATATGTTTTAGAATCTAAAAACATGTGCTTTTACTCAGTAGAGAAGTTAGAGATGAGGAAAAACCCCAGCGACTGAATTGTTGCCATGAAAGAAACACTAGGTAGTGGAGAAGGTGTTTTTAGTTTATCATTCTTTTGGTTGTGTTAGTTCTAAGTGGTGTATGCTCAGTATGTTGCTAAGAGTTGAGTTGCATCATATATAGAGTCAGTGCATAAGTCTCATCAAGTTAATATTAACCTTGAAAACCCAATATATAACCAACTGGTGGGCCCTTAACGTCTCAGAAGTCAACAATTAACTTCTTTGGGTTAATACATCTTTGAGGCAGTGTTGTGCAGTGGTTAACGTTCCTGAATTTGCTTCTCAGCTCTGCCTCTTATTAACCTTGGGTATGTATTGAAACACTCCGCCTTAGTTCCTAAATCTGTAAAATGGCAATATTTACCTCATCGTGTTCTTGCTTTGACTAAATGAGTCAATACAGTGTAAACAAAATGCTTACTACTTTTTAGATGGCAAGTGCAGATGAAATATTAGTGATTCTTATTACTATTGGCTTTGTCTTTTTATTTTGACTTCATCTCATTTCTTTTGGGGTGGTAAAGGCCAAGTCTAGTTTGAGGGGACTGGGGAATATAGAGGAAGGAATAAATAAAAGAGAAATGGGGTTGTGTGTGGTGGCTCACACCTGTAATCTCAGCACCTTGGAAGGCTAAGGCAGGAGGAGTGTTTGAGCTCAGGAGTTTGAGACCAGCCTGGGCAACATGATGAAACCCCATCTCTACCAAAAATACAACAATTAGCTGGGTGTGGTGGCTCATGCCTGTAGTACTTGGGAGGCTGAAGCAGGAGGATTGCTTGAGTCCTGAGGGTTGAGGTTGCATTGAGCCATGAGAGTGCCACTGCACTCCAGCCTGGGCGACAGTGCAAGACCGTGTCTTAAAATAAAAACAAAAACAGATAATTGAGGAAGAGGGGCAGGAAATACGTTGAATTATGCTAGACTGTTACGAGGCTGTTTGAGAGAAAAATAACCAAAATATAAACTTAACACTATTTGTGTGTATGTGTATTTGTGTATGTGTGTGTTTAGTTTTAAACTAGAGCTGGATCTTGCATTCAACCTCCATTCATAGGGTCAACTTTTTAAAACACCCACATTAATGGCTATGATCAGTGGTTTACAATAATCTGCACGTCACCCACATTTTCAAAGTATATTTAAACATGGAGGTGTTGTCCATGCTGGAATTCCTATCTTTGAAAAAAAGAATGAGGCCCCATTGAGAGGCCCCAGCCAAGGAGGAACTGCACATTGCCTCATCCTCTCTGTTCACTTTTCCAAAGCTGCCCTTTGGCCTCTTATGAAATTGATTGTCCTGACCTGGGGCTGGCTAAGTCAGTTTGGTTTAAGAGGCCTTTTCTGATTTGGGAAAGAAACCGTAGATCTTTCCTTCCAACTAATAAAGATGTATGCAACAAGAGCTCAGACCATTGTGGCCAAAAGGCCTCATAAATATGGGAGGTGATGATGACCACCAAAGGATTGAATAGTCACAGCTTCCCCCTCCCGCCCTCTGTCTCTCTCTCTCTCTCCACCTTGCTGGAATGTGCTGCTTACAGGGTTGCTACTGATAAGTAGCCAACCAGGTGTTTGGCTGAAGAGGCCGTTAGGTAATTGTGTCAGGACTAATTCTCTACAAGAACTTTGTGTGTTCACATTCTTCTGTGCCTTGGGCCCCAAGAACAGCAGCTTGCCTTCTGATGTCACAGAAGGAAGAAAATACATGCATTGCCCCTTCAGTGTGGCTCTGAGTGGTCCTCGCTGGGTGACATGGGTTCCCTAGTGGTATTCAGAGCCATTTAAAAAGAGGTCAGACGGGGCACACAGGAGCACAGCAGCCCTTGGAGACCATGTGGGCCTTGCCCTAGAGGCTCCCCTCTTCACTTTGTTTTTGGATAAGGCCCGACGTGGTTGTTTACCTGCCGAGTCCTCCTTTCCTCAAAGAAAGAGCGTTTTTGCTGGGTTTCTACAAACCTGCTGTCTAGTCCTGCACTGTTTGTTCCTTGATCTGGTGGTTGGGGCTGCGCTGGTTGGATTTTGGTAGGCAGGCGGACCCCTCACAGTGTTAAAATGAAGGGGAGAAAAGGGTAACCTTTCCTAAACTGCCTAGGAAGAATGTTTTCTAATCCCAACTGTTTCAGAAACCTGTAACTTTTAGTTTATGTAAAACTCAGATAGATTGAATTCCCCCTTGAACCTTTTTGTATTTGATAAGAGTTTTATTTCCTAAAACTGACAGCAGTGACAGTTGTGTTAGAATTCAGCCCTGAGTATTTGTTTCTGGATTTCACAATTTGTTTTGTCTTCGTAGCAAGCAATTGCTTTCCTTCCTTTCTCTCTTCCTCTCTGTGTCTCTGTCTCTCTCCCCTTCCTTTCTTTGCAATTTCCTTCTTTTCTCAAGCTCATGATGAAAATTGACCCTTCAGTTTTATTTTCAGATGAAAGCTCAAGCAACAAGCCAGCGCTTGCCTCCATTAGTGGCTCTGGGTAGTCCTTGCAGGAGAAATCACCACCAGTGAATCATCGTCCATTTAGAGTAGGCTGCAGAGGCTAGGCAGCTCCCTGACATCACTGTCCAGAAGCCTCTTACAAATGACCAAGGAGTGGCATTGGTGCTAGTGCCATTCAGCAAGGCATTGGAGGTGCGCCTTGCTGCATTGTGGTACCTGATGAATAGCATCTCGGTGGTTGGGTATCTGGCACTCAGGCTAGAAGGTTAACTTCCATTAAGCTTTATTCAACCCTGCATCACAGAAGTGGTGGGCATCTATGTGTATATATGAATGATATGGCCAGAGGCTCAGCTGTCCATCATCAAAAAGTTTCTTAAAGGAGACTTGTGAAGGACCACACATGGAATTTGTAACTTGATCACACAATTTGGACCATTAAGGACTTGAAAATAGCTCTTCGGTTTTGTTGGTCACACCTTTCTCTAAGCTCAGTTAATGAGCAAATCTTTATTCTTTACAAGATTAGCCAGGTGTGTTTGGTGAATGTTAACTTTAGCCTTGGCTCCTTAGCCCTGCTGCTAATGAGGCCAAAGTGGGAATTCCTGCCTCTTGTGGACCAGTTACCTTCACTCTCTTTCCTGGCCACCGACCACTAACCCTTGCCAGCTGGCTTGTGAATGTCTGCAGTTGGATGTTGGAGTGTGGGGAGGTGGGGGAAGGTGTTGTATGGATTAGTGCAAATCCATGACCCCTCCTGGGGAAAAGCCACACACATACTTCACTGAACAAGGGTCAAGTGCATTGTCTCCACTTTTGAAAGGCAATAGAGTTGATTAAGGTTAACTGGAAAATGCTGATGTTGGCTAGAATTTTGGACTTTTGCCAGAATATATGCACCATTTAAAGTGATTTCTGGAAACCTGTGCCCATGGTTCACTGGTAGAAGAGCTTAGGATGAATAAAACAGTGGAAACTAAGGAGAGTGTGATTAATTTTAAATATGCAGCAACAAAAGGGACATGGCAATAGCTGAAAAATCTGTTTTCTAGGAATGTAATGTTTTCCAAAATCTTAAGCTGGCTTACATCATATTTGGGTTGTAGGTTCTTCAGACTTTTAACTCTTGGTTCCTACCTATTGCCAAAACGAGATATATAGGTGAAATTTATATTACAGCTATTTATTATGGAATTGCAATTAAATAGAAATCTTAGAGTTACTGAAAACTTTTAGGATTTTAAACAAACATTGAGAAGCATATAATGTTCTAGAAGATAAATATTTGCATAAGGCAGTTCAGTCCTTCAACATGTGTATTTTAAAACAAACAAACCCCATTAATATTTACCCTAAGTGTAATTTGCAAAGTAAAATGAGAGTAATTTTAAAATCTTGTATAACTCTGATTCATTTCTTTTCATAGGATGGATTTACATTTTGGAATGATAAATGTGCAATAAAGAGCTATTAGGAAAGCCATTATTTCTCTTAGATTTGGGAAATTCTAACCCTGCTTTGTTACGTATCACTATTTCCCAAAGAAAAGAAAATTAGGCCCAGACAAACTGTGACTTACCCAAGGTCACTTACTCAACTAGAAAGTGGCTGAGCTTTGGTGAAAACCAATCCTCCTGTCCCTCAGACCAGTTGTATTTCCATGACAGCATGCTGATTTTTTTCAGGGAGCGTATGTGCGCATGTACATGTGTAAATAAAATGGTTATTTTTAATTAAAAAAATGGTTTTACCACCCATGGTCCTGGGTAAAATTGCTATTTTGCTTCCTTTTAACAAACTGAGTAAAAGCGTGGTGACTTGGAAATATCATTTTCTTCCTCATCCTTTCAAGAAGCAAATTCAGCCTATTGCTTTACAGTCTTAACTATTTTTTATGTCTCTAGATACAGAATTGACTTTGTTTTTTCTTTGCCTTGTAAGCTGTTTAGAGCAAGGTAAGATTACAATCATAAGCTGAATCTGGAAAAAAAAAACCCTATTATCTTTCTTGACCCTCATTGCCTCGAAAAGAACTATTTACCCAAGTTTCACTTAATCATATGGTAACTTACAACTGTTGTAATTTGTAAAATACATGACGATTTGGTCTTGTCTCCATTGTCTCTCTTACCTCTTCATGATCGTATTCTGCTTATTTTAATGCATGACCAGCCAACTGTGTTATTTTTCAGAAAGACCACCCCACATATAAAATGGAGTGGTCTTTAAATGTCTTGGGCTTTGAAAGATTGTTTAGCCATTCCTTCCCAAATGCTTCAGGTTCGGATTTTGGAAACGTATGTTTTTGCCATTGGTGTCACTGCACATGTTCTCATCTTCCTTTTTTCTTTGAATTTGATCAAACTTTGTTGGCTTGTAGTACCTCCACGATCAGCAGAGTCTGTCTAGTCTTTCCTGCCTTTTCCTCTTTTTTTGTTCCAAATTTTCCTTTTTTCCCCTCATTTCTTTACTTTCTTTTGATATATCTTTTTAAAAAGTCAAAGTAGAAATGTATGTAATTAAATGCTGTAGCAGTTTAAAGATGATATAAATTATTAAAAGAAATAAATAGAAGTTATTTTATAACTGGATTTATATCAGAAAATATTTCTAACCTATATAAAAGGATTTATATATTTTTATTTGTGTCTTTTAAGTACTTATATTTTTAAAACTGCTACGGCATTGGTCACTTGTATGTATTTTGGCTCTGATTTTCCTAAAAGACATGGAAAAGAAAAGTAATAGAAATACACACATATATGTATATATATGTGTATATACACACATGCACAGCATATAGTAAATAAGAGAATTTCATATCTTTACAAATATATTCAGAAGAGAACCACTTCAAACACATGGGTTTTACTGAATGAAGATTGCTTCTACCTTTATGTGGTGGTCTAAGGTTTCTGTCACTTTCTTTGTTAGTTGTATTTGAAAGCAGGTGAGTAAACCAGAAAGAAATGATTCAGTCTGCCTGCTCCAGGCACAGAAGTAGGGGGATATAGGCCTGCAGCTCTCAGGCTTTCTGTGGGCTTGCTTACCCACTCTGTTTTGAGGAAGAAACTGGGGGATGTCAGCCCAAGCTTTGCTTGGCCACATCTGCCTCCACGGCTAGCTGAGAGTCACATAGATGTCACTTGTCACACACACCCTTGGATCTGAGCTGCTTAAGGGCGTTACCACACATCACAGCTTGGTGCTGGGGCTCAGCATGGCCGGGTGGCTAACCAGGGCTTGGTGTCAACCACATTTGGGGTGATGAGGACACTTGGAGGACACAGAGCCACCGTGCAGCAGGAGTCGCCACTGCTGACAGCCAGAGAGATTGGTGCCCATTTTGCCCCAATCCTCCTCAATCCCTTTTCAAGTGGAAATTTTGCAAGTCGACTTCTGCAGCATGCGTAGTACAATTTGGCTGACAGCAGTTTCTGGCAAAAGAAATAACCAAATTATTATTCAGTCATGGGTTTTTAACAGCCGCAAAGCAAGTGGATGTTAACTAAATGATGCAATTTATTCCCTTCCCTCTTATTGCCAGCTTGCCTATTACAGAGCGACTGCCAGTTTTCAATAAGTGGTACCCAGATGGTATTCGCATGCCGCCCACTTGGTTACAGAGCCGAAGCGGGGAATAACTCGGCAGACACTACAAGCTGTGGGTCAATTGAGGGGGAATGCCTGTTGCTTCACAGTTTTGCATATGTAAATCTGTTAATGTTATGTCAGTATTGTGCGGGCTAAACACAAGCATTGCCTTTCTCTGGGGGCCCAGCTGAACTTGGACCACAGCCCAGTTATACCGAGGCTCGGAGAGCGAAGCTGCAGTTTGAGGATGCTGCACCGCCCGCTCCCCTCCACTCCTGCCTCCATGCTCTTGTGTTATCTGCAGCCCAAGCTGGATGCAGGAAGTGTCTGCCATAGGCCGACTCCATAATAGGACAGGCAGGCCGGGTTTTATGAGCTGGCTGCGGAGGGAGGAGTGTGAGTATGTGTCTATTTTTAGGCCAGCCTTCAAGACAGTTCCTTTGGCCCAGCCCGCGCCTGCCTGCCTCGCTCACACTCTCCTCTGTGTGTCTGCCACACTTCTGCTCTCCATTTCATCAACTGCAGATGTGGCACACAGCCGTCTTAGAAAAGTCATGAACTGTGTCGTCTGTGCGGCTTAACAGCCAACATCTGCTGCAGCAGGCTGAAGGAAGAGGCAGGGAAATCGTTTTCGGGAATGCATTCAAGTGCCTCGACTTAGCCTCTACTTTGGCCTGTGCAGACAATTATTTTACACTAATTGCATCAAGATAGCAGCTATAAAAACGAGATTTCAATCGCTCTGTTCCCCCACCCCTCTTGTGAAAGTTGCAGTTACAAAGGGGTAGTTCTTTTTTCTTTTTATTGTGGTTTGTTTCTTGTTCTCAAAAGCTTATTACATTGGGTGCAAACAACAACAAAATGCCATAAAAGGCAAGAATCGTAATATGCTTAAGAGCTAAAAAGACCTATGGTGTTGGTTTAACCAATGAAAATATTCCTGCAGGTATTGTAAAATTTATGTGCCATATGAAAAACATTAAGGGTGTTGTTTTTTCACAGAGGGAAATGTTCATTGTTGAGCCATTTTGTAAATTATTTTAATGCTGCATTTCTGCCTAAACCTCATGATTTTGATATATAAGCCAGTTTAATGTTTTCTGTACAGACCCTGGCTTTTCTTAAATTTTATATATTGGAAAGCCCATGTTTGTATTGGAAACTGCTGGTTTCTTACATATTGAAAATCTGTCTTGCGTGGCGTGATGCCAGGTGGCAAAGGAGTAGTTTGACCAGAGTCAAACCTCGAGTGTTGACTTTTGAGTCCTAAACACTAGGCAAGACCACGTGAATAAATATCTAAAAGGTGTTTTTTTGTTTGTTTGTTTTAAAACCAGGTTTCTTTTGACAACAATAAGAATAGCATCTCCGCAGTACGGACTTTCTAATGCCTTGGTCTGTTTTCAACTTTTCATCTTCTTGTAACAGAGGCAACATTGTGTTCAGTATCTGAGCCTTAACTTTTTTTTTTTTTTTTTAAATGCTCTCAGAGTAAATTCTGGTGAAATACGCATTCCAGCATCTCGGATTCTCTTGAAAGATTTGTTTCTGTGACATTTTGCTGTATCTGTTGTGCAGCTAGAGTAGCATGCTTCTCTCCTCACATTTCAAGTCTCTAGACTTTGTTCTGAAGAGCCAGATGGAAGTATGCAGATTGTTTTTATCTTTTGTCCTTCACACTGTAACCTGATCTCCAGCATATCTAGACATCTAGCAGAAAATTTACTATGTGAAAGCAAGGAAATGATTTAGAAATATGGACCAGCCAGGAAAGAAAGGGCTCAAGATGTACTTTGTATCAGAGTAAATCTCTCCACCCAACTCCCATACCCTTCTTTTTTTATTTTCATAAAAAATGCTTTTCTCATCTAGGATATGTCTACATATGCCCAAATATTCTTCTCCCCTTTTAACAGGGACTGAGAATTATAATTGACTAGTGAGTTTGGTAAAGGTGTAAATAGGCATGCAATGAAAGTTGATTACCTAATAATTGAAAGCTTGGAAAAAGCATGAAGTGGTAGAATCCTAGACTTGGCAATGGCCTTATAAATTAGGGCAGTGCAATTTGCTAAAAGAAAGGACTTGTTTGAAGTTACATACCACTGTTGAGACAGATTCAGGACTCAAAGCCAGCATTGCCTCAGTGGCTCCAGGAAGCAACAGAATCTCAGGCTTCATGGTTTGTGGGGTTTTAATGGCAAGATATTTGCCACCTTTTTGTTAATGCTCTCCTACCCCTTTAACTTGTGGTCCTAAAAACCTTGTTTCCTTCTCATCTTTGATTGGTGTTTGGATTCACATTAGTAACTAAACATACTCACCACATTAGGGCGCTGGATATTTGCTACACTTGTAAGTGTACACAATATGCACTTATGTCTCTTTTCATCCATATTCAGCATAGTGCACACATTTGGAGTCAGGAGACCTGGGTTTAAATGCTACTGTGGCAGTTTGGAGAAGCGCGACCTTAAGTGAGTTACCCTGACATCTCCAGGTCTCTGTTCTCTCTGCTCTAGAATGGTAATGATAATAGTACTTGCCTTAGGGTTGTCACAAGAAGTTAATGAGATTATGTACATGACACACTTGGCATGGTGTCACTGCAGCACACACAGTATTCTTGTCCTTAACTAAAGTTTATTATTTTAATTGATTATCTGTTACCCTTGACAACAAAGGAAAGGTACAGTAGTGATAAATACCATATTTAACCTTGAGTTTCAACATTTTTCTCCTGTAGATTGGTTTGTGCTTCTCACCCTTCTTGTCCCCCCCTCCCTATTTCTTTTCTAGCACCTTCTGCAGCATTTCTTGTTTTACCTTTGGGTGTCATTAGACGTTGTTTACATCATTGTCTAGAGGACCAGTGCTGTTTGCAAAAAACTCCGTTGCTTCCTCTCCTGCTTACCCTTATTCTCTTCCTTGTCTAGTGACATTATCTTGAACTTTCTGGCTGGGAAAGACTAAAGGGGATTTGTCACCTGGTAGGGATCCTCACCAAACTTGTGTCATACTTGAGAATGTTTTGCCTCATTATCATCAGTAGTATCTTCAATCCACACCATTAAGACCAACTTAGGGCTTGAAGAAATGAATATTTAAGGGCATATTTATTCCCCAGCTTAGAAAATACAGATTCTAAGTGTTTTCTGCTGTTGTTAAACTTTGTCCATTCAGCAGGTGTTTATTTAGATGCCTACTATGTGCTAGGTGTGCAGGATGAGCAAGACAGACACTATTTCTGCCCTCATGAAGCTTAAAGCCTGACATGAATATTGACATAGTATATTTCCCTAAAATCCAGCTTCAGTTTTGCCTTCGATTTCTGTTAGGTTTTGATCCTTGTTTCTTGTACATCTACCGATTGATTTTCTACAATTCCAATTTAAAATTTATGCTAATAAAAGATTTCAAGGTATTCTATTTATAATAGTATCAAAAATACTTAGGAATAGATATAATAAAAGAAATATAGGCCGGGCGCGGTGGCTCAAGCCTGTAATCCCAGCACTTTGGGAGGCCCAGACGGGCGGATCACGAGGTCAGGAGATTGAGACCATCCTGGCTAACACAGTGAAACCCCGTCTCTACTAAAAAATACAAAAAACTAGCCGGGCGAGGTGGCGGGCGCTTGTAGTCCCAGCTACTTGGGAGGCTGAGGCAGGAGAATGGCGTAAACCTGGGAGGCGGAGCTTGCAGTGAGCTGAGATCCGGCCACTGCACTGCAGCCTGGATGACAGAGCGAGACTCCGTCTCAAAAAATAAAAAAGAAATATAAAACTCATATGCTGAAAACTACAAAATATTCTTGAAAGAAGTTAAAGACCTAAGTAAATGGAAATATATCGTATGTTCATAGACTGGAAGACTTAATATTGTTATCAAAGTGGCACTCTCCACGTTGATCTAGAGATTTAATTGCAGTCCCTACCAAAACCCCAGGTATTTTTTTTTTTGACAGAAATTGATAGATTGATGCTAAAAGTCATATGGAAATGCAAGGAAGCCAGAATAGCCAAAACACATGGAAAAGAACAGAGATGGCTGGGCACGGTGGCTCACACCTGTAATCCCAGCACTTTGGGAGGCCAAGGGGGGCGGATCACGAGGTCAGGAGATTAAGACCATCCTGGCTAACACGGTGAAACCTCATCTCTACTAAACATACAAAAAAAAAAAAAAAAAAAAAGCCAAAATTAGCCGGGCATGGTGGCGGGCACCTGTAGTCCCAGCTACTCAGGAGGCTGAGGCAGGAGAACGGCATGAACCAAGGAGGTAGAACTTGCAGTGAGCCGAGATCACGCCACTGTATTCCAGCCTGGGTGATAGAGTGTGAGTTTGTCTCAAAAAAAGAAGAGCAGAGTTGGAGGACTCACACCTCCCAATTTAAAAACCTAAAACAAAGCTGCAATAATCAAGAAAGTATGGTACTAGAATAAGTATGGAGATACAGGTCAATGGAATAGAATTGAGAGTTAAGAAATAAACACTTATATTTATGGTCAAGTGATTGTCAATAAGGGTGCCAAGCCAATTCAATGGAGAAAGAATAGTCTTCAACAGATGATGCTGAGAAAAACAGTCTATTCACATGCAAAAGAATGAAGTTGGACCTCTACTTTACAACATACACATTGAAGACCTGAAAGTATTAAGACCTAAATATATAAAACTCTTAGAAGAAATTATAGGAATAAATCTTCGTGACCATGGAATAGGTAGTGTTTCTTAGATGTGAAACCAAACCACAAGCAACAAAGAAAAAATAGATAAACTGGGACCCAGGATTTCTACTCCTGCATATGAACTCAAGAGGAATGAAATTGTCTATCTACAGAAAAGCTTGTACATAAATGTTCATAGGAGAATGATTTATAATAAGCAGAGTGGGGACAACTCAAATGTCTATCAACTGGTGAATCAACAAAATGTGATGAATGCTTGCAATGCAGTGTTATTCAGCCACAAAAAGGAATGAAGTACTGCTGCTGCACCATGGATGAACCTTTGCAAACCTTGTGCTAACTGAAAGAAGCCAGACACCAAAAGACCACATATTCAATTCCATTTATAAGAAAAATCCAGAACTGGCACATCCATTAAGACACAAAGTAGATTTGTAGTTGCAGGGGGCTGGAGAGAGAGAGGAATGGGGAGAGACTGCTAATGGGTATAGGATCTCTTTTAGGGGTGGTAAAAATATTCTAACTTATATCGTGGTGATGGTTTCACAACCCTTGAATATACTAAAATCCATTCAGTTCTATTGTTTAAAAGGGTGAATTTTATGGTATGTGAATTGTATCTCAATAAAAAGATTTCACAGTCTGTCTGCATTTCTTTACTTGTATAGTGAGGCACCACTAATTGTGCTTTCTCTTGGCTAGCGCAGGGGTCAGCAAATTTCTGTAAAGGGCCAGATAATAAATCCATTAGGCTTTTCAGGCCATACAGTCTCTCAGCTCTCTCAGTTTTGCCATTGTAGTTCAAAAGCAGCCATAGACAATCTGTAAGTGACTGGGTGTGGTTGTGTTCCAATAAAACTTTATTTATTAATACAAAAATTTCAATTTCACATCGTGTTCACGTAAATAGTATTTTCATTGTCTTCTTCAACCATCGTGTTCACGTAAATAGTATTTTCATTGTCTTCTTCAACCATATAAAAATGTAAAAATCACTCTCAGCTCATGGCCTGTAAAAAGCAGGTGGTCAGAAAGATTTGGCCTATAGGCTAATACTTTGCGAACTTCTATGCTGTTGCTACAAACAGCTTTAAAAACATGTTAGCAGCTTCGTTAGAGGAGATATTATTCTTGTCCCTATTTCGAAGATGAGGCAGTTGAGAATTCCAGAGGCTGAGACGAGTCACCCAGATAGTGGTTGCCAGGGCTGGTCCTCTACTCTGTTGAGTTCCAGAACCTGTGCCAAGAAACCACCGTCTTCCTGTCTGACCCATCTGGGTCAGTCAAGGCAGCCCAGACCCTTCTAGCTGTGCAGGTCACTGCGTGCTTCTCTGACTTGGCCTCTGCGCCTGCCTGGTGCCATTCATTATCCTGCATCTTCCATTCATTCTGGAATGCCCACTTCCTTCACTCCCTTCTAGTACGCTTTTCCGTACTGCTGAGCCAACACCCACATTGAGCTGGGGGAAAAACAAATCCACCACCTTGCCTCGCTTTCAGACTTTCCTCGTGACTCACTCCTTCTGGGAAGGCAATGCCTCGGCCACCTTTTGACCCTAAATCCAGCTGGAACCGAGTTCGCCTTGCTGGCTGCTGAGCTCTGCCTTGATCATCTGTCTTTCAGGAGGCAGATTGGCTGTGCATCATTTCAACCCTCTGCAGTGACAATTTTTTTAGAGCCTCTTTGTTTCATTTAGTACCCAGCTCTTGGTTAGGACCTTCAGGGAAGTTAAAACCCCAGTGGCACCTTTTATTTAGGGATCACTGACTCGCTCGGCCTCAGTCTTCTACTCGCCTTTCCCACCTCCACCTGACATCCTGGGACAGTTGGCAGACCTTCCCTCCATGGCTCAGGTGGGCAGGAGGCAGAGTCAGCAGGGGAGGTAAGTCACTTCTACATCTCTGCATGGCCATCATTGCTACTATTCTGCACATGTGTTGCCACTGGGGGAAATGGGACCCTATATAGAGGGTGTCTTCTCCCACCGCACTCTGTGTGGGTGGGAGAACCCACACCAAATGATCGTCATGTTGGATTTGCATCATGGCACATTATGAGAATGTGTTCAGTGGGACTGTGGATACTATGGAACCTTTCCCACAGAGTCCTTTGTAATGCCTCTGCTAGGATCCAGTTCATTTCTCAAACACCCATACATTTCTGTCCTTTATATGCAAGGATTTTATTCTGGAAGCTGTGTTATCTGTGCTTTTCCAAGACAGAGCAACAACTACCAAAAAAAAAAAAAAAAAAAAAAAAAAAAAAAAAAAAAAAAAAAAAAAAAAAAAAAAAACATGGTTTAGAAGTGTTTAAGTGATAAATGCAAGCTCTTTATTTGTGACTCATAATGTGGTTAAGAGTCCTTCGAGTTTAATATAGTCTCCATTCCTAGTAGTTTGGACTGTGTGAAGTACTACAATTCAGAGTCTGTGCAAAGATGATCCTGCCAGTTGCTGACTAGGGTGACTGGGTTGTGGAGGTGAAGACATAGATCCTCTGAGCATTTGGTTAGAGGATGTGTAGGGTAAGCGAATTGCATTGTTCTGCAATTCCTGGGACACAAATAAATTGAGAGTCCAGAAACTTTTCTTCTTTGGCCTAAAATATTTAAAAAGTACTCCTTGTAGGGTTTCTTTGGTTGTAAGGAACAGAGGGGAATTTGTTGGGATGATTTAGAGTTGGATCATAGAATCCATGGTGAAACTGAAAACTGGAATCCTTCAGGACATGAGGCACCTTCTCTCTGTGTCACTCTTCTTGTGTCTCGTTGTGTTTTGACTGTGCTTTATTTTGCTCTCCCTCCCTGCAGACTACCTCAAGGCAACTGTTAGCCTGCAAATGGCCTCTCAGGACTGCCCCCAAGGGTCACCCTTGATCTCCAAGACTTTCAGAGTTCTGTCATATTATTCTGTCTGAATACTTAGTGTTCTTGCTAGGAGCCTTGGTGTTGTAGGTAGCTAACAGGCAAGCCAGCGTGGAGGGGACGGAGAGGTGTGTGTATTAGATGGATCCTGGGATATCTTTAGGACTCTGGAATGCCGCCATATCTCAGAGTGGGGCAGAACCAGGAATGGGAATCACCAGGAGCTTGAACAGAGTCCTCTAATTTCTCATTCCTATTTCTTTCTTTTCTTTTGAGACAGAGTCTCCCTCTGTCACCCAGTCTGGAGTGTAGTGGTGTGACTGCAGCTCACTGCAACCTTGACCTCCCAGGCTCAAAGATCCTACCTCAGCCTCCTAAGTAGTTGGGACCACAGGTGCACGGCACCATGTCCAAGCTAACATTTTGTGTGTTTTTTTGTTGTTGTTACGGATGGGTTTTTGTCATGTTGCTCAGGGTGGTCTTGAACTCCTGGCGGCCTCAAGTGATCCACCTGCCTCAGCCTCCCAAAGTGCTAGGTTTCCAGGCATGAGCCACTGTGCCTGGCCTCATCCCTGTTTGTCGCTGTGTATCTCTGCTTTGCCACTGGCTCTCAGCAGACTCACCCCTCTGCTTTCTCAGGCAATGACCTGCTTGCCCTGAATTCTGAGTGGACCTATTAAATTCTCCTCCAGTGAAATAACATCTTACCTGAAGGTTAGGTTCTGAAGTTAGCATATGAGATGAAAATTGCTTATGGTTAAATGTCCTTTCAGAGCTTTGAAAGTCACCAGTAAGCAGGGCCAGATACACCCGGTCTGTGGGGCATGTGGGTTCAAAGACCCACTAAGGGAACATAGGATTTTCAGCTCCTTTTGCTCCTGGGCATTTGCTCATCTTTTGCATTATTACTAAATGCTCTTCCCTTCTCTGCTCCTCCTCCGAGCATTGGTACATGTCTTTGTGCTAGTTAAGCTTGAGTACATTGTGATTTCACTAGATCACACTCCCAATTTCAAGTTCAGAGTGAAGAATGTAGAGGTTCTGGTTGGTCTAGCCCTGGCCACGTGTGTGTCCCTCATAGGTCAGCTCTGGCTCAGAGTGGCTGGTTACATTCAGGAAATGCTCATACTTTTAAATTAAATTTGCAAAAATAAGAGAGACTTGGAACAAGTAATGAGAATGAGACCTAGAAAGTGACAGTTAGAATATGGTCCCTGGCTGCGGTGACCCCTTAAATAGAGCATTTTTCAGGGTCTGCATAGAGTCACCTGTGGACCACTGTTGAAATGCAGATTTCTCAGCCCCATCCAACCCCACTCTGGCTGTGTCCCCATCTTCTAGAGGTTGAGCCAAAGATCTGCATTTTCAAGTAAGCAAGCCAGATGAATCTTATCCACACTAAACTTTATAAGAATTACTGCTTATAAGAGGAAGTTATTGGGCTGTTTTAACTACATTTGGAGTAAAGCTTTTTAATTCTAGTGAGAAGTGGAGTTGACCCTTGAACGTGGGTGTCTACTTATACGTGGATATTTTTCTGACCACATGCAGAGTTAAAACTCAGTATTGGTGAATGTGAAACCAGTGTCTAGGGAGAGCCTTTGGGTTTTTTTTTTTTTTTTTTTTTTTTTTGAGATGAAGTTTTTGCCCAGGCTGGAGTGCAATGGCGCAGTCTCCACTCACTGCAACCTCTGCCCCCAGGTCCAAGCGATTCTCCTGCCTCAGCCTCCTGAGTAGCTGGGATTACGGATGCATGCCACCACACCTGGCTAATTTTGCATTTTTAGTAGAGGCAGGGTTTCACCATGTTGGCCAGGCTGGTCATCTGCCTGCCTTGGCCTCCTAAATTGCTGGGATTATAGGCGTTTGCCACCGTGCACAGCTGCCTTTGAGGGTTTTGCAGGGCAGAGTGCAGGACTTGAGTATGCACGGATTTTGGCCTACTTGTGGGTTCTGAAGCAGTCCCCCAGTATACAGAGGGATAACTGTGATTATGCTCCTTCTCTTTTTTGAACAATTGGGCTTCCTGCGACACTAAGGCTTAGGGTTTTTTCTGTATTCATTTTGAGTTACAATCACCTTAAACCCTTTTTTGAGGAAGGTGGGTTCCAAAGAAATGTTGAGTTCTGTTATTTTTCCTTGTATTTCTTGTATCTCTCTGGAGGGTGGCATCTTAATGGCTGAAGACTTTAATTATTCATTCAACAAAAGAGCAAGATGGAGACTAAAATTTGTCTGGAGGATGTTTTGCATGTCATCCCAATCTTTGTTATTACCCCCTTTAAAATACCTGAAAAATAATTCTGCAGAATTAAAGAGTGAGGGGAAGGATTTGAAGTTTACAGAACAACAACAGGGTTGGGGACTCCCATTTTCCACACAGTCGAAAATCTAGGTGTAACTTATCATTCCGCAAAACATAACTACTAGAGCTTACTGTGGAACAGAAGCCTTCCTGGGATCATAAGCAGTCAATTAACACGTATTTCGTATGTTCCATATATATTATATTGCTGTATTCCGACAATAAAGTAAGCTAGAGGAAATGAAATGTTATTAAGAATATCATAAGGAAGGGAAAATATATTTACTCTTGATTAAGTGGAAGTGAATCATCATCGTTCTTTACATTGAGTAGGCTGAGAAGGTGGAGGAAAGGGAGGGGTTGGTCTTGCTTACGCAGAGCTGGCAGGGGCGGAAGAAAATCCTCATATAAGTGGGCCCGTGCACTTCCAACCCAGGTTGTTCAAGGCTCAACTGTACATACCATGAGAATGCATCTTGCCTAATTAACAGTTGTGAAATGTTGAAGTTATGTGGTATTTTTATTTCATATTAAGAAAGTCAAAAATACTTTTGTAGCAGTTGAGTTCTCACTGGCCGCTGCAGAAGTATTTGTTAAAACTTGTATGGTAACTCTACCTTCTGGTAGATTCTGAACTCTTTCTTTCTGCTTGCAGGAGCAAGATGTATCAACCAGGGTCCTATGCTTTGATTTGGACTGTTTGAGTATGACTCATGTTTGTTTCCTTCAAGGATGAAGTGTGTATACCTCAGTAGATCCTGTCTGCCTCCCCCTGAAAATGTATGCTTAAAAACAAATCATGAAGTTATTTGCTAGATATGTGGTTGGAGTGGCCAGCGTAAACTTAGTTGTTGCTTAAGGCACTTTCTGTTCTCTGTGGAACAGAAGGGTGGGGCAGGTGGGGAACTGGAAGAAGCAGCTTCCCTTTGCTTTTCCTGCCAAATTTAGTAAAACAAGAAAAAATAAAAAAAGAGGGAGGCCCCACCTTGTCTTCATCTCCTCTCTGCACAGTGGGGCATGGATTGGGAGGAGATCTTGGCAACACTTTGAGATTAAATAAGTTATTTAAAAAATTTCCTACCTTAAGGAAACTCACACTGACACCAAATTAACTTTTTTAAAAAAATCATTCCACTAGGACCTGTCTTGCCAACAGTTTTGGGTAAAACACTGAAGGTAAGATGACAGTCATCCAGGGAGTGTATTTGGTTTGTGGAACCATCCACTTTTGGGTGTTTGAGTAACTTCATTAACAGTTTCTTTGTGCCGGCCGTGGTGGCTCATGCCTGTAACCTCAGCATTTTGGGAGGCCGAAGTAGGCCGATTGCTTGAGCTCAGGAGTTGGAGACCAGCCTGGGCAATATGGCACAACCCCGTCTCTATTAAAAAATACAAAAATTTGGGTGTGGTGGCACACATCTGTAGTTACAGCTACTCAGGAGGCTGAAGTGGGAGGATCGCTTGAGCTCAGGAGGGGGAGGTTGCAGTGAGCCGAGATCACGCCACTGCACACCAGTCTGGGCAACACAGTGACACCCTGTTTCAAAACAAGAATTTTTTTTCTTTGCTGTGCCAGGTGATGGAGGAACTTTTGCAAGAGAGATAAAGAAGACTGCCTATTAAGTCAATGGAAGCCTGTAAGACTTGAGCTTTCATTGAAATAAGTAAAAGGAATGGTAGAATCGAGCATGTGGAAGTCACATAAATGACATTCGATTTTTTTAGAGCATTCTGAAATGGTGGGGTACACAAAGCATATAGTTGAGCTATAAATTTCATGCGTCCTCCACTTACTACATGATAAGATAGGAAGATACAAAATCTTCGGTCTAGAACTCTGTGGTTGAAGGATCTGTCTACCTGAACACTCAAACGTTCCCAGTTAAGCCTTTTCCATGTAGGTTTCAACTTGTTGGCCCATCCCAAACACCTTTGGCTTGAAGATTGTTACCTTTACCTAGTCAGAAATGATAAATCATTCCTCTCCTAAATGATTGCACTGGAGATAACTGCAGTCAGGGAAGCAAAAGAAAAAAAAGATGGTCATGAGAATATTGGCTGTTGTGTATTCGCCTCTCACTCCTAACAAGGCGGTGCCCTTTCTTTGTTTCCTCACTTACTTGTTTCTTTCCTTCCTTCCTTTTTTTTTTTTTTTTTGTCCAACTTGTTCCTCAAGTAGAGCTCCCCTATTTAAACCAGGGTGGACTGGCAATATAGTGCTGTGAGGTCTTTTCCTGTTGAGGGCCCCAGTTTCTTCCCATAGAACAGCAGTAGTTTACAGCTGTAACTGGAGCAAGGCAGATAGATGAGTTGCTTCTTGCTGTGAGCTGCTGCCAGGCAGCTGCCTGTGCTGGTGGAAGTGGCAGGCCCCTTCCGAGTGACCTTGGGCAGCGTTACCTTTGTAAATCCCATCTCATCAGGGTCCAGGGATTGAATCCTAAGCCCCAATTTGAACCGATACCTCCTACTTTTCCTGAGCATTGCACTGAGCGCTGGGTCCGGAAGAAATTGTGTTTATTTATGTGTGTCCCTCCTCAGAGGTGGAGATAGTGGAAATAAAGAACAAAGGTTTTATTCACACCTGAGCGCAGATTTAAACATAAGGAAGTAAGAAACAAGTTTTATTAATAGCTGTGCTATTTAGATGGTGCTGTAGGAAGAATCTTGATTTATAAAATTATGATCTATTTCCATTTCCATAGTGGGGGCCCATTTGGGGGCAGAATGGGAAAGTTAGTACAAGTTAGCTCAGTCTTTCTTCCTTCATCATTCCTGGGTGGGGTTGGGAGGGAGTTTTCTTCAGTTTTTGATTGACCCCTACATACAGCCTGGAGTCACATGGCCCTGGGTTCAAATCCTAATTTTGTTAGTGTATGGCACATCTCAGCTAAATTGCCTACTCTTCGTTTTCTAGTTGTAAAACTGGAACAGTCACATCTACCTTGTTTTCATGATAGTTAAATGAGACACTGCTTAGAAAGGGCTTAACACAGTATGTGTAACATAAGTACTGATTTGGTAAGAAATGATCTTTGAGATACAATACCTCTGATATGTCAGTTCCCCTTCAGATGGGGAGTGAACCATACAAAGACTCCTTCCTCCTGCTACACGCTCCACACAGAACACTTATGGTCACCACAATGTGTAGGGGGTTACTTGCACACCAACTGTCTTGCTCCCACTTTGTGTTGCTGTAATGGAATCCACAGATTGTATCATTAATAAAGGAAATAAATTTATTATTATTAGTTATTTCAGTTCTGGAGGCTGGGAAGTTCAAGATTGAGGGGCTGAACCTTTCGAGGGCCTTTTGTGTCATCACATGGCTGGAGGGTGTATATGAGAGCAAGAGAGGGCTGAGCTCGCTTCTGTAACGATCCCACTCTCAGCAATGAACCCACTCCCGAAGTAACAACGTTAATCCATTCATGGGGGCAGAGGCCTGATGACCTAATCACCTCTTGAAAGGTACCACCTCTCAGCACTATTGCGTTGGGGATTAAGATTGTACACATAAACTTTGGGAGATGCATTCAAACCATAGCACCAACCAGTTCTCCAATACCAGCTAGGTGTCCCGTAATTCAATTCAGTTCTGACACCATCTACCTGGAGATGGCGTCAGATCCCACAGGTTAAGGGCTCGGCCCCACAAGACTGCCCCCACTTTGGACACAGATGCCATGTTGTCACCTGTGCTTCTGACCCACCAGCTAGAAATTAGAAGTTCCCATGACCCCTCCTTGGGTTCAGTCATTAATTAGAATGGCTTACACAACTCTAGGAAACACTTACTTAGGTTCACTGGTTTATTAGAAACAGTATTGTGGTATTACATCAAGGATACTGATGAACAGCCAGATGGAAGACAGTCACAGGACAAGGTATGTAGGAAGGGGCAAGGAGATGCCATGCCCTCTCTGGAGGTACCAACCCCAGGAACCTCCACATGTTCAGCATTCAGAAGCTCTCCAAATCTCATCCTTCTGAGTTTCTATGGAGGCTTCATTCTGTAGGCGTGATTGATGAAATCATTGGCCATTGGTGATCAACTCAACCTTCAGTCCCTCTGCCCTCCCTGGAAATCAGAACTTGGAGGTCAGAGGCTGGAGCTGAAAGTTCCCACTCTGCGATCATGTGGCTGGTTTCCCTGGCAACCGGCTCCCCCATCCTAAGGCCTTGCTGGAGTGCCCAGCCATGGCATACAAAAAGACACTTATCACTTTGGAGTTTCCAAGGTTTTTAAGGACTGTGTGCCAAGAAACAAGGGCAGAGACCAAATATTTATTTCTTATTATGTCATAAGGAGTTTGACGCAATTTTCCAAAGAGGGCAAAGAGACGTGGGTAAGATAACACACTAGTACTTTCTTTCAAATTTTGACTCAAATTGAACTATCAACACGAAGAGAATATTGCTGTGGCTAATATGCATGTGAAGTATTGACACATGCTAACAAACTGAAAACTTTTTGTGAAGTCACATCAGCAGAAAACTAAATCAATAGATCAATGAGCAGGAGTGTGCTTTTCATCCTAGCTGAGTTACAGAGTCAGATGTCAGGAGGTTTGACTTTTGGTTTTCTTTTTATTCATCACAGAAAAGCCTCCTGTATTGAATTCTAAGGTGAGCCTTATAGATAGAGTACACCAGTTAGCTGGTGCAAAGTTTTGCCTTATATGGCAATCTCTTTCAAAACCAGAGATGCTTCTTAGTTTAGCATTACTAAGTTAAACATTTCATGATCGCTGTTCCTTGAAGATACTTAATACTTTAAGACTGTCTTACAAATCAGCTAGTAAAGAATACCCTTTTGTTTTCCTTCTTTCATACCTAACCCCCACCTTCAGGCCAAAGCCGTGGCTTTGAAGTTCTGAGTGACATTATCCATTCTTTCTTGTTTGGGGTAAACTATCTTAAATGCCACACGTTTTGTATGCCTTCTTCCCATATTCTTCTCTTTTTCTTATTCAAGTAGTCCAGCCCCCTTATTAATTTTGTTTATCCAAGTCAAGTGTTTCTTCAAAATATATCCTCTACATAAATCAGGGTAGATGAGTCCGCATCACTAACTTCAAATTAATCTGTGACCTTGTGTTCCATGACAATACAGGAATGGAACGCCAGCAGTCCACATCCTTTGATATTGTGAATAATTTTTGAGGACATCAGAAGGTCAAACATTATTTATTATTTCTCCAAGTTTGCTTGATGGCAATCACAGCTCTGTGGAAGTCAATCAAGTCTCTTGATAATTCTGTTTAGGCGGTATATAATTAGGCGTTTAAAATTAGTTAAGTGCCTGTTCTGTTATGCATTTCACATTCTCTTTGGAAGGCATGTTTACCAGATGACTTTGGGGACATCTTTTACTTCAGCTTTTTATTTTCCCCTGAGCTGAGAGTTTGAAAGTTAGGGAATTCTTTCTACTTGTATTACCTGTTTGTCAGCAATTTACTGGAGTTGTTTTTGTTTAACACTGAACAAGTGCCGGGAGGTGTAAGCACAAACATGTTTTCATAAAGAGAACAAAAAAGAAACCACAATAGTGCCTGCATTGTTGGGCATCTGTATTTTTAGGTGTGTGAGTATTTCTTAAAAAAACAATAAACCATCTCTACACAAAAGTCTCTTTGCTTTTTTCCTGGCATCTTGATGTCCTGTAGACACCGTGGTCTTTCTCTTTGAATGACCCAAAGTCTGTATCATTGTTGCAGAATTGCTATTTGAAAATTAAAACATGGGATAGTGAGCAAATAAATATGGCAAAGTGTAATTTAAAAGGAAACCAGTTTATTTGAAATCAAAGTGTATGTAGACAGGACAGGATGAACTGCTTAAAAGGGCAATTTTTGATTCTTAAACATCAGGCCTCCCTTTGGTGTCCCATTTTGAAACCTTTGTAAAGAATGGCCCAGCATCACACAAGCGTATATATTTTTGTTCTGTTTGTTTTTTGCCCCCTATTGTACATAGTGTCAGGGGGAAACACAGATAAAAAAAATCTTATACTTAATTATACTGTAAGGAACAGGTGACCAGATGCTGATGCTGGTTACCCTCTGCCCCTCTCCTTTTAGTCATGGATGGCAATGGATGGAGTTGGACTTGAACCTAGGCCTATGTAGACCTTGAGCATTTGTGCTGTGTTGATAGCTTTTAGCATCATCTGAGCTTTTTGGGTGAGAGATCGTCTCATCAAACCTCCAGCTTGGATGTGGACATTGAAGTAGTGATCAGTTAAGGACTTTGTGAGGGTCACTTAGCTTGGGAGCAGATCCCATCAAAGGGCCCCTTCCAGTCTACTGGGTGAGAGAGTGAGCTTCTGGAAGGCAGGGCTCTGTCTGTCTTGATTTTGAACTCCTTGGTCTTGCTGGTGATGCTTGAGAGAATCATTAGCCATGGTTAACTTAATTATTCTTTGCTGCTCCTTGCCCTGGAGTTGCCTGACAGTCACAGATCACCTGTTGCTCTTTTGACTGGCTGCTCTCGTGTGAAATTGGGATTGTTCACTGCACAAGCTTGCCTGGCTGAGAAGGCAAGTAGGAGCTGATACCCTGCCTGTGTTGTTCTTCTCAGTCTCTGGGCCCAGCCTGCGTCAGCCTAGAGGAAGAAGAGTCTTTACAATTTTGTCTTGCATATACAATACTGCCCTCTGCTCATCAAGCCATGTAGGGCTACCTCCCTGCAGAGGGGAACTTATTTTTTTTTGAGATGGAGTTATACTCTTGTAAGGTCTCGAACTCCCGACCTTGGGTGATCTGCCTGCCTGGGCCTCCCAAAGTGCTGGGATTACAGGCGTGAGCCACCGCACCTGGCTGGGAAGTTTTTCTGGTTCACACAAATGCATGGGTGGGATGGCTGAGGCTTGGCAGTGATGTAGTACACTCCCACAGTGCCACATTCAAAGAAGATTTTTAATAAACACTGATTAAAATGTAAGACCCTAAAATGACTCATTTGCTTCTTAGAGCCCCGTTTCTGCTTTAGATGGAATTCCCTTACTATATTAATGTTTGTCCCAGTTTTTATTCCTTGCAGGTTTCTATAAGATGTGTAGTTTGTGTTTAGACTCTTACTGACTGTACCTTTCAGCAGGGATTGTTTGTATCTGTTAAGGCAGTTTTAAAGATTTCCCTGGTAGAGAATGTCCACTTTGTCAGCTGAGGCACAGATTGGGGCCTGAACTCTGGATTCTTACTGTGTGTGCATATTCCTGGGATCTGTAGGTGAGGCAGAAGGAAGGGGCTGACCCTAGAGTTTTTAGCTCATCATGTATCAGTGTGGCCATAATTTTGGTCATTGTGTTCACCAACATCATGGTACCATCAGCGCTTTTATTTATGTATGTATGTATGTATGTATGTATGTATGTATGTATGTATGTATTTAGAGACAGAGTCTCCCTCTGTCAGCCAGTCTGGAGTGCAGTGGCACGATCTTGGCTCTCTGCAAAGTCTGTCTCCTGGGTTCAAGCAATTTTCCTGCCTCAGCCTCCCAAGTGGTTGGGATTACAGGCACCCACCACCATGCCTGGCTCATTTTGCTTTTGTATTTTTATTAGCTACGGGGTTTTACCCTGTTGGCTAGGCTGGTCTTGAACTCCTGACCTCAAGTGAACTGCCTGTCTCAGCCTCCCAAAGTGCAAGGATTACAGCTGTGAGCCATGCACCCGGCCAGTACTCGTATATTTAAATGAATAACTTTTTTTTGTATTACCTGATTTTTTTAAAAAATGTGAATCATCTTACACCGAAAAGAAACTTTCCATTGATTATTGTAATTAGAAAATAAATCACTTGCCAGAAGAAGAAGGTGATGATATAAATAAATAAATATAAAGGTCTCAGCAAGACTATGAAATAAGGGAAAGGCTAAAGAAGAAGGAAGATGGTGAGGTCTTTCTCATTCTCCCTGTGGTTTTACAACCCTGTGGAGACCTTTGTTCGGGGTGTAGACCAGAGCTCTCAAAGGTGGTGGTCTGTGAGAATCACTTGGGAGTTTTAAAACAATTTGACTTCCTAGGGCCACAAAAATCTAGTTGATTCTGAAAAAAGACTGAAATCTGTATATGTTTTTTAAAGTTCCCTCAGCGATTGCCCAGCTAGGTGAAACCAGTGCCTTTTTTTTTTTTTTTTTTGTCGTGAAATTAGTGAAAATTAGGGAATTTCTTAAAAATAGATTCACATAGTTTGTAGCAGCCCATAATTTTCGTTGCTCTCTTTAGACGTGGAAGAATAGGCATTTCATTCAACACTGTTTCCTTTTATTCCTAAAGCGAATTTTTTTTTATCCACCCCAGTTTTGGCGAAATTATGTATCACTTGTGATAATTCATTTTAAAAATTCCTGAGCTGTGTGGCGCACTTTCATGAAAATTCATTTAGATAAAATTAGATATTATTGTTTAATGAGGTGGCATTTCAATTTGGACCCTGCATCAGGCATATACCAAGAGTTTTTTATGGAAGAGTTAGGTTCATTTGAGTAATAAAGGCTGAATCATGGGGGCTTTAATTCTTAATCGCTGTGAGGATTGTTATCCGTGGGATGTGAGCTGTCTTAGTGGTATTCAATCAAGTGTCCACTTAGCCATGACTGGAAGTAATTGCTCCCAAGTGGGCCGCACGGTGACCTGTTAATACTCACTTTGACCCTGTGACCTTGTCTGCCCCATTGTTTAGGATTTTATAGCAGGCAAGTCTGCATTTCTGTGGGGTCAGGTAGATATCTTGAGGTCAAACATTTTCTGATTACTGTCTAGTCCACACACTGTAAGTTGACTAGAAGCTGTTGCATTGTTAATAGTCATTGCTTTGTAGCGGAACATGAACAGTTTGAAAATTGTCTTCCTAGCCTGCATGTAAACAGTTTAATATTTTACGGAAAGAAGTTCATCTTGTAAATTAGGTATGAATAATACATTTGTAATTACTCCTTGTGTCTTTAAACACTTGTGTCTTAATTGGCTTGCCTTTTTTTTTTTTTAAAGATGTATTTGCATTTGCTAGCAAGTTAAAATTAACTCCTGTAGAAACCCAGCAACAAAGTGAGGACAGAGCATTCCAGGCCCCTCTGGTTCTGCTAGACTTAAAACTTGATTTGAGTTTTTGGAAGGCGCATTCATTCTTTATTTTTATTTATTTATTTATTTATTTTTGAGACAGAGTCTCACTATGTCGCCCAGGCTGGAGTGCAGTAGCTTGATCTTGGCTCACTGCAACCTCTGCCTCCCAGGTTCAAGTGATTCTCCTGCCTCAGCCTCCCTAGTAGCTGGAATTATAGGCATACACCACCACGCCTGGCTGATTTTTTGTATTTTTACTAGAGACGGGGTTTCGCCATGTTGGCCAGGCTCATTCATTCTTTCTTTTAAACATTTGTTTCTCGCTGGAGAGTGGGGCCATTCAGCAAGAAACAAATGTGTTTGCTGTGCCTTCTGGAAAAGTGTCTGTCCCGTCACTCACTGAATTGAGGTTGTTTCTTGTTTTTTACCCTTTTTTATTTCATGGCATGGTGTTATTTTGGGTTTCTGTCTGTTGGCCGGTAACATACATTGTTTTTTCCAGTAGTTACATGGACACATTCCCTCATCTCTGTGATGAGTCAAGTAATCCAAGCCTGCTACACATCTCTTTGCTTTGTGGGTGATCCTGGCTGCTCTGCCCTCCCTCAAGTTTAGCAGAATTATAAAATGGGGGTGAGGGAGGGAATTAAATTTGAAAGGTGAATTCAGTCACATCTGAATTCATTTTAGGGCCCTGTGAGTCATGTTAGGGCCTCCTATAACTGTATCCATGCCTTATCTCACTCTTGACCCATTCACACAATGGATTTTCTACAAATGCATATGTGGAAAGGTACAGCCAGGAAAAAAAAGCAAAGGAAAATATACAATTAGAAAAGGTGGCAAGCAGTGAATTTAGAATGCCCCCTAAGGTGACTCGGGATGTCACCCCAAAATAAAATACTCATGAAGAAAAATGAAGTGGCTCTTGCCACTGTTTTGAATGTATTATTCAAAACAATATATTGGCATCTTGGCTGCTCCTTCTTGATGTAAGTCTGAAATACGTACAATTTGTCTTAAGAGAGAGCCTTAATAGCTTAAAAATAAAGGGTTACTGTTTATCACAACTTCAGCAGTGGGGCCCATCCCACTGAGGAAACACATAGCTTACTATGTAAATTATTATCCCCCTGCCTCTGGCTTAAACACCAGAAATTTGTCATCTTTTGCTTCTAGAGCCAAGAAGTCCAAGACGAAGGTGTCAGCAGAGTGGATTCTTCCGTAAAGCTGTGAGGGAGAATGTTTCAGGCCCCTCTCCTACCTCCTGACAGGGGCTGGCAATCTTCGCCATTCCTTGACTTGTAGGAGCATTGCGCCAGTCTCTGCCTTCATCTCCCTGTGGTGGTCTTTCTATGTGTATGTCTGTGTCCCAATTTCCCCTTTTTATAGACACCAGTCATATTGGATTAGGGTCCCACCCCACTTCAGTATGACCTCATCTTAACTAATTACATCTGCAGCAATCATATTCCAAGTAAGGTCACATTCGGATCCACCTTCTCTTTTTGCTCAGTTCATATAGTTGAATTCAGGAAAGTTAAATGTGTAAGTGCTGTGGCTCCTCAGAATATTATGGAGCAGAATGCAAAATCTATGGGAATTTGAAAGGAAAAACATGGGAAAGAGACATGGCAGTGTCTCTCTTGACTTTACGGTAGGCCCATCCCAGCTTGAGACCACTGCATTCTCTGTGTGCAAACATGAGACACACATGTGCAGTAGGGTAGGCCCAAGTAATGGGTCATACTTCTTTTTTTCAATATGACATCAGTGCATGATTGGCGGAGGCTGGCATTGGCCCAGAACGGTCTGAGTTATGGTCTCAGTCTTAAAGCTCTCTAGTGCAACATGTTATATTTGAATCACGTTATATGAATTTTATTTGTCCCTCATAATGAACCTGGGAGGTGGCCAGTACCTTTTTCTATCTTTTAAGAAAGCAGACGCTGAGAATAGGGAAAGTCAATTCCCTGGCTTAGGTCACGTAGCTAATTCAGGATTGAAACTCAAGCCTCTCTGAATCCAGAGCCTGTTTTCCTTCTGTCTCTCTGGCTCTGACTTAGTAAGTGCCCCAATTTCCTATCTTCTCTTGGAAAACACCATCACAGGAAAAGGAATCTGGTGGTATTTCCTGTCTTTGGGTCTGTCTGTCTGTCTCTTTTTAAGCAGAATAGAGTTTACTCTGAGAAATAGGAATATTATGAGAAAATAAGTTTCTCTAGATTGGATGTGCCAACGTGGACAGACGAGCCCAGGGACCCTTGCCTCTGCCATTGGACAGCTGCCCACAGGGAGCTCAGTGTTTCTGGTGCCAATGTCTCTCTCGGAACTCTTGGCAGACCCAAGGGTGTACTTGCAATTGCTGGTGCGTGGTGTTTGGGATGTTTGTATGTGGCTGTTTTTTATTTTGGTTTTGTTATCTGCCCTTTGTAGTAGTAACTCTGGCACCATTTCTTGCTGTTCAGATGTTCTGTTGCTTTCAAGCAAAGAGATCTGAAAATGTACCAAATCAACGGGCTTCATAAAAAGTTTGATGCATTGGAGCCAAGGCCGAGGTTTCTGGGGCCATCAGTGATGTGCTTAAATGTCCAGTGGGCCTTTCCGTGAGCAGTTCCCCCTGCCTAGGAGGGAGGATACAGATGCCAGAGCCAACAGGAGCAAGCAGACGGCCTCTCACCCTGTTGTTGCTGTGGGAGAAGCGTTAGTTTCATGTGGCCAGATCTCCTCTCCTCATATCTTCCAAAGAAACCAGAAAACTCAAATTAACAAATGCTTAATCTTGATTATGAAGTGTTGGAAATGGAATAAAAATAAAGTCTATCTAGTCTGGCCCAAGCAAAACAAATCTTTGGACCACATTTGGCTCTCAGGTCAGTGATTTGCAATTTTAGGCTTAGAACAGAGCCTCTGTTCTTCACCCAGACACCCTCTGCCCCCCGCTTTTTTTTTCTTTGAAACGGGGTCTCACTCTGTTGGCCAAACTGGAGTGCAGTTTTCAGGTGTGATGGTGGCTCACCACAATCTCCACCTCCTAGGCTCAGGTGATTCTCCTGCCTCAGCCTCCCAAGTAGCTGAGATTACAGATGCTTGCCACCACACCTGGCTAATTTTTATGTTTCTAGTAGAGACAGGGTTTCACCATGTTAGCCAGGCTGGTCTCGAACTCCTGACCTCAGGTGATTCACCTGCCTCGGCCTCCCAAAGTACTGGGGTTACAGGCGTGAGCCACCGCGCCTGGGCTCCTGGCCCCTTCTTATATTTATTTCAGATTATAGTGTAGATACCATATATCTCAGTGGCCTTCCCTGTGACTCTCTGTCCATCCCTTTCAGGAGCCTTCCTTGCTGCTGTCATGTACCCGACCCCTACCCCCAAGCCTTGACTTTTCTGCATTTTAATTGTATTTCTCTGTCATCTTCATGGATCATGGCTTTCCCCCCATTATGTCCATGGTCTTGGCACCTAGTAGATGCACACTGTGTGATTGCTGAGTGGATATTGGGTGGAAGTCGGTGGGAGGGGGAAATGTCCTCATTTCTCACTTGGTATATTTTTCTTTCTGCTCTCATTTGCATATGTGCTGCTCGGCGTGGGTGTCAGAGAGTTAGGTCATCCTTTTGTTCTCAGATGGCAACTGTCGTTGCTGATTATGCTTTGTGACTTACCTGAGTTACTTTGGAGAAAAAAATAAATGTCACAAAAATTTCAATTGACTTGTCAGTGCCAACCTGTTTTGGCTCCTAGAGGCTAAGTGGAGACACAAGACCGACAGGTTTCTGATACACACTGTTCTCAGCATTTTGGGTATGCCTGACTTACTCATTCTTTTGCTAGAACATTTTAGATCTGAAGCTGTTTTCTCGAGGGCAGTCTCAACGCTGACATTTTTAGGGCAGCTGGAATAGTGTTTTGTTGCTGTTCTGGGAAATGTGGGGGAAAGGCGCCCTTATATCCTTGTAAAGATGTCCTCAAATCTAACCTTAGTGACAGACGGGGACTATTTCTAATGAGCCGCCAAGTGGTTCTCATCTGATATAATTCTGCAAGGATTCCTGTGGAGTTGCACAAGATGGGCTTTCCCTTGTATTTGGAATGAGAACATTTAAAGGGGTCAGCCAGTTTCATGCTGGGAAGTCATTCTACACATATGCTAAGAAATGGATATATGTTTTTTAAAAATGTGAACTCCTTCCCGTCATTGGAAAGGAATGTAATGTGATCTATTTTTCAAAAAGGTGTAGAAATTGATGAGGCAAACAGAAGTCTATGAGTGGTTCATTTATAGGTTAGAAGAGAACATGTTCTGTGTTTCAGACACTCATAATAAGATGAAGAAATGTCCCAAGATAATTGGGGAGATGCATGGAGTTAATAGGGAATGGTATGTGTGTGCTCATGCACTTTCTTTTCTTCTTTCTTCCTTTCTGTCTGTCTGCCTGTCTCTTTTTCATCTAATTTTATTTTTTAATCCAAAGCTTGTCTGGTCACCTACTTGATTCTTACTTGGAAAACTGTGTCCCAAGAATATCTTGACATGTGTTTGCCTCACTTAACACGGCCCCTTTATGGGAGGCATTGCATTCAGCAGGGACTGGCCCCCACATTTGTGGGCAAGCATTTCAGACTCTGGAGAGAACAAAGCATTTGCTTACATCCCAGTGCAGCTGGTCAGCACCTTTATAAAGATTTAGCAGCAAGCGAACAACACTTTGTCATTTAAAGTACTTATTCCACAATATCATTCTTGTGTAAACACACTGGAGGAAGAATTGAGTGTTTGGTTTGTTTCTTTGAGGCATGCCAAAGACTGAGTTTTGAATTTTGTGTGTGTGTGGGGGGAAAGGAATATAAATAAAGTGGCCCCTACTTATGTAAATATGAAGATCTGTTGCGTGGAACCAGATAAATGATGGGAAGACAATGCCCAGGAAGGTGGGGTGAGTGAGTAGAGATGGGGCCTTCCAAAATAGTCTGTGCCTTCCCAAGAGAATCCTAATATACTTATCAGATAGTTAGGAGGCTCTGTGCTTTGGCATTTGAGATAGGAAGAGACAGGTTAGAGGTGGCTGATCTTCATGGCAGAGAATAGGACTTAACATGAAATCTAATGTATAGTACTTTTCTGTGATGATGTACGATGTAAATTCTCCTCAGTTTTGCCTTTCATGGTATCCCCAGCATTCTAGGCAGCTCACGCAACTGCCGGCTCATACATTGTTTTATTATTTATTTATTTAGTTTGTTAGTTTTGAGATGGAGTCTTGCTCTGTCGTCCAGGCTGGAGTACAGTGGTGCAATCTTGGCTCACTGCAACCTCCGCCTCCTGGGTTCCAGTGATTCTCCTGCCTCAGCCTCCCGAGTAGCTGGGATTATAGGCGCCTGCCACCAAATCTGGCTAATTTTTGTATTTTTAGTAGAGACGGGATTTCACCGTGTTGGCCAGGATGGTCTCGAATTCCTGACCTCAGGCGATCCGCCTGCCTCAGCCTCCCAAAGTGCTGGGATTACAGGCGTGAGCCACCGCACCTGGCCTCACACATTATTTTATCCCCTGCTATGTAACCACTTTTATCTATGCAGGAGCCTTGCCAGTTCTTTCTCCTCATTGTGTCCTCTGATGCTTTGCATAGTGTCTGGCATGTGTTAGAAGTTCATCAAATGTATATAGAATTGCTTATAAGGTCACAGAGTAATGGAGAGTGTATTAGCTAAGGAAATGCTAGCTGCTGTCACAAATAAACCTACAAATGTTTAATGACTCAAACCCAATAGGCATTTTTCTCCAGACTGACAGGGCCTCTCTTGCAAGCATTGTTTCAGGCACCCTTTTTTCTTACATTTTATGGTGCCACCATCTTCTGCATGTGTTTTCCAAGTCTGCCAACTTGGAAAAAGAGCAAGGGTCATATAAGTAGAATTGTATGGACCTGTCCTGAAAGTAGTATATATCACTTCACAAACACTCCATCGAAACAGTTGAAAGTGTTCACAAAAGAGGGAGAACAGGGCCCAAAAGTTATTTGTGAATTTATGCTGTCTTTTGGAATTAGATGATAATTCCCTAGAGGGCGAGGATAGTGCTTTCTATATATTCTTTTATCTTTCTTGGTGTTTCTCACATTTCTAAGCAAATAAGCATGGGGAGATTTTTGGTTGATTGACCTTGAGCTTGCATCTTCTCATCTGTAGAAGAATTCTGTTTGCCTAACAAGGATAGGAATTTGGAGTCAGGGAATCTTTTTGCTGCCGGTGATCTGATGAGATCATTTGGTCCAGCTGGGGCTGTTTGTATTAATTAAGTTTCTTACAGTTCTTAGAGAGATGCATGTGCTTAGACAAAATTCAAACAAACAAACAAACAAAAACCAACCAACCAACCAAACAAAAAAAACACTGTCAAATGTCCAGCAAGATTTTCTCGGTTTCCCCAAGCAGTTGTTCATTAAGAGGAAAAGCAGAAAGTTTTTCACTGGGGAGGGCTTATTACTCTAATGTTCCATTGGACCATTTCTTGAATACCTTGTTACTGAGTTGACTTAATGTTTGAGATAGCATCCAGTGCACCTGATGTGTTTCGAGGGGAGACACTTATATACCATGACAATACTTATAATAATGACACTTATATACCAGCAGAATATGACTGAGGTAAGATGAACAATCATTTTATGCAGGCAACATTAGATGTAGACACTACCTAGTTAATTTTATCTTTGCAGTGGCCCAGGGAGTTTGTTTTCCCATCTTACAGTTGAGGAGACTGAGGCCTTGAGAGCGTGAGTAGCTGGTCTAAGAAAGTAGCTAACGAAATGGAGGAGCTGGAATTTGAACCAGGTAGCTTGTTGAGCACAGTATTCAATAGAAGAGAGTGTTTTATCTTCTCTCTGGTATGAATATTATACTGAAGATAAAGGAGAAAGAAGTGATATCAGTTCAGTGTTCATGGAATGCCGGCCATTTCTGGGAAGGACTGGACCAAAAATCTCGAGTTGATTGGTCAAGTTTCTGTGTTTGTAGTAAAATAAACATCATTCCACTGACAATTATTATAATAGACATTTCCCTGACAGTTAATAAAGTGGTATAGAATACTACTTGATAATATAATCCCTGTTGCCAGTTTGGCTGCTAAATCCAAGAAACCCCTGGGCAATGGTTAGACAGATACATTCTTGCATTGTTACTTATTTAAGTCATGTCACACATGACTAGACAGTGTTTCCATCATTTGAAAGCATTTGGTTATTGCCTTCTCTTCAATGCTGTGAATCTGTATGGACTTGGACTTGCAGATGTGTTTTGATTATCATCTGTGTTTTGCATAGCCACATGTATTTTTTTTGATAGATCACCTTCAGTGTAGGTTAATATTTTTAGCAAAAGTAAGACATAATATTTTAATCCTCTTTTCTGACTATTTAAAACTTTGTATTAAAGTATGGGTTGTTTTCTCAGGACCAACTAATGTGGCTGACATCATTTCCAAATTGGAAAGCCATGTTTTTCTCCTACCAATTATGTGGCTATTTAAAATTCACAGGGGGTGAAAGAAAAGCACACACAGTCAGCTCTGACAGGTGAGACACACACTTGGCACTGGGTAGGTGCTTCATATATGGCGTATGTGTCGATTGGCTAAGTGAATGAATGAAAAGAAGAATGAGTCTCCTCTCTTCTCCTCCCCTCCCCTCCCATCTTCTCTCCTCTCCTCTCACAGAATCTTGCTGTGTCGCCCAGGCTGGGGTGCAGTGATATGACTCTGTAACCTTTGCCTCCCGAGTTCAAGCGATTCTCCTGCCTCAGCCTCCCAAGTAACTGGGATTGCAGGTGCTCACCACCACACTCAGCTAATTTTTGTATTTTTAGTACAGATGGGGTTTCACCATGTTGGTCAGGCTGATCTTGAACTCCTGACCTCAGGAGATCCACCCCTCGGCCTCCCAAAGTGCTGGGATTACAGGCGTGAGCCACCGCACCCGGCTTACAGTAGAATGAGTCTTATTCTGGTTAGTATATTTCATTTTCTGGAAAATAACCAAGATGATATATTTTAGGAATGAGATTAGGATACAAAGTATGAGCTCATTTTCCTTTTGGTATAATTGCAAACTTAACACAGATAGTTGCAAGAATAATGCAAGAATTCCCTATGCCTTTTAGCCAGATTTACCAGTTGATTACACTTGGCTCCATTTGTTTATCATTCTTTTTCTGTCCCTCCTTCTCATACTCTCAGATACACACACATGTGCGCGCACACACACGTTTGCATATGCTTTTCCTAAATCCTTTGACAGTAAGTTTGAAACCTTAAGCACCTTTACCATAAAATGCTTCAGCATATATTTCCTAACAAGGCTGTTATTTTACATAACTGCAGTACATCAATCAATCGGGAGGTTTAGCATTGGTAGAAGACTGTGACACGATGTTGTCAGTGTCTCTGATCTCTTCTGTAGCTGTTGTTTTGCCCAGTCCAGAATCCAATCCAGGATCATGCACTGTATTTAGTTGTCACTCTCTTTTATAAGTTCGTATTTAACGAACATTTGATTAAACAAAATGTTACAGAATCTCAGATGAACGACACTGGCCATTCTTCTAACCCATTCTCCTGGCTGCAAACAAAATCATTTCGAAATATCAGAGACAGAGCATATTCTGACCCCTGTTCCTTCCTTAAAAGATGACGGTTTTTGTTTTTTTGTTTGTTTGTTTTAGCAACTTTCCTTAGTAATCTCTCCCTGGTCTCACTACCCTGGTAGCAGCAGTGTTTTTGCTTGTGCTGAACCAGTAAAGGTGAGCTAGATATAACTTATGTTAAGTGCTGTTTTCTTCACAGTGTTACATTCTTGAGTTACTTTTTTTTCTCTGCTATAGCCACACAGCACAAAAGTCTCCCTTTCTCCTCCCCCTCCCTCCCTAGACCTCTTTAATTTCACTGTGGGACTTTGTAGTAATGTTAGATTGGCTCTGGTAAAGGCATGTTGATGACCCCTGTCTCCGATCATTATAGTAACTAATAAAAGCTTGAAAACGACTGTTACCCTGCAAGCGTGATTCCAGTGACTTGCGGCGAGCTCAGCTGTATAAATATGCAGTTTTTTTTTTTTTTTTTTTTTTTTTTTTTTTTTTGCTGTGTAAATTTTGATCAAAGGGAAATGCGTATACCATTTAGTTGAACATTTCTTTTAAATTTAATCACATCTTAGTGGAAAACAACAAGCAGAAATAAAATGGCACTGGAAATGTGAGCTTAAGATTCAGAAAGAATGGAGATACTGGTCCACATAGAAGCTTTCCATACCACATTGTGTGAAGCATTCTGGTTAGATGCAGAGAGTATGGGATAGATGGCATGAAAACTAAAGCCTTGGTTATATATTCAACAGAAAGGCCTGAAATGGTTATGAGAGGGTCTAGAAATGGCAGTTTGTACCGAAGAGAATGGAGGTCTGTCGTAAAATTCACAAACTAAACTTTTGGAGTTAAACTTGAAAGCAGATAGCCTGGCTGTCTTTATGCTGTTTAATTAAAATTTTGACTTCTATAAAAAAAATGGTAGTTTTAGTATTTTTCTTTTGAGGTTGCCTGCTGTGAGTCTAATTAATTTTTATTTAATAATAGGTTTGCACCTTTGACTGTTGTTCTTGTCTTAGGGCTGGGTGTCTTGTTAGCGAGTAGACAGGAATGTTGGAAGAGGAGCGATAAAGGATGTTTCAGTCCCTTATTGGGCGTGGTGTGAGTGAGATGAATTCTGAGGTTGTGACTGGGCCCAGTGGGCGAGAGCGTTGAGCTGCTCACCTGGGTCGGCTCCATGTTCAGGTCACGGAACTGTGGTGTACGTGCTAGCTATTTGCTGAGTTTAGACAGGTCTGTTTTTTCAACTTGTATGAAGGAGGAGAAAAGAGGTGAAGAGAACACACCCTTCCCAACAGGGGAGAGAGCCTTCACAGAATGTCCACTCCTGAATTCATTCATCTGTTCAATTGTTCAGTCAACAGATATTTACCAAGTGCCTGTTTTGTACATGACACTGTTCTAGGCATGTGGGATAAGTCAATGAACAAAACAGACAAAGATCCTGGCCTTGTGGGCACTCATTCTGGGGAGAGAAAGGATGGAGACAGACAGACATAATAAGTAGATGAGTTAGGAGATTAGAAGGGGTGTGCAGGAGAGGAAAAACCAGGGAATGAGGTTGGCAGTTCTGTGGAGTGAGAGTGGGCTGTGCTTTTGATAGATCGTATTTAATGAACATTTGATTAAACAAAATGTTACAGAATCTCAGATGAACGACACTGGCCATTCTTCTAACCCATTCTCCTGGCTGCAAACAAAATCATTTCGAAATATCAGAGACAGAGCATATTCTGACCCCTGTTCCTTCCTTAAAAGATGACGGTTTTGTTTTTTTTTGTTTGTTTGTTTTAGCAACTTTCCTTAGTAATCTCTCCCTGGTCTCACTACCCTGGTAGCAGCAGTGTTTTTTTTTAGCAGCAGGTAGTTCTTTTTAGAGGTGCTGTTTGAGCAAGGACTTGAAGGAGGTGAAGGAGTTAGACTTGTAGAGCATTCCAGGCAGAGGGAACAGTTAATCAAAGACTCTGTGGTTGGGGGCAGGTCACGCATAATCGAAGGGCAGTCAGGAGGCTGCTGTGGCCAAGAGGAGTGGACTGGGGGAGTGTGGTGGGAGATGGGGCCTGAGAGCCAGTTGGGGCCATACCATTAAAGGACTTGGCCTTTGTCAAAGTCAAAAAATATAGAGACGAGTGTCTAAATTCATTATTTTATTTGAGAATCACAGAATTGCAGTTTGAGGCATATGCACAGACCCACTGGAGGAAAGTTGGGGGATTTTATTAGACACAGGTCTATTAGAAATGGAAAAGCCGGGCGTGGTGGCTCAAGCCTGTAATCCCAGCACTTTGGGAGGCCGAGACGGGTGGATCACGAGGTCAGGAGATCGAGACCATCCTGGCTAACACGGTGAAACCCCGTCTCTACTTAAAAAAAATACAAAAAACTAGCCGGGTGAGGTGGCGGGTGCCTGTAGTCCCAGCTACTCAGGAGGCTGAGGCAGGAGAATGGCCTAAACCCGGGAGGGGAGCTTGCAGTGAGCTGAGATCCGGCCACTGCGCTCCAGCCTGGGCGACAGAGCGAGACTCCGTCTCAAAAAAAAAGGAAAAAAAAAAAAAAGAAATGGAAAGAAAGCTCACTGGCAAGAGAGGAAGCTTAGGGGAGCTGGCAAGCTCTGAACAGTGAGTGGCAGTGATAGGTAAAGCTAGCCTTAAGAGTTGTGGCAGGTCATTTCAGCAGCCATTATGTAAACCTGGTCTTATGGTTATAGCAGGCAGTTTCAGCAGCTGGGCTTGCAGAAAATTACATTCTTGGAGCAATGCTATATGCCCTGAGTGCCTTTATCCTCCAGGCCCTCAGACTCTGATTCAGTTGGGGTGTGACAAAGAATGACCTGTTCCACATCATGAACTTTCACACGTTGTGCTATACCATGACCCCTTTTGTATAATCAACTTTCACACAGTTCTGGTGCCAGAGGTGGAAGTGTTGATCTGGTGTAAGTTTTAAGAGGTTCCCTTTTGCTGCTGTGTTGAGAATAGACTATGGATAGGGTAAGAAAAGGAGCAGGGAGACCTGTTAGGAAGCTTGGGGGGAGATGATGATGGCTGTGACCAGGACGTTGGTAATGAAGGAGAACAGTAGTAGCTTTTTATATCTGTTTTGAAGGCAGACTCCATGGGATTTCCTAATGGAATAGATGTAGAATTTAAGAGAAAGACACGAGTCAGTATTGACTCAAAGATGATTGGCCTGAGTGTGATGACAAACATGTAGTTGCCATGGACTGAGATTGGGAAGGACAAGCTGTGTTGGGGAAGGATGTGGTCAGAGCCTGCCTGAGAGGGAAAATCATGTGGATAGAGCCTGCTTGAGAAGGAAAATCAAGCTCTGGACGTGTTGAGTCTGAGATGTCTAGACATTCCAGAGGACAGTCTGTAGAGGCAGATAGGTACACACATCCGTAGTTGAGGAAAGAGGTATGGGCCAGGCTGGGAGCCCAGGGAGTTGGGAATGCCTGGTAAGTGTTACTGGAGCAGTAACTGGGCTATTTTCATGTTCCCCTAAAACAGACCTTATGGGTATCTCAGGGATCCTCCTGTGTGCTTGCCGTGTAAGGAGATGCTCAGTTTAACTCTTGAGAATATCGTTTCCTGGCTGTTAGGCATTAGTGCTTGAGCTGTAGGGCTGGCATGCTGGTTCTGTGAACCCAAAGGAAGCTCTCAGAGTTACAGAAAGTCTGAAATAAACACGGGGTGGAGATGATGTTTCCTCCCTCATTACTGTGTGTGGGAAGAGATGACGGTACCAGGATGTGGGACAGAATGGAACCGAGAATCCAAGTTGGTTGACTCCCTTTCTGTTCTCTTTCTACTCCACCGGGTAGTGACCAGCTGTTGTATGAAGTGGCATTCACAAATGGATAGTCCAGCACCTTTGCTTCTCTCATCCCTTTATCCATCTTTTGTCATCCAGGAAAAGTTGGATTGCATTGTAGAAAGAAGACGATTACTATTGCTTTTCTGTCTTAAATATGTACTACTTAAGTATGTTGTGACAGGGGAAAAGTAGACTCTTCAGGAACATGCATATAGTGCTTTTGGTAACAAGGCAATAAGGTAATAAGTGGAGGAAGGTTAGGAGTTCATTTTTGCTTGGGGATTTCTTCCTCTGTGTCTGCAAGAGAGCTGGGATATGGGTCTGGCTGTTTACCTTGCTTACTGGGCGTGTCTACTCTTCAATCTTTTCCTGAGATGGGGCCTAGGCTGTGCTGCCTGTCCCTAGCCAAGATAAGAGGTCATTTAGGGGCCTGGGTATATTACCCTACCCTTTGCCAGGCCCTATATCCTGTCTGTAAGGCACCACTGGGAGGCAATATAGCACAATGTGAACCAGGTTCAACCCCTGGTTCCTCCACTTAATTACTACGTGACCTTGAGCAGGTGACTTTCCATCTCTGAGCTGCGGTTTTCTCATGTATAAAGATGCATTCCTACATCAGAGCTTTGTTGTGAGAAGCCAAATGGGAAAATCGATGTCGAGGGCTGAACACTGCACTTGGCACAAAGTAAATGTTGGCTAAATGGCAACTATTATTGTCATTGTCATCACCAGCAGTTCCCTCAACTCCTACCTGAGGCTTAGGCCAGTTTTGTTAAGATTAATTTAGTTTCCAAAAAAGATGTGCTAATTGGATTATTACATTTTCATGTGTTTACATCTATATATACATGCATGGCTTCGAAATCTACACATGAATATATTTATCCATTCAAGTTTCTCTTTTAAAAATCTGTAAGAATTATATTTTTAAGTCATTGAACCATGATGAGATTCTTTTTCAAAAAAAGGATTGCTATAAGTGATCATTATGTAGGCCATCAAAATGGAGAATAATGTAGACACGGAGCTAAAAGAAAACCAAAAAAAGGAAGTCAGTGTTAATACAGGGCCACCAATTGAGTGCATATTTTTATGGCCTGGGTATTTAAAAATATTGGCGCTTGCCTACATTGTTTAGGATTGAATGGCACAGACAGAGATGTTTTGGGATTGGGATAAATATTTTTTTTTAAATTAATTCTACAACTCGTAGATTTGTAATCAGGAGTGGCTTATCAGCAGCTTTTCAAAATCTGACATTCCTCATGGAATGCCCCAATGGAGGAAATTTAGCACTCTGTGAATGCTTTTACAGTTGAATTCCACACACATGAATTATGACAAGTGAGGCTGACTACACTGTGGTTTGTTGTGTCTGGTCTGGTTCCTACTTTTAAAGTTGCAGTTGCGTTTGGTCATTTGAAGCTTATTTTCACAGTCTGGCCAAGCCAGCAGGGTCCCGGGGCTCTGCAGGGGACATAAACCACCAGCCTTTAAGCCAGAGTGCTCAGTAGATAAGCATTTCAAGACTTCATTGCATCATACAAAAGGACTTATGGGCTTATTTAACATACACTATTTGACTTAATTTAGATATTTAATGGAAAGAAAAGCCTTTTATTATCACCGAAGGAAAGAACTGCCAAACATTGTGAGGCTCAGTTGAAATATTATAACGGATATACAGAGTGCAAATATATTTCACTGCCTTACATAATGGGGTGTTTAATAATAGTTGTTTCTTTAAATTTAGCACACGTATCTCAGACATTTGCACTTTGTAAATTATAGGCCGTGGTTCAAGAAACTCAATTTTTTTAAAAAAATTGTTTTAATGAGGTATGTACTGATTTTTTAAAAATGACCTTCAGCTTTGATTTATGTTTATGAGCCCAGATTGGGGAGTTCATGCCAGGAATGAACACTTTCCATCCTGATTTTTTACAAACGTAAATATGAGCAATGGCTGGGTCTGCTGACTCGATTGGACAGAGCTTAGTTGAACGTTGCATTTGGTAGGCATCAGCCCCCTCTGCAGGTTTGGGGGCTGGGAAGAGCAAGGAGCTCACTGCAGCACTGGGAGGACAGTACACATAAGTGTCTAGCGGGGAGCCCTTCCATTGTGCTGCACCTGTGTGCTTTCATTTTCTGAAGTACCTGGGCTGGCTCAGGTTGCCCAAGGCCCAAGGTCAACTGATTTTTTTTTTTTTTTTTTAGAGACAGAGTCTCACTCTGTTGCCTAGGCTGGAGTGCAGTGGTGTGATCTCAGCTCACTACAATCTCCACCTCCTGGGTTCAAGCGATTCTCCTGCCTCAGCCTCCCGAGTAGCTGGGACTACAGGCAGCTACCACCACACCTGGCTAATTTTTTGTATTTTTAGTAGAGACGGGGTTTTACCATGTGGGCCAGGCTGGTCAGGTGATACACCCTCGTCAGCCTCCCAAAGTGCTGGGATTACAGGTGTGAGCCACTGTGCATGGCCTGATTCTTTTTATTTATTTATTTTTTGAGACAGAGTCTTGCTCTGTTGTCCAGGCTGGAGTGCAGTGGCGCAGTCTCAGCTCACTACAACCTCCGCCTCCCGGGTTCAAGTGATTCTCCTGCCTCAGCCTCCTTTAAAGAGAGAATTAAATTAAAAATGAGATCATTAGGGTGAGCCCAAATCCAGTGTGACTGGTATCCTAATAGGAAGAGGCGATTCGGGAAGACTGTGTGATGACACAGAGGGAAGATGGCCAAAAAGAGAGGCCTCAGGAGAAACCCACCCTGTGGATACCTTGATCTTGGACATTCAGCTTCTAGAGTCATGAGCAAATATTAATGAATGCCTGTTGTTCAAGCTACCCAATCCCTCGTACTTGGTTACAGCAGCCCTAGCCGACTAATACGGGAGCATACAGTATCAGAGTCTGTACAAGGGCATGCATCATCTCTATTCTCTATTAAATACAATGCTTAAATTTGGAAAAATGACAGCAAGAAAACCATTACAAGGAAGAAACCCATACTGATTGGTGAAATCCATACAGAGAGTGGAGCTGTATCAGAAAATGTTGAAGTAGGCCGGGCGCGGTGGCTCACACCTGTAATCCCAGCACTTTGGGAGGCCGAGGTGGGTGGATCATGAGGTCAGGAGATTGAGACCATCCTGGCTAACATGGTGAAACCCCGTCTCTACTAAAAATACAAAAAAATTAGCCGGGCGTGGTGGCGGGCCCCTGTGGTCCCAGCTACGTGGGAGGCTGAGGCAGGAGAATGGCGTGAACCCGGGAGGCAGAGCTTGCAGTGAGCCGAGATCGCACCACTGCACTCCAGCCTGGGTGAGAGCGAGGCTCTGTCTCAAAAAAAAGAAAATGTTGAAGTAGTCACCATGGGTCAAGTCTATTGAGAAGTCCCAGTAGGCTTAGTATCACACATACATTTTCTCCTTTTGTCCTTACAACAATCCTGTCAGCTGTGAGCTGTTGCCCTCTCCATCTTGTGAGGAAACTGAGGCAAGGAAGTTAAGTGACATCCACAAGATTTCAGAGCCAGCCAGGGTCAGAGCAGAATTCCAAGGCAGAGTATCACTGTGCAGACCTAAGTTGTTGCTTTGACAGCCCTAAGCCCTTGGGAGGTTGGGGGCCAGAGAGGGGTGGTTGTAGGATCTATTATGTTAATTGGTTAAAAGATATTGGGACACATTGCCTTAATGATGTTTTGGTCACCTCTGCAGAGAGAGGCTATAAAACATATTGAGTATGGTGAAGATGTCACTTGTAAAACAATAAGTATCACTAATATTACAGAGCACTCAGGATCTTTTAACCCTGATCCAAGCCCTGTACATACCTTCTTATTTCTAACTCACAGAGGCCCGAGCAGCTTCCCCAGAGCTTCTTGGGGGTCTGCACCCAGGCCATCTGACTCCAGCACCTGGACCTCTAACCACTGGGTAGGCACTGCCTTCTCTCACAAGCCCAGCGCCTGTCCCGCATCTGATTCTGTCACAGTGAGGGAGAGATGGTGGCTGCCATTTGAGCTTTTAAAACAGAAAAATACTTTGTCCCCAAATTTCCTCCCTTTATTACAAAATGATTTATGATAAATGTAAAGAATCTAAAACCAAATCAAAGCTAGAATAAACATTATCTATAGTGCTACCCCTAAAAGAATTACATCTAGTATTTTGTCTGCTTTTCTAGTCCTTTTCCCCTATAGAAATATACTTAATATAGCCATAAATATACTAATAAGTTTATAGGCAGCAGCACTCATTAGAAAAGAGCAAGGGCTTTGGAATAAGACTTGGGTTTAAATCCATTTACTAGTTGTATCTGGACAAGTTATTTCATTTCCCTCTGTCTCCATTTTCTGTCTGTAAAATGGGGATAATAACACTTCATTGGATTTTGCAGTAGCCTAGTGTATGTAATGTGCTCATTCCTAGCAGCTGATACACAGTAAGTACTCAAACAACTTTAAAAAGAAGCAGTTTTGGGCCGGGCGTGGTGGCTCACGCCTGTAATCCCAGTACTTTGGAGGCCAGGGCAGGCGGATCACGAGGTCAGGAGATCGAGACCATCCTGGCTAACATGGTGAAACCTTGTCTCTACTAAAAATAAAAAAATATTAGCTGGACGTGGTGGCAGGCATCTGTAGTCCCAGCTACTTGGGAGGCTGAGGCAGGAGAATGGCGTGAACCCGGGAGGCAGAGCTTGCAGTGAGCCGAGATTGTGCCACTGCACTCCAGCCTGGGCGACAGAGCGAGACTCCATCTAAAAAAAAAAAAAAAGCAGTTTCACAACATATCATTCAATAGACATTTGGTAAGCAGGTATGATTTGGGAATCACGTTTCCTTCTATGCCCTTGTTTCTTTTTACAATACTTTTTAATGGTTGCATAGTATTTCATTATCATATGAATCAGAAATAGTTTTTAACTGACATTTATTTTTCTGTTTTCATATACTAGATAATGCTATGATGTATTCCTTTGTGACCTTGTAGTTGAATTTACCCCAGTGATTACTGTTTTGTTAAGAGCATGCATTCCTGTTCACTCCTTACTCTTTGGAAGGGATTCTAAGTCTTGTTGAAGCCAATCACCACCCCACTGGAAAGGCGGTGTCAGTTTACCCTGGTCCTGGCTGTGCATGAGAGTACCTGTTTCTATTTGTGAAACTTTGATGTAAAATTAGATCAGTGGGCATGAAAGAAAACTGGGGCATAATTAAGTTCTATGGTTTGCTGACCCAAATCTGGTATCATGAAGGACTGGCAGCAAGTCGCACATTTGAGAGAGGAGAGAGCAGTCGGGGACACTGTTGTTGAGTTAGTTGTGTGGTCCAAGCAAAGCTGAGAACAGCAGCTCTCAGGTGTGTAGCCCTTGCTGGTTGGCTAGGCACTGAGCACAGTGCTCTCCAATTGTATAACTTAATCCCAGCAATGCTTGGAGGTAGGGACTTTCATTAGCTACATTTTATAGAAGCAGAAATGGAGGTTTAGAGAAACTGTGTAATTTGTGCAGAATTACAAGGCTACTCTATGTCAGTGTTGGGAGCTGAACCCAGGTGCCCTGATGTTCAGCTTTCTGCTCTTGTCCTAGGATATTAGAAATGGAGGTGGAAATCTGGACGCAAGAGCCAGCACCGAGCCTAAGTCAAGGGGAGACATGGTAGCTGGTTGGTACTGGGGGAAGGACACTATGGAACCGCTTAGTTGGAAAAGTTACCAGCTAGTTGGGAAAGAAAACCTGGGGCTTTGGCGAACACAGGAAGGTGAGGAGGGGGAGCCAGTGTAGGGAGAGTGTGCGGATTCAAATGGTAGATACACAGCCATGGAGACAGGAGACGTAAGACCACCACTTTCCCTGTTTCAAGGTTTACATGCATTATCCCACTTAATCTTCAAAGCACTCCATGATATAGGAAGTATCGTTACCTTTTTTTTGCAGCTGATGAAACAGAGGCCCAGAAAGCTTAAACAGGGTTGGACCACAAGTCGCATGGCCAGGATCGGATGCCAGGCAGCGAATTCCCAACACTCTGCCGAAGCCAACCACGAACTAGGACTCTCCACAGTGGAGAGTTTGCAACCTGGGATATATTTGTTGGAAGTGATTGCTCCCTCCTTTTGAACTTTGCAGCAATTATTGTCTGCAGAATTCATCTGGCAATTAATCATGTACTCCCTGTGACAAGGCTCTTATTGTTGTCTTGAAATGTTATTTAAATCGCACATTGTTATTTAACTTCTCGCCCTGAGAGGCAGACTGTGCCTGGGTGTCCTCCACCTCACCCAATGCATGTGTACCACAGTGCAATAAATGTTTGATTTAATTTCATTTGAGAGGCTTCCGGGTGGAAGTGATCATCTCATCCTTTAGACTTTAGACAGGTGACATTCGTGGAGGGGAAGAAGTAGGAGAGGAAGGGGGACGATGCCCACAGTTGTGATTTAGAAGAAAATGGGAGAATTGAAGGGGGACAGAGAGAGGACTAGAAAGCATCCCTCCTCAGGCCTGGGCGCAGTGGCTCACGCCTGTAATCCCAGCACTTTGGGAGGCTCAGGCGGGCAAATGATGAGGTCAGGAGATCGAAACCATCCTGGCTGACACAGTGAAACCCTTTTCTAGTAAAATACAAAATTTAGCCTGGCGTAGCGGCGTGTGCCTGTAATCCCAGCTACTCTGGAGGCTGAGGCAGGAGAATCACTTGAACCTGGGAGGGGAGGCAGAGGTTGCAGTGAGCCAAGATGGTGCCACTGCACTCTAGCCTGGGTGACGGAGTGAGACTCCAGCTCAAAAAAAAAAAAAAAAAAAAAAAAAAAAAAGAAAGAAAGCATCCCTCTTCTACAGTCTAATAGGAGGACTGAGTGCATGCCTCGTATGCTATCATAAACCCCCTCCCTGTCTCCTTTCTTGGGGGAGATGTCCCATGTCATTTCCAGGTTGCATTACCAGGGGTGACTTGGCTCCTTGCTTTTCTGCTTCCTGGATTTGGCTGACTTCAAGCAAGAAGCCAAGGGATTTAGACAGTGGGAGTCAATGTGGAGTTTTGAGTAGAATTATAACTCTGTATTCCCAGTGTGGCTTTATTTTGGGAACCCTTCCAAATGTTCCTACTTTTCCTGTTTGAGCTGTTGGAAAAATGTTACTCAGTAGTGTTCAGTGGTGGTTAAGGGACGAGGCTTGGGTTTCAGAAAGATGTGACTGTGTCACTAACTGTCGTCTTGGATAAAGGACTTCCTTCCCTTCACCAGCTTTTGTTCCTTTATCTGTAAGATAATAGTATTTACTCTTGCCACTGTTACAAAGCTTAATAAGAGAGTAGATGGAAATGCTATGGGCAGAGTACCTCATGTGCAGTGCAGCACAGGCTTCACACGTTAGTTGGTCTCAGAACTGGATGTACCCAGGAGGATATCCAAAAGCCCTATGACCGCAGTGAACACCAGGATGAAGGACCAGTGTGTTCCTTTCCTTTCTCACATTTGCAACAGAAATGTCACCACTTGGGCTCCGTGACTCTTTTCTTGATGACATTGTCCTGATCATCAGCTCTTTTCGTGGCCCCTCGAGACGTTTCCAAACCGCATCATTCCACACCCTGGAATGTGCATGTTTCCTTTGTCAGAAGGAACTGTGGCCATCAGACGTTGGACAGCTCTGAACCGGGTTGTTTTCTTCTTATCTACTTACTGTTGTGCTGAAGTTTAGTTTTATTTTTTAATGTTGTAAGAATTGTCTGGAAGTTATTCTTCAGTCATTTCATCAGTCATTTACTTTCTTGGTTTTGAAGATTGAGGAAAAATTACTTTGAGGCAGTGGGTCAGATGAGCGTGGCTGGCTGGGTAACGCATTCCCCGCTGAGTCACCTGTCTGTTCAGACAACTAAATGCTGAAGTATGCTTGATGACTAGTCACTGGCCAACGTCATATTAATTTGAAATTTCATTTCTGCTCCTTTTAAGTTGTGGTAGCTTTGGTTCCTTGGTGGGTTTTTTGAAAGTGCTCCAAGTATTGTATTGATTGGATGATGTAGCCTGGAATTCTTGGTTATCCCCCAAAGTGGTTTTGCCAATTTGAAGCATAAAATTATGACATAGTATTGTTCAAAAAGATGGGATTCAAATGCCTTCATTTTATAGGAAGGGAAACTCAGGTTCCGAGAAGCTCACTGACTTGTGAAACATCTCAAACAGTTGTTGGCAAAGCTGGAACGGCGTTGGTCTTCCTGGGAATTTGTGATGTGTACTCACCCCCTGGGCCTTGTTGCCCTTCTGCTAAAACTACCTGGAAATTATTTATTTTGGTCTTCTTCCTTGATAGGAGAGAATCTGAAAGTCAGGAAGAGTGGCTGCCTCCAAATGCCCTTGGCTCCTTCTCCTGACTTCCTAATGCAGTATGTCCCCAGAGCATGTTACAACCTTGGAAAACAAGGCTACTTAGTATGTTTGTACTCTGATGCCTATATGTTCTGTGCATGTTCCAGCCTGAATGATGGATGAGGCTCCATACAGGCTTTCTGTGTCTTCTGCCATTCTCCCCTCCCTACAGTACCATATCTGATGAAATAATAACATTGAGTCACTGAGGAGGTTTACCATAGTTTGGTGCTACAACCTTAATTCGTTTTTGTTTGTTTGTTTGTTTGTTGAGACAGAGTCTTGTTCTGTTGCTCAGGCTAGAGTGCAATGGCACTATCTTGGTTCACTGCCACCTCTGCCTCCTGGGTTCAAGTGATTCTCCTGTCTCAGCCTCCCGAGTATCTGAGATTACAGGTGTGTGCTACCACGCCCAGCTATTTTTTTTGTATTTTTAGTAGAGATGGGGTTTCATCATGTTGAAATTCTGTTTGTTTTTTAACTTAACTTGGCCATAAGCTTAGAAGATGATTTGGGGGCTGGGGTATTATTTATTTTATCAAATAATTTGGCCTGTATTTTTATTCCTTTAAGTAACTTGTAACTAACTGCAAAGGCCTGTGGTAAGATGGCTTTTGTTTCTAGTTGGAACATGGAGACCAAGAGAACTCTCTAGAAGACAGATTTGGCTCCACTGCTATGGGACTTCACACTTACCTCCACAGAGGGGCTCTTCTGATGCCTCTATGTAAACAGCACTTTTAAATCCTACTTCAAGGACCATTGGTTTTCTCTCAAGAGATATGTTCCTTTTTTTTCTTCTCTTAACTCTTTTGTTATTTTCCTCCTTTTCCAATAACGAAAGGCTTTTCAGTTTTACATTAGAGGCTACTACTTGTTTTTTTTTTTCTAATTGTAAAGCAGGCAAAAATCATCACAGAAAACAGATCTCAAAAGAATTGCACTTAGTGTTGTGACCTAGTTGGTTTCTTCATTCTTTGAAACATTATTTGATTTTTCCTCCCGTATTAGCTGTTATGTATGCCGGTTACATAACCTTAATTTTTCATGGAAAATATGGATGTCGTCAATTAACAAGGCTACCCCTGCTGTTGTTATGGATGGCTTCTTCTAGAATGTTCCCACTGGGGAAACTGAGGCCTAGGTTTGATACTGCAGGATTTGCCATTGTAATGTTTTCCTTTTAGTAACATCATCACTATGAATATAATTCTTGTTCTCATCCAGTAGAAAGCCTTGGTTACCGGCAAACCAGTTCAAGCCTTTGAATAGATACATAGGGATCACCTTTCTAGTGTGAAGATGAAAATAATATAATTTGTTTACCACCTTGAGTTGTTTACCACAGGCTGTGAAAAATATGTTTTGAATTTAAAAGTGTGAAAAACAAGTGCGCTAGCTATCAAAAAAGCTCTCCCCTCAAAGTAAACATGTTTATAGAGCAAGACTCAAAACAAAATACTTGATAAGCCCAGCCAATCAAAAGAAAGTAAACATGTTTACCACAAAAGCCTTATAAAGAACCCAGATGGCAGCCAGCTCTCTGTTCACTTGACCATCCTTGCAGGGAGCCGCAGAGGCTCCCCTGGGCCTTGGGGACAGGGCCGCCACTTGCCTTGCTAGCAGGAGACCTGCCTTATGTGAGCCCTGCTCAGTTAGCTAGACCCAGTTTGCCAGTGGGAAGGGAAGGTTTGTGTTTTCTGCCATTTAATTGAACTATGAATGGAAGGTCTTTGTGAAAATGATCCTGGAGTTCCCATGATTCTTAAAGAGCAACTTGTTATAGATAGGGTGCCAGGTCGGCTTCTGGGGACTCTTCCTGGCTCCCCAAAAGAGCCTTCCAGATGAACGTCATACCTCCCAACCTTCTGTGTCCCAGGCACTGTCGTGCCACCATCCAGGATATAACTTGCAAATCACAGACCCTGCCTCACTGATCTCACTCTGGTAAAGAAACCAAAGAGCTTGAACAGGAAGTCAGTAGAAAAGACAAGGCCATCTTGAGGGATACTGGAGTTTTCAGGGCACTGGGTGCCACGATGTGAGTCTTAGATGATGTAAAAGACACTGAGTTCAGAAACGGGAAGGTGGATTTTGTGCACTGGGAGGAGCAATGGATTCAAGGTGGTTAGTGGCATGTCTCAGTGTAGTCCAGGAGCAAGTTCAGGAGAAATGACCCAGCTCCATGGGAGGTTATTAGTCAGGGGAGAATTTGAGAATTCAGAGTTTTAGAAGTAGAACAGTTCTAAGGGATGGCGAGATCCATGTTTCAACCATGCCCTCAGATGTAGAGGAAGTAGTGGCTGTTAACCAGCACTTATTAAGCCTTTACTGTGTGAGGTCAAATATTAACCCAATTTTCAGATGTGGAGGAACCTGATCAAGGTCACAGCTAATAAGGGGCAGAGCTAGGGTTGAACCCAGGCAGTCCATTTAGCAACTCATGATCGTAGCTCCTGTGCTGTGCCACTTCTTGAGTGGACTGGAAACTTTTTAGGATTAAGGAAGTTAAGATAAAACAGGCATATATTCACTCATTCAACAATTTTTTTTTTTTTTTTTTGAGTGCTTTATCCTTATTGGGCCTGATGTAAGCCTTGGCTAGGCTGTTGGAAGCGCCATCTTTATGGCTACTGAGGTTAACAGAAGTGACCACACTGCAGGGATCTAGACAGAAATTGTGAACCATATACAGGCTGAGTATTCCTTATCTGAAATGCTTGGGACTGGGAAGTGTTTGAGATTTTTGAATTTTTTTTTGTTTTGGGTATTGGAATATTTGCATTATGTATACTTAATGGTTGAGTATCCCAAACCTGAAAGTCCCAAATCTGAAATGTGCCAATGAGTATTTTCTTTGTTTTTTAAAAATTTTTTTATTTAGTTTATTTTTTCACATTTTATTTTTTCATTTTATGGGTATATAGTAGGTGTATATATATTAGAGGATACATGAAGTATTTCCATACAAGGCAGGTGGTGCATGGTGCATAATAATCATGTCAGGAGTATCCATCCCTCAAGCATTTGTCCTTTGTGTTATAAACCATAAATTATACTTTTTTTTTTTTTTTTTTTTTTTTTGAGACAGAGTCTCACTCTGTCGCCCAGGCTGCAGAGACTTGAACTCAGCTCACTACAACCTCTGCCTCCCGGGTTCAAGCCATTCTCCCACCTCAGCCTCCTGAATAGCTGGGATTACAGGCACCCGCCACCACGCCTGGCTAATTTTTGTATTTTTAGTAGAGACAGGGTTTCACCATGTTGGCCAGGCTGGTCTTGAATTCCTGATCTCAGGTAGTCTGCCCATCTCAGCCTCCCAAAGTGCTGGGATTACAGGTGTGAGCCACTGTGCCTAACCCATCCTTGACATTTAGAAGTAACTGCCAGTTGGCTGGGCAGGAAGCAGTGATTCCCTTACATGTGACTATGAGTAGAAAGGTTTCCATGGATCTTGGAATCATGGTGGAGGAAGGCGATGGTACTTTCCTTGAGGGTAGGTGACAGGCGAGGTGGGCTGTTGGCAGAGGAACAAGTTGGCTGTAACAGGAATTGAAGAGAGGCCAACTCTTTCTTTTTTATTTGCCTGAAGTTGAGAGATGTGGAACTAGTGGCTTCTGGAAAAGGAGAGAGGAGACGTCTTTAAGGGTAGAAAAAAGAGTAAAAGGCAAGTCTCTCCATTCATCCAGATGATGGTAGTGGAAGGTGGTGGAGAGAGGTGAGAACTAAGGCCTAGGGAAAGGAGGAGTGGAGTTTCTTCAACACAGAAGGGAGATTCTGGAGTGTTCTGAAGGGGGCAGGATGATGGTCTGTCTCATCCCGGAAGAGGGGAAGTGATCAGTTAGGTCAGTTGTTCTCTACAGCAGGGTTTGGACATAGAAGGGGGAATGGAGCAGACAGATGCCACAGGAAAAATCTCACTAGCCTGCGAGTTTCAAGCGGAATATTCAGGAGATTGTTAGTGAAAAAGAGAGCAATAAATAAATAAACCAAAAAGGGTTTCAGGTTGAGCCTCAGAGCTACAAAAGCACTTACGTAATTCCCCATGTGTTCTAATTAATCCAGCGGGTTTACTTAAAAATTTGTTTTTGAACATAGATACCAGTAAGTCCTCTGGTGAGTTGAAAGAAATCTTACTAGTGGAAGATTAATAAAAGGAATAGTGATTGGTTAGTTTTAGGGAACTTCACTGAAACAAAGTCAGTTAAATGGGCTTGCCCAAATCATGGAGGTTGGTGTAGTGAAGCATTTGGTTAAATCTGGTGACCGTTTTTACCACAACTGTATTAGAACCTAGTGCTAAAGACAGATGCTTATTTAGGGTATGTTTGAGTTATTATTATTATTTTAAAAACAGAAGTGTTATTTGTTCTTCTTTTCCTAGCCTATGAATCGAGGTGGATTGGCATTTTATTTATGAGCTGACAAACACATACCTTTTTTTGCAGCTGATGTGCTTTTTTGAACTGGGTTCAGCATTGTCAAAAAGTTATTCACAGGAGTTGGTGATGGAGCCCGCTCCACCCACTTCTGTTCCCTTTCTATTTTGGTGCCATTTGCAACAAAGGAAACTAAGTTTGTAAATTAGAGAAGGATTGAAGCTCTCACAAATGCACTTTTTATAAGGTTGTGTAACAGATTAGACAGAGCGGGCTAACTCTTGCTGTGGCACGTGGGACCCGCGGAAACATCCATGCAAACTCCATGAGGTGGCCCTGGCCAGGGGACTCCCAGGTTTTCTGGCCAATCTGATTTAGCTGCGTTTAAAAACATACAGCAGTGAAGATGTATATATCTGTATGTCTGTATGTTCCTATGTACATATGTACACTTGTGCATGTTTATACTTGTGTATATATACATACGTATATTATGTGTGTGTATAAAATTGCCATTTAGCATTCTCAAACCAAGGGAGATCCCGTGGGCAACACATTGAATTTGACTTTTGTATCAGGGTCCTTGATTGAAATAGATGGCTTTTAATTCTCCTAGTCCTTAAGTGGACCAGGGGAGGGAGGCAGAGGAGGGCAGAAAGAACCCAGAGAGAGAAGTTGTGTGGAGAGAGCTGCCTGGCAGGGTTGCCACTGGTCAAAGAGAGACTCAGAACCAGAGAAATGAATACCCCATCTTCTCTGGCCTCCTGAGATGAGAACTCCCATTGGCTGGCTGGACAGAGAGCAGCCTTCCAGGACACAGAGCTGGGTGGGGGATAGTGGGTGGAGCCTCTGGAGAAGCAGATGGAAACCATCCAATGCATTTTGTTCTGGAAACAGCTATGCGAGGTAACTGCCATAACTCAGCCAGTAACCTGTGGGAGAGGTCAAGGTGGGAAATGAATTCCTTCCTAGATCTTCAGAGTGGGTATAGAGCATCTAGCTTTAAAGCACTGGTTCTCAAAGGATGGTGCCCGGAGCAGTAGCATCAGTATCACTTGGGAACTTGCTGGAAATTCTCAGGCCCCATCTTGGACCTACAGAATGCAAAACTGGAGGAGAGGCCCAGCAATCTGTGTTTCACAAACCCCCCTGGAGATTCTGGTGCTTGGTTAAGATGTCTGTGAGTTGCTGGAGGCTTAGCATATGATGTCAGTTTACTGAGAGGGCTTTTGTTGGCATGCTCAGAAATGTCCGTGATGAGCACGTTGTCCGTATCAATCCACTGCTTGAAGTTCTGCAGTTCCTCAATCCTCTCTTTTTAGGATAGACATTCTTCAGTAGAAATGGAATACTTGATTACATTTAGGCCATGGAGGCCAATACCCAGTACAGTTCATTCCTTTAATTTTTAAGCTCTTCTCTCAGCTATGCAGGCAAGTTCCAGGGCAGACTTTTGGAGGTTGTTTTTGAAAAATAGATGCAAATGCTGTCTGTGCTGTTGTTGTTTTCCTGGTGCCTGGCAGTGTTTGGTAAACAACTTGATTGCTAGGTCCCGGCCTCAGGGAACCACAGCTGCTCTTTCCAGCTCCCTGCAGACTTTTGTACTGAGCAGGGATTGCTTCAGGGAAAAATAAACAGGGGAGAACAAAACAAGAAAACATCACTTGTTGTTTTGTTGCTGCCTCTACCTGTTTTCCTGGAGCTGTTTTGCAACCACAGGCCCTGGGATTTGGGTTCCTTTGCTTTACAAAAACAAGGCAGGCCCGGGTGGCATTCCACGCTTCTCTCTCCATGGCTAGACTGTGGCATTTGGAGTAGCCACAGGACTTGAAAAGCATTGGAAAGGACTTAGTAGCCACTGCCAGAACGCATGCATTTTTAAATATGTAAATCGAATAGGGAGAAAGCTTCATTCTTTCTAATGACCCCCAAGATGGTAATCTGGCTTTTCAAATCTCTAGGAAAACAGATTGAATATGGCACAATTAATGTTTCAGCACTTCTAGGCTTTTCACTAAAATATTTTAATGGGCTTTTAATTTATTGCAGCTCTTGATTAGCAGGGTTGAGGCAGGGTTACTGCTGACCTCCTGGGCCAAGGTACTTCTGGGGCTGTAGTGAAGTGGAAAAGAACAAAGGTTTGATAGTGTTCTCAGCTGGAGCCTCCCAGGGATGAGCCCCTGGGGGTTCACTGAATAATTCCTTTCCCTAAAGTAGTCAGAGAGCAATGCAGTGTTCTTCAGATCTTTATCAGAGTTACCTGGGGTATCTGGTAGAACAGCAGATTCCTGGAACTTATTTAAGAATCTCTGGACTATGGAGGGCAGGAACTTGGGCTTTAGGCTGGTGCCCCCCTGCACACTCACATTTGCAGTCCATGGCCTTGGTGATTGATATTGCTACAGTGTAAATATGTGAGCTGGGGTACAAAGCAAGTGGGGGTACTGCTACATTTTTTAAAAGTGTTTGAGACTCGCGCATTGTTTATTAGTGCATTTACTTTTCACTTTAATTCATAAGTTCACAATTCCCTCCCTTCTTAAATCAAAAAACTTTCTCCGGGAAATTGTTTTTTTTTTTGGTCTGAAATAAGTCTTTTAGAATTTCCTTAAAGAGAGGTGATAAACTTCTGTTTGTTCGAAAAAACTTCGATTTTACCCTCAGCTTTAAAAGATAGTTTTTCTAGTTATACAATTCTACGTAGGCAGGTGGGGATTTCTGTCATTTTTTTCTTTTCTTTTTTGTTTTTGCCTCTGCACTGTGGAAAGGATAATTTATTTGGGTATCTATCTTCTGGTATTTTTAAAAATTTCAATTGCTGTATTTTTTTTTTGTCTAGAGTTCAGAACAGTTAAGTATTTTAGTTAGCTATGGGGTTCCATGAAGATGGAATTCAATCCTATGACTGTTTAATTCTTAACAACACGCACACACGCACACATACACACTTCCACACACCACATTGGTGATTCACCCTTTATTTTTAGATAAGCCTGGTTACTTTAAAATATTAGAAGTCAATAAGACAGCACTAATGACCATACACATAGAGCATTTTTTTTTTTTTTTTCTTGACAGAGTCTTGCTCTGTCACCAGGCTGTAATGAAGTGGTGCAATCTCGGCTCACTGCAACTTCCGACTCCCTGGTTCAAGCGATTCTCCTGCCTCAGCCTCCCTAGTAGCTGGCGTCACCACACCCAGCTAATTTTTGTATTTTTAGTAGAGATGGCGTTTCACCATGTTGACCAGTGTGGTCTCAATCTCCTGACCTCGGCCTCCCAAAGTGCTGGGATTACAGGCGTGAGCCACCACATCCAGCCACATAACGTATTGTTTAACCGATTTATGTATTAGCTAGAAAGCTGCTACTCCTCCAGTCCGAATGAAAATGAAACTCCCACAGGAAACCTCCACTAGCTCTCTCCTCATGGCTGTCTTTGCTGTTGACTTGCCTACTCCCCACCCCCAAGCCTTCGAGTATGATATTCCGACCTGTGAAATGCTTTTTCCACCCAATCTTCCAATTCCTTCCAAAACCTCAAGATAATGAATTCTTCTGGAAAGCTCTTATCTGCCCAGACACCTACTGGTGCTTTTCTGTGTCACCTGTACTGCTTCTCTGTGCTTCTGAATCACCCTGGAATCCTCAAACTGGAGACAGTGAGTGACCTCATCCATCCTTTGCTACAGGGATTGCAACTTGTTTGTTTTGTTTAAATATAACTTATTTAAAAAGTTAGCTGCCATCTTTGAAAGATTCTGAAATTTTACTAAATAGAAATCTAGATTACTTCCTTTATTTGTAGAATTGAAAGCTCTTGAGGCTCTTGAGGGTATGTTCCCATGTGGCAGTAATTGGAGGGGGAAGTCCAATGGCTTCTTCCTTGAAGCTGATAAAATGAGGATTTCTCAGTTTGCTACGTTTCTTCCCTCTCCCTGTTACCTTACACCTGGCCTCCTTTGCTCATTTGCATTACCTGCCTGTTCCAAAATGTGGCCCATGATTGGTAGTACCAGTAAGGTCAGGTAATGCCAAAATTCACTTGAGCAAGCCTGAGTCGGAAGGGTATATCACAAAAACTCAGGACTTTTGTATTAGGGTATTGGCTGGAAAATATAGAGTTCCCATGAACACAAGCTTTATAGAGTCGAGTCAGCTACTAAAACTCCCTGTGCCTCAGTTGTCTTACCTGCATATTGAGTTTAATAATATCTGCTGAGAACTTTGTTGTAAGAATAGAATGAAATAACGGTTGTAAAAGTTATTTCTTCCAATTGTTGATTCATTTACTTACTCAAAAGATAACGTATGGAGTACCTGCTATGAGCCGGGCATTTTTCTGAAAATTTGGAGTATTGCGATGAACAAAAAAAAAGTTCTTTTATCTGATTGAGCTTACATTCTAGTGGGGACGACAAGTGAGTAAATAGATCATGGCAAAAGCTCTGAAGTAAGCACATGGGATGATATGATTAGGAGTAACTTGGAACCTAACTTAAGTAGGTAGGCAAGACAAGCTTTTTGAAGTGGCCTTTGTCCCTAAGATCCAGTACTAAGAAGGGGCCAGCTGTGTAAGGAATGGGCTCATGGCGTCTCGGGAAGCTGAGGTAGCAAGTGCACCAGCCCTGAGACGGGAAGACACTTGCCTTGCTTGAAACAAAAGGAAGGCCACTGTATCTACATTGGTTATTGTTTGGGATTGGGTTGGTAGTTAAGGTAGGGTCAGAGAAGTAGGAAGTGACCAGATTATGTAGGGCCCTCAGGCCATGGGAAGAAATTCAAATTTTATCCTAAAGATGGTAAACAACTTCAGCCCTTTTCTTTTCTTTTTTTTTTTTTTTTCTTTTTTTGCTATATGACATAGACCTCATGGCTTTAGGTAGCATGTCTGAGCCTTGGAAGTACTTCCTGGATCTCAGAGCTGCTTGGAGGCTTGGAGAATAGGACTTTGCCATTCGACTCGAAATGTGGTCCATGATTGGTAGTATCAGCATCTCCTGGTAGTTTTCTAGAAATGCAGAATCTCAGGCCCACTCCAGATCTAGTGAATCAGAGCCTTCGGAGATGGGTCCCAGGAATCTGTATTTTGAAATGCTCCCCAAAAGATGCTTATGCACAGAAGTTTGAGAAGCATCAATCTAGAAGACATCTGGACAGATTTCTACAGGACTTAGAGCTATGCTTGTTGGAGAAGAATGGAAGCCTTTCCTGGGCACCCAGGGGATGCTGCCAGCCACCGGGGGTGCTGGCTCAATAGGGTTAGGTACTGGTGCCAGGGTTAGCATTCTAAGCGCTTGAAAAACTCTCTGGTCACAGAACATCTTCAGTGTTGATGGCAGGTCAGCATAAGAGTGAATCATGATAAAAACAAAATAAAACCAAAACCTCTATTTAATCAGTACACTTAAAGGAGAAGTTAGTAGTTTAAAGTAGTTAGAAGAAATATACTTCTTTCAAAAAGACAGAAGCTTAGAGGTGGAAGGAACTTGAAGAGCATCGGTTAATGCCCTGACCCTACAGGTGAAGAGACTGGAATCTGGAGATGATAAATGACCGTCCTGGGGCCACACTAGTGATTGAAGACCATACTGGGTCCAGAACTCAGGCTTCTCAACTTTTGAGCCCTGACCATCGCACAGTACGTGCTTTCTTGATGGAAACATCTCCATGAGTATTGCTCCTTATGTAATCCATAATCATTTTTAGAATAAAACAGAATTATTTTGGAGAAAAAAAAATGATGATTACCTTTCCTACTAGTTTTAACGTTCATTATTACTATTAGTATTTCTAAAATAATTTAAAATTATTTAATTTTTTTGTTTACTTTTTTTCTTCGATAAAGATCACAACTTAATAGGGAATGGGTACATTTATCTGTGTAATATTTTAGTTAAAACAGTTTATTGTTACCTGAACACTTGATAATGGGAAGTGATATTTTCATATGCTAAAATATTTAAAATACTTGGTACAAAGCCCATAATAAATAACAACTTTTTGGTGTATGTGTTGAAATGATTAGTAAATGTATCTTTCAAAACGGTATTTCCGGTTCATATTTGACAGCATCACACTTGATGTATTGACATACCCTGGCTTGAACGGTGTTTTCCCCTACCTCAAGAATCTATGTCTTGCTGTTTTCAAGTGTAAGGAAGTGGTGGTTTTAGAAGTTACATCTTAGTTATGTGTAAAAAAAAATTTTTGTGTTGCAGTGTCCCAGAAGCTTTTGTTGACAATTCCAGTTTCCGAACAAAACATTTCGACAATGGTGAGGGCTTCGATCCCTTCTCTGATTTGCTGTCAGCCATGAACGGATGGATGTGATGCCTGCTAGCCAAAAGGGTGAGTGAATGAATGTTTGTGATTATTCATCTGAAAATTCACAAGACAAAAAGTCCTTCAAGACAGTTGCCCACCCAGGATGAGAGCTTCTCATCTTGAAAGAAGGGACAAACTCCATCATTGTTTTCTGGTGTAATCTTTTCAGATAATTCCTACAGTGATCTGAGGATTTATAAAAGGCATAATAGGACATAGGAGAACTTTCTCTGCTTGCTTCTTTGTTTTAATCATATTCTGAAGAGTGGACCATGTCAGTTTTGGGTCATGTGCAACATTGAATGAGTAATTGCTTTTTTGGTCTCATTACAACTTGGTGATAACATGAGCCACCATGAAATAATACAATAATTTTTCATCTTGAGTTTTAGGGAAAATTTGAGTCTAATTTGTTCCTTCAGAGAGTCCCATCCCAAACTTTTTGTATGATCAGGACTTTTGAGAAAGCCAAAGGATTGGAAACTTGGGATTTTCAAAGATTTTTTGAAAGACTTCTGGGATTTTTTTTTCTATTGTATAGAAACCTTACTAGGTTATTCATTGCCTTTTTAGAGGGAGATTAGAAGGGACATGATGATATTTTTCTCTGTGTGTTTTCCATCTATCCTGTTCCTCATCAATCAGTGACTCCCCTGTAGTAATGAACACTGTGACTTGTTGTTACCAGAGACAATGATTGGTTGAGGCCAGGCATTTTGGGTGACAACTCTGACGTCATTTGTGGTAGCCTTGTCACTGAATGAGGTCAGTTTTATGGAGAACCGTATCATTTCAGGGTTTGTATTGAATGACATTTAATGGTAAGACCCATTGGCATAAACTCATCTTTTTCTGTCTTAGTGCAGTAATATTGGAAGCAAATTGTAAATAATGGAGAGAAGGGTAGTGAAGCAGAAAGGGCACTGTATTGGGAGTTGGGAGGCTTAATAGTAACCTGGCATGGGGCAAATTAGTCTCTCTCTTCTTTGATTTTCTTTCTTTCTTTTTTTTTTTTTTTTTTGGAGACGGAGTGTTGCTATTGTTGTCCAGGCTGGAGTGCAGTGGCGTGATCTCCGCTCACTGCAACCTCCGCCTCCCCAGGTTCAAGCAATTCTTCTGCCTCAGCCTCCTGAGTAGCTGGGATTATAGGCGCCTGTCGCCGTGCCCGGCTGATTTTTGTATTTTTAGTAGAGACAGGGTTTCACTACATTGGCCAGGCTGGTCTCAAACTCCTGATCTCAGGTGATCCGCCTGTCTTAGCCTCCCAAAATGCTCGGATTACAGGTGTAAGCCACCACGCCAGGCCTGATTTTCTATATCTAAAACAAAGCATAGAATAGGTTAGAGGATCCTATTCTATCAGTGTTATTGAGGCCCTAGAAATTATCTGTTTAAACACCTCAGTTTACAAATGGGACAGCTTAAGTCCATAAGTCTAGGTGGGATGGCTAAGTCCCTGGGGTTGGTCTGGACTGGATCACAGCTGTTTGGTCATGATTCAGTGGTTCTTTCTAGCTTATTTCAATTACAGAGATTAAGACATCCTGCCCATTTAGCTTTGTAAACCTCCTCTGATGATGTGTCTAAGACATTGTTATGCTTTCAATTATTTGGGCCAGATTTGTAAAGATTTTATAGCTAGAGGTCATTTTGACAAATCCTTCCCATTTTATACATTAAAAAATACGTTAGTTTTATTGTCCAGAGAAACTGTGTTCATGGTGAAGCAACTGGCTCAAATATTAGCGACCAGATGATTTTCAAAGAACTATTGGCTCGAAAAGGCACTTCCTGTCAGTTTGTTAACTGATAACTTATACTGGTTCTGCTGGAGCTAGAGAGAGAGAAAAACAAATCCAGTCTCCTATCTTCCCTACAGTATTACTTCTGTCAGTGGCAAGAAATAAGGCAAATAGTAAACAGTAACACACAGGCAAGGATGTCCACAATGAAAATAAATGGTTAATGGAGTCATGAAATTTTAGGGTTGTTGGTGATCTTTGATCTTTTTACTGGGTGGCCTTGGGCAAGTTGTGTGGTTTCCTCACCTGTGAACTCCTGAGGTTTTCCATTGCTATGCATGTATGATAGACTTTTGTGGATGGTCTGTAGATTAGTGAACAGGCAGCACGTGCTAAGAAAATTTGTATCTTGGCCAGGTCCAGTTGCTCACGCCTGTCACCACAGCACTTTGGGAGGCCGTGGCGGGTAGATCACCTAAGGTCAGGAGTTCAAGACCAGCCTGACCAATATGGTGCAACCTTGTCTCTCCTAAAAATACAAAAATTACCTGAGTGTGGTGGTGGGTGCCTGTTGTCCCAGCTACTTGCGAGGCTGAGACAGAAGAATTCCTTGAACCCAGGAGGTAGAGGTTGCAGTGAGCGGAGATCGTGCCACTGCACTCCAGCCTCAGTGACAAAGTGAGGCTCAGTCTCAAAATAATAATGATAATAATAATAATAAAGAAAAGTCGTACCTTTAGGAATTCAGGTAGAGTTGACAACAAAGCCTTGGTCTAATTCATATACACATGAGAATTCATGAAAGTTGTTAGAATTCTGAAGGTATTGAAATAACAACAAACTCAGGTTTTTGGTTACATGTCATCTCTGTCTTTGGTATTGAGAGAGTCTGACTCAATCTCACTGTTATAAAATTGATGTATGAAATTGAACAAAACCACATGAATGAATTTGTTGAAGACGAGGCTCATTTTATTCATTAATTTCAATTGGGTTTGGCCCATTATTTGAAAAATCCATCTGAAGAACTATGATGAAAATGGTATCTGTTTTGAAAAAATGTACTTTTAGGCCTAGTGGAATACTAGGTTTTTTCTAAATAAGGAAATTCTTAGTATTTGTCAGGCTTAAAAAAAACTTCCCTTCTCTGTATTTTTTAGTAGAAGGTAGAGGTATCCTGTGAGCTGGACCACATGTTCTGATTTTCTATTCTCCTTCCATTTTTTTTTTTTTTTTTTTTTAGACAGAGTTTTGTTCTTGTCACCCAGGCTGGAGTGCAATGACACAATCTCAGCTCACTGCAAACGATTCTCCTCCCTCAGCTTCCTGAGTAGCTGGGATTGCAGGTGCCCACCATCACACCAAGCTAATTTTTGTATTTTTTAGTAGAGACAGGGTTTAATTATGTTGGCCAGGCTGGTCTCGAACTCCTGACCTCAGGTGACCCGTCTGCCTCAGCCTTCCAAAGTGCTGGGATTACAGGCGTGAGGCACTGTGCCTGGCCCCATTTTTTTCTCAAGGTGCATTTCCAAGGCTTGCTCAGAAGACTCACTGTCTCCCTCTGTGCTGCAGTGACTGGCCTTCCATGCATTATGCATCTGATAGTCATTCCATTGTCAAACATTTATTCACAGTCCTGTGCCTTTTAGAACTTTACAGTTTATTAAATAACCAAAAGAAGCACCAATTAATTGTTGCAGCTGATAATTTGGAGTCTTTAGGCTTGAAATAAATTCTAATTCTGAGTGAAATGTTTCATGGTAAGTGTCCTCCTGGTAGACCAGGGTCAGAGTCACAGAGGTAGGCAACCAGAACAACAAATTGCCTCACTCAAACACAAGGAAATGAAACCATGAAATAAAAGGTTTCCTCAAATAGATCATTATGGCCAATTTTTTAAGGTCAGAAGATGGTTAATGTACTCAATTGATGCTGGCGATAACCATGCTTGCATAATAAATTAACTTAGAGGCAGGAGACAGCGAAAGAAGGGCTGAGCACTTCGCATCTCTCTTTGTGCTGTGGCTCTTTAATGCCACCGTTCACCAGGAAGGAGTCAGAGTTGGCTCCTGTTTTCCTGGTGTGAAGCTTTAGTTGACACTGGTACCTATAGGATGCACATCACGGGATTTCCAGAGTGAAGACTGGCAATGCCTGCTGCATATTTAATCGGCAGTTAACTGCAGTGTTATTAATAAATGTGATCATGGCGATTTGTATTTGCATAGAGTTGTTTTGAGAAGGGCTGACTAGAGATGGCAAATGTGTCGGTTTGTTCGTCCGTCTCTGCTTTGTCATTACATCGTCTCTACCAATAAGTTTTCCCTTGCTCATAGATCTGGTGAAAAGACATAAATGTCGTGCAACATTGTGTGCGATTTGCTCACAATTGTTTTCCCTTATTTGCCCAGCCTTCCTCTTTTGATCTCTCTCATGGTGAAATTGCTACCTTTCGACTTACTAGGAAGTTTAAACATGGGCAGATGCATCCTTCTCACCGAAGACTTGGTGAAGGGCTACTTATTGGCTGGGAGTTCCTTTCTTTTTAGAATAAAACTCGAGAATATGGACTTTCCGTGACCGGTTTTGGGGTGGGGCAGCGGTGGCACAGCTTCCAGAAGGTATGTGCAGCTGGCAGGTACCTTGGGCCAGGAGAGCCAGCTGACGGGGTTCCTTTCTGGTCTGCTGTATGCTGCAGCCTGTCAGAGGGCCAGCCCACTATGTTTTACTTAAACTTCCAGTCTCTGGAATTTTGACTTTGAAAAGTAATTTTAACAATTTAATAAACTACATAATATGTTTTATAAGCTGGAGCGAATGATCTTAAGTATTTTGGTCTCTTTCATAACACAATGAACCTAATATTGGTAAAAATACAGATCTTCACTCACACCATAAAGACAGTCTAGATTTAATAAGCAGTTATGAGTGCTGGCAGCTGCCTATCAGATTGTATCACTCAGGCTCCCGCATGCGAAGACAGTGTCAACTTACATTTTATCTGTGAAGTATTTTCGATGCGTTTATTTTGCCTTTCTCTCCAGTTCCTAACCCAATACAAGTAATGTAATTGGCTAAATATTTTCCACATAGCTAACTGGCTAGGGGCCAAGGTGGAAACCATTGTCTGGCTTGATGAAGATCAGAAATTAACATGACATTTACGTGGAGGTAATGGAATATATTAGTAATGCAGTAATTCAGGATGGTGAGACAGTGTCCATCCCTTCCTGCCCATAAGCAGCAGGAGGTGTTCAGCAGATGATGAAAGAACCTCCAAACCCCCACCCCAGTTCCCTAGTACCACACAGCAGTAGCCAGCCCATCCCTGTGTCAAATTTACTTTTAAGTTCTTCAGACAGAACTGTAAGACAAACTAATGAATTATTCCATTTGTCAATTAAAAAATAAAACCCCCAACCCCTATTTTAAGATTAAATTCCAATTAGAAGATTGCATTTAATTCAGAAGCTATAACATTGTTTTAATGAATTCTGTTGGAGGTGACAGTTTATGTGAGATAAATTTATATGGTGTAGATAGATGTAAATTCATTGGATAATGTTAAACATGTTACTTCATATATATTAGCTGTGAAATTTATTTCTTCTCTGGTTAGGTCCCTAAGGAGGTAGAGTCAGAGGGAAAAAACATATCTTCAAAGAAAGAACCCTTTCTGTCCTCTCAGATATTTCTCTAAAACAGCCTTTTCTCACTTTTATTAAAAAAAAATCTGTTAAATTTCTGCATTAACTGAATTTATGATTCTTGGTGTATGCTATTTATAAAATTGAATATAGGTTTTATGATATAGGAAATTAGTCTAGGAATGAGACTATGATCCAACTTCGTAATAAAGGTAATCTGCATTTATATTGCAGGTATTTTCCATTCCTCTCTAAGCCCCTTATGGGATTATACACACATTTTTCTGGACATACAAATTCACCATAAACTTCTAATGTATTGGGCAGACTTTTATTCACATGATACCTACACAAAACATCAAACCTTTTGGCTAAATTAGAAGTGGCAAACATTCTTGACACACTTTCGATTTTATAGTTCCCCTTTTCTGTGCCCATCCCGTGCCCTGGCAGACATCATTGAATTGATCATATTCTGTCCTTTACTGAGTGTGGATGTGGCCTCAGAATTATTCCACCTAAATTATTGTAGGCAAGCTTACAGAGCCACCATTTACGTGAGTATGGCCAATGCAGTGTATAAGGTATAAGGCCGGGGCTTTTGAGTGATCTTTGCAGTTTGTCTTTGTATACCCAGTACTTACCCTAATATCTGGCAGACAGTTTTTAAGCAGTCCATATTTCACATAGTAATGAAAGAATCTGGGCTGGGTACTGTGGCTCACGCCCGTAATCCCAACACTTTGGGAAGCCAAGGCGGGAGGATTGCTTGAGGCCAGGAGTGTGAGACCAGCCTGGGCAATATGTGTGCACCACATTGACTTGTTAGGTAGTTTATTTTCTACCCTTCAGCAGGTTTTTGTGTTATGTCTGTGAAATGTTATAGTTTTGTAGTGGGTTTTTTTTTTCTTCAACTTCTGTAACTTTGGAAAAGACAAGAGTGAGTCTGTGTCGCTCTCTTTTTACCTGTGTATCAACTGAGGCTCTAACATAGCAAGGAAGTGGTGATGTGAGAGCCAAACCCAGACTTTCACTCTCCGGGTGCAGTTGCTTTCTCATAGGGAGAGGCACATACATGCCGGGTGCTGACCGGTGCAGGGCAAGTTTCTTACATTTTCCTTTTGCATATTAATCTTAGTTTTTATCAATACACCAAAGCAAGCTGTACCCAGGAGGAAGGCATTTAGCTATTACATTTCAAATGATATCTTCCGTGATGTAAAATTCTAGGAACTTAAACTCCATTGCATATTGTTTTTGAAAATATTCTGTTTTCTGTTAAGTTGGTTCAAGTAATGCACAGAAGCGAAGACAAGGAAATTTCCATTCAGTTTATATGCAGGCTGCTGAGCTGCCTGTTGCAAATTGCCATCATTTTATTCTGTCTTCAAGAAAAATAAGCAATTAGTACATTTAAGCTACCATTTAGCTAATGTACATTTTAATTTTATTTCAATGTGTTGCATATTATTATTTCTTTTGGTCATGAAAAGCAGAGTTCGGGAAAGTGATTTTGGTGAACACGTGAATTGTTACCCTTTTGGCCTGTAATAATAGGATGATACGGTTGACTTTGACTAAGGATGACAAAATCAGCAGGCCCCCACAGCAGCAGGCCTGTTCTGATGGTGGCTTTTGGATTTTTCCCTACAGGTATTCTATGTAGCACCAACCAATTGATTGGAATAGGCTCATGAGATAAAATCTTTTTATCCCTTCTGTATTCAATGAGATTTTAGTAATATTTATAACAAATAATTAGAGAGCTATTCTTTAGGCACTTACTTTGGTTCAAGTATCACCTTGGTTATCTTATTGAACCTTAACAACATCTCTGTGTTCTAGATATTATTCTGGTTTTAATGTTGAGAAGACAGAAGGTTAGTGCATAAGTCACCTGCTCAGAATCGCATAGCAAGAGTGAGAAGAGGGTTTTATTCCAAGTTGGGCCAATTTCAAAGCCTTTGTCTTAACCCTGAGGACATGCTACTTCCTCATCTTTGGATAGATTCTGTGGTTCTTTAAGGTCTTTTTGATTTAGGCAGAGAGGATTTTGTAGTTTCTACTTGTCTTTGTGAAAGAGATGGGATCTGACTTATTTAAAACAGCAGCTTCATCTGCAATATTTTTATAGAGCCAGGAATGTCAAAGGGAATGGCTTCTTCCAAAAATGTTCTCCAAAATATTCCTCACCTCCTGGCTTTTCCTCAGTTGAAAATCTCCCCAGAGTCATGTCACTGGATTCAACACTGCATTCTTTCTGTGGTTCTTTTTATTTTATTTTTTTGATGGAGTCTCTCTGTTGCCCAAGCTGGAGTGGAGTGGTGTGGGGTATGATCTTGGCTCACTGCAACCTCTGCCTCCCAGGTTCAAGTGATTCTCCTGCCTCAGCCTCCCTAGTAGCTGAGATTCAAGGTGCCCGCCACCACACCTGGCTAATTTTTGTATTTTTAGTACAGACTGGGTTTCACCATGTTGGCCAGGCTGGTCTTGAACTCCTGACCTCAGGTGATCCACCCGCCTTGGCCTCCCAAAGTGCTAGGATTACAGGCGTGAGCCATCGCTTCCAGCCTCAGTTATTATTAAGGGAACTTTATTCTCCCTATTTAAAAAAATTGCATATTGAATTACCTAAGAGTGAAATGACATGTCAGTTGCAAGTTCCTTTATGAATCTTCAGAAAATAAGAAAAAATGTTGGAGCAGAAGCTTGATAAATCTAGAATCTAAATGAAGGATATAAGGGGGTTTGTTATACAATTTTCTCTACTTTTAAATATTTTTGACCACTTTTATTGTATAAAAGGGGTGTTGGGGAGATGAAGGCTTATCTAGCTCACTATCTAGTCTAGTGGTTGATAAACCAATCACAGGCAAGATAGAACCAGGCCTCTGCACCCCTGTCCTCTACCCCACCCCTGCTGGCCCTCAGCTGCCAGTGTAATTTAATTGATGCGGGTTCTTAGGGCAAGGAGATGCTGACCTCATCAGCCCATTTTGTCCAGGAGTAATTTACTGGACAATACAGATACAGTGTCTTTAACCTGACATACCAGCACTCCCCAACTAACTTATAAAATGATAGTAGTTGTCATAATTGAGCATGTGTGACATGCCAAGGGCTATAATACATGTGTTACAGATTTTTATTTCTAATCTTCCTGTGGGCAGTGTTTGGAGGGCTGTAGAGGAGACCTGAATTTAGGGCCTGTCAGATTTTCTTCTTTACCTCCACGTTTTTTGTTTTTCAGAGTTTCATCTCAGCACTGCCTGAAGCAGATTAAATACAGACTTCCAGGTCCACACTGAGACACAAGCCCTTAGACTGGTTAGGGAGAGAGTGTCATCTCTGCAGTTGAGTGGATAGCCTCAGGTCCTGGCCCCAGGACTCAATAATACCGTAACCCCGGCCATGTCACATCTCCTTCCAAGCCTCAGTTTTCTCTTCTGCCAAATGGGGACAGTGGTGTCATCCACACTATTGGCTGTGAAAAGTCCTTAATACAGTGCTTGACACCTTGCAAATGTTAGATATATGCTGCTTGCAACTGTATTGGAACCTTTTTGAGACATTTGCCCATTTCCTGATAAAATCGAGAATATTGAGGATGTAGCAATGAATGCTCCAGGTGGCACTATTTGGTGGGTAAAATTTAAACCTTACATATCCTAGAAGTGTGCTTTTTGTAATTATTAAAAGCATTTTAAAATAAGTATTAGAGTTTTACTTAGATGTTTGAAAAGAATTCTGTCATCAAAGTGTATGAGAGTTGACAAGTGTAAATATGCAGTTAGACAGTTTCAAGGAACGTGTATTATTTACTGATCAATGTAGTGTCTCCTTTGGAGCCATTACACTCAGTCAATCTCTCCACGCTGTTACAATCAGACTATGGATATGCATATTAAAATATAAGACAGTTATTGTGTATGTGTGGCGGCAGCTTTTTAATTGTTAATAATGTTGCTGCTTTAAAGAGGTATCAGGATAGTTTACGCTTAGGATGGTTAATATTCTGCAGAATTGCATGAGATATTAGGGGAACCAAAACTCGGGCTGGTGGAAAATGAGGCCAGTCAGTGGGTGTCTGTGCTTCTAGTCTACGCCCCGGTTACAATAAATGAGCTTTTAATGGTGGTCCTAATGTGGGGGTAGGTTCCTTCTGTTCTTTTTTTAAATTTTTATTTTATTTTAATTTTTTTTTACTACTGTGTTTTTAGGAAAACTTTTATAATTAAAAAAAAGTTTGTGTATGTGTGTGATGGTGGGAGGCTCAGTCTAATTTCTGCCTATAACAGGGATCAGCGAATCTTTTCTGTAAGGAGCCGGATAGTAATCATTTTAGGCTTTGCAAGCCACCTGGTCTGTTGCAACTGTTTACCTTTGTCCCTTCTAAGCAGCCATGGATGGTGTGTAAATGAAGGGGTGTGGCTGTGTTCCAGTACGATTTATTTACAGACGCTGAAATTGGAATTTCACATAATTTTCATGTGTCACTAAGTAGTAGTAGGATTTTCATTTTCCCCCAGTCCTTTAAGAGTAAAAACTATTCTTAGCTCACTGGTGGCAGATTGGATGTGGCCCATGCGCCTATAGTTTGCCAAGCCCCAGTCTGGAAGAAGATTGGGAAGCAGTGGCGAGGATCAGCCCTTTGTTCCCGCTCTCTGGTGTTTCTGCTTGCTCACTTGCTCTTCGGTTTCTGATGAAATAATAATGTCATCAGTTTTTATTTAATGCTTATCTTGAGGCAGGCTGTTCTGCATAATTATTTATTGATTTGGAGTACAATTTAGTGAGGCCCTTCCTTTACTTAATAAAAGACAAAAATATATCTAGATGTAAAAGTGAGGTTCAAGGTGAAGAGTGAAATGAAAAAGGGAAGACAAGTCAAAGAAGAAAAGTAGACTTTGAAAAGTGATGTAAGGCTGGGCATGGTGGCTCACACCTGTAATCCCAGCACTTTGGGAGACCAGATGGGTGGATTGCTTGAGCTCAGGAGGTCGAGATCAGCCTGGGCAACATAGGGAGACCCCATCTCTACAAAAGATAGATAAAAAAAAATTTGCCAGATGTGGTGACTTGCACCTGTAGTGCCAGCTACTTGGGAGGCTGAGGTGAGGGGATTGTTTGAATCCTGGAGGTGGAGTTTGCCATGAGGTGAGATCATGCCACTGCACTCCATCAAGCCTGGGTGACAGAGCCAGACATTGGTCTAAAAAAAAAAAAAAAGTAACATAAGAACTATAGTCTCTTCCTAACCAGTGTTATTAAAATGTGTTGTATATCTCACTAGTGGAGGAATTTAAGATGAATTTTCCGCAAGATAGAAATGAACATAAAAAAAAATTTTGAGTTATGTATGATTAGGCCAGGTGTGGTGTCAGATGCCTGTAATCCCAGCACTTTGGGAGGCCAAGGTGGGTGGATCACCTGAGGTCAGGAGTTCGAGACCAGCCTGGCCAACATGGTGAAACCCCGTCTCTACTAAAAATAAAAATTTCGCTGGGCGTGGTGGCGCACACCTGTAATCCCAGTTCCTTGGTAATCCCAGTTACCCTAACTGTAATCCCCGTTACTGCTGAGGCAGGGGAATTGCTTGAACCCAGGAGGCAGAGGTTTCAGTGAGCTGAGACCGCGCCATTGCACTCCAGCCTGGGCGACTGAGCAAGACTCACCACGTCTCAAAAAAAAAGGTTATGTATTATTTTTAATATGTGTTATATATTAAATTTGTAGCAAAAAATAGACTTAGCACTTCAAGTCTGGCTTCTCAGATGATATTGCTTATTGTAATGTTAATAAAAATTTGATAAGCTTAAGGAAAACTATAAAGATTATTGTGCAAGTGGTACCTGGGTGCAGCAAAGCCCTTAGAGGTGGTATTGAAGGGTTAGAAGTAGGAACTTTTCTTCTGAATGTTCCTTAATTTATCATGAGGGAAGAGTAGAGAGCAGGCGACACATGCGTGTCAGCTGATTGAGTCTAAATAAATCTCTGGAGGACAAGAATGATCAGATGTGCATGTGAACACTCTGGATAGAAGATGCTTCAAATCCTCCCTCCTCTGTTTGCTGGAGATTTTAATCTGTTGTGTCATAAACAGGTGGAGGAAGTCAGGGCAGGGGAAACATGGGGAAGAGTGAATTTGTGGAGTGGGGCATTTTCATAAAACGGAGGCCTGGGTAGAAAATAGCATCGAGTGAGAGAAAGTGTGCGAAGAAGGTTTGTGGGCATTATTCTCAAGGAGCCTTTAGAATAAGGGATGGTGGAAGCCCCACTAAGAAGTCGAAATGAAATGGATGTTTCTCAAGAAAGGTAAGAATAATCTAGAGGAATATTTCTTTTATCAAGTGTCGTGATAAAACTGACTTGAATATGAAAGAGAAAAAGTTTCTGATTGTCACCAAGTCAGAATTTATGAACCAAAATATTGTTTTTGGGGTTGGAGAATAAACATTCAGAAAAGATGACTGCTTAAGATACAGATATCATGATTTCACATAAATGTCCATTGTAATATAAAAGGTAGGAAGTGGGAGAGAGGAGATAACAAAGGTAGAGTTGTGCTGAAAGCTTTGTAAATTATCTTTTTTGTTAAGTGAAAAATAAATGTATTCCAGGATCCAAGTTAAGATGTAGAACCTTTGATGTGTAATCAACATCTACATGTGGCAATATGCACACAGGATGTTGGCCAGACAATTTGGGTTTGAATCCTGGTTCTGCCACCTACTAACGGTATAATCTTGGGTAGGGCACATGTCTCTGTGCCTCAGTTTCCTCACCTTTAAAACAATAGTACCTAACTCATAGGTGATTGTGGGATTTAAATGAGTTAACACACATAAATCATTAGAAAAGAGTTAGCACATAGTAAATTTTTGTAAATTACTGCCAGCTGTTAGCCCGTAAGGTTACCCTAAATAAAATGTTTCGTTTGTGATCATTACAGCAAATTTGCCCTCATTTCTCTAGGATGTGAACTTTTTTGTGTATATATATATGTGTATCTATCAATGTATTGTAGTGGTATGCATCATACACATTCAAAGACTTACACATTCTGTGCTCAAAAAAAGAATGAAGCATAGTGCCTGCCCTCCTTATACCTTGTGCCTCAGTCTTTGAGGCCTGATTACCACTACATGAACTTCCACACTGCATTTCAACAACCTGAGAGATGGTCAATTTCTGTCCTTTGGAAAGACCATTATATGTGTGGCCAGCTGTTAGGGCTAGGAAGTTCTTTCTTACACTAGACTCAAATCTACCATACAAGGGCTTCTCACTCTGGTTTGGTACTTGGGATTCTATAAAACCCATCTCTTCTACATGACAACCTATGAAAGATTTGAGGAGAATTAGCAGATCTTCTTGAGCTTGCTCCAGGTTAAAAGTCTCTTGCTCCTTCAGCTGTTCCTCTTTTGCTTCAATTTTGAGTGCCCTGTGACCATCTGGATTGTTTCCCACAGCACCCATAGTCATAGAGATATATTTTATTGATGTGTCCACATTTATATATAATTCACTTAAGGGTACTTCTTTTTGACAAAACTATCTCCATCATTTGGAAACGAAACGTTGTGACTGTTCTTAACCTACTTCCTAAATTCTAAGTCTAAGAAGCTGGCACGTAAAGAATTACAAATTGTCTCTTGAAACTTTAGTATGCTGGAATAGGCTTTTCCTCATTTCAAGCCAGGTAACTGTGTGGAAGTAAAGGTGGTAACTCCAGTTCTAGTGCCTGCAGTAGCAGCATACTGTGTGCCAGACACTCGGCTCAAGCCTTTGCTTGCAGTAGATCATTTCAGCCTCATGATCATGAGTCCGTTCCTCTTGTTTTGGGGTTTCTTGTTTTTTGTTTGTTTGTTTGAGACAGTCTCGCTTTGTTGCCCAGGCTAGAGTTCAGTGGCGCAATCTTCTCTTACTGCGACTTCTGCCTCCCGGGTTCAAGCAATTCTTCTGCGTTAGCCTCCTGAGTAGCTGGGATTACAGGTATGCGGCACCACACCAGCTGATTTTTGTATTTTTACTAGAGACAGGGTTTCAACATGTTGGTCAGGCTGGTCTCAAACTCCTGACCTCATAGATCTGCCTGCCTAATCCTTCCAAAGTTGAGCCACCACGCCTGGCCTGTTCCTGTTTTTGTTTCTCTTTCCAGATGATGAAAGCAGTGGTAGGGTAAAGTTGGAGACTTCAGTTAGAAAAGCTCAAGAGGAGGATTTTTTGGTAAACATAACCAAGATTAGTTGTTCACATGTCCTTAATCCTTATAATTTTTCTATTCTGTCTACCCAAGAAATGATGTGGTTTATGGTCTCTTTTGCTTTATCCTTTTTCTTTCTTTCTTTCTTTTTCTTTTGTTTTTTTGGAGACAATGTTTCACTCTTGTTGGCCAGGCTGGAGCACAATGGCGAGATCTCAGCTCATTGCAACCTCCACCTCCTGGGTTCAAGCGATTCTACTGCCTCAGCCTCCTGAGTAGCTGGGATTATAGGCGTCCGCCACCACGCCCGGCTAATTTGTGTATTTTTAGTAGAGACGGAGTTTCAACATGTTGGTCAGGCTGGTCTTGAACTCCTGACCTCAGGTGATCCACCCGCCTCGGACTCCCAAGGTGCTGGGATTACAGTTGTGAGCCACCATGCCCAGCCCTATCCTTTGTTTTAATGCATATAAATTGTGCAAGTGATGTTAAAATTACCCCTCCCCCTTTTGGGATAGTCTGCTTTTATTTCATTGAAACTATTCAAGCTAATTTTGAGTTAAAGATCCTGCTATTCTCAATGTGCCAGAGCCCACACACACAACACTGGGGATGGTGTACTTCATTTTCTTTCAGCTTTCTCCAAGTGACTTTCCCACCCCCTTCCTTTCAACAAGATTCTCAGAGAGGAAGCCAATCACAATGTTACTGGGCATGGGTATCTTGAGGGATGGCTGGGTGCCTTCCATGAGACTTAACACATTTCCTGAACATGGTGCCTCACCATGGCAACAGCCATGTCACATGACACATTGGTGACACATGTAAGGTGCTGCCACAACTCATCCCAGGTTGAATGTCTGTGATTCATTGTTTCCATTGACACAGCGACTACTGTAACTTGCAGTTGGAAGGTTCTCTGGTTTTCAGTGCCATTAATGCATACTGACTCCCATGGCGCATGGAGGGCTCAGGGAAGAGAAGCATAAATAAATAAGTGCAGGCTGTAAACATTGCCTTCATTAGCTTTGCGGAGAAATACTTGTTCATCAGTCAACCTCCTTGCCACTCTCATTCTTCTTTTTTTAAGCATATTTTGTTAGTAACACCTTGGAAGCTTGAAAATGATTTTTATTTTTACTCATAGTGGTACCCATTTCTACTTGGCAAACTTCACAAGAGAGAGTTCATGGGGCCCCTTTTAGTATTTATTTACATTCTTCACATGTAGCAGATTTATTGATGAAGGCATGATTCTGGGAATATTTTTTTTCTCATTGTGAAATATAATGAATACTTTACATAAATCAGACGGTAGTATTACGGATCCATGGCTCATGTAGGGGGCTGAAGGTTGTATTCTATCAGAGGACTTTTCTACAGGTCCAAGATGGGTGGTATTTTAACATATTTTAATTTTTGAGTGATTCAGTGAGTGATTAAAAAAGAAGATGTGGAATCTGGAAGACATTAAAGAGATGTCAAGGACAGACGGGTTTTGATTTGTAGCCTAATGAATGTTTTGCCAACTTTTGAAGATTTTTTTGAGAGTAGAACTTTAACCATTTGCTTGTGTTTCTGGCATGGCAAGGTTATTCCTGTTTCTGTTATAATGAATCCAAAGTGAAAATGGGATAATTTTTAATTAGCAAAATTATAAAACGATTTGCAGCCAAATGTTTCTTATCTTGTATAAACTGTGAGGTTTCACATTTTATTTTAATCATTTGAGGAAATTTCATTCTGAAGATCTATTTCAGTTGGTACTTTATGTATGCATACAAATCTTCAATATTAGAAATTAACCTTGTAATATTCTTTTCTATTGTCACTTGAATAATCTGACAGGATTTCAGTCATGTGCATTGCTTGTGTGTATTTTGTAGTGTCATGGTTACATTAGTTGGATGTAGCACTAATATTCAATCTAGCATTATGAATGCAAGGCTCACCATCATAAGAAAAATAGAAATCAAGGATTAGAAATGTTTGCTAACTTTATGTTGTATGGTTTTGTACAGTTTAGAATTGCTTTTGTCGAGCTTACCTATGTAATTATTTGAATCAAAAATTTTATAATTTTGCATTTTGCTATAAATAATAGAGAACTATTTTAAAATATATTTTATTAAGGAAATGAGAATAATGAGTTAAGTCATGGCAACGTACACATAATTCCCAGACTTTTCATTTTATGATGCTTCAATTGCATTTGATTATGAGAGTTTTACAGTTTCTGGGGCTCATTAGAGCCCTACATGGAGATGAAAGAATTCTATGGAAATGCGAAAGGATTTATGTTCAGAATTTTAGAATCTGCCTAGACTGGGACACTTCCAGCACCTTGAACTTTTCTACTTGCTAGGTGGTCGGGAGGCCTGCAGCATTGTGTGCTGCTTTTGGTGGATCTTCTGGGGGGCGCTGTGTCACACCTCATTGTGCACCCATTGCTAGAGAAAGAAAGATGGCGGAAACCAGCCAGGCAGGGAGAAAGCTGTATCTGCAACACTAGCTCAAGACTCTGGTGATACATAAAGATCTTTTCTCATTTGTCTTTGAAAACCAAAGGTGTCTCTTACCAAGAGCAAGAGGAAGAATGAGATAAGTGTCAATAAATTTCCTTCAGATGAGTAATTTCTTAATGAAACAGATTATTAAAGCTTAAGCTTCCTGGGGAATTGTCATAGACCTAATCAGTTATTATTAAACTGTGACTAAGACCAAAGGACAGGAAACATAATTTAAAAACAAACACATTTAAAAAAACCATCAATGCGGCCAGGTGCAGTGGCTCACACCTGTAATCCCAGCACTTTGGGAGGCCAAGGCGGGCAGATCACCTGAGGTCAGGAGTTCGAGACCAGCCTGGCCAACATGGTGAAACCCTGCCTCTACAAAAATACAAAAAAAAAAAAATTAGCCAGGCATGATGGCGGGTGACTGTAATCCCAGCTACTTGGGACGCTGAGGCAGGAGAATTGCTTGCACCTGGAAGGCGGAGGTTGTAGTGAGCTGAGATTGCGCCATTGCAATAACAAAATGGCATGAAATTTTACCCATAACCCAAGGACTCGTTCTGCAATGAAATGGCAGTCATAGACCTAACTGATGTGTAACTGCACACCACCTCTCCCTCCACCATCAAATGAAAGAAAAAAAAAAAGAACAAAAGGAAACCAGAAGAAATAGCCAACAGAAGGAAAATAGTTAACCAAATTGTGGCTCAAACTAGTTTGGTTTAATCATTGCTCAAAAAAAAAAAAAAAAAAAAAAACTTGATGAATTCATATTTAAAAAAGAGAACATGAGACAGATTTCTTTCTAAATTAATTCCTTTCATCCACTATAAACACAGCACATCCATAAAGATTCCCTCATGGATTATAACCTGATTGGGAGAAAACCACTTTCAGGCATTTCCATTATGTGGACGACTTACTGACTTATCTAGTTGAAGAGTCACTTAACATCACTATGTTTCGCTTTGAATGCTATCGGATAATCTGCTTTCTTGAGGTTGTGTTCTACTTTGTCATGTAGACTTGTGCATTCCAAACCAGAATGTGTATACCATTAGCACCCCAATGACATGGTAAAGGTATTCCCAAACCATAGAATAATTTATTCTGGTAGATCTCCATGAAGAGGTGGTTTTTTTTCCTTGAAGAGTTCAGTAGGAAAATACATCATTTTTACATTTTGTTTTTATTTTTTGAGATGGAGCCTCATTCTTGCTTCCAGGCTAGAGTGCAGTGGCGTGATCTCAGCTCACTGCAACCTCCGCCTCCCAGCTTTAAGTTATTCTCCTACTTCAGCCTCCTGAGTAGCTGGGATTACAGGTGCGCAGCACCACACCAGGTAATTTTTGTATTTTTAGTAGAGATGGGGTTTCACCATGTTGGCCAGGCTGGCTCGAACTCCTGACCTTGAGTGATCAGCACACCTCAGCCTTCCAAAGTGCTGGGATTACAGGCATAAGCCACTGCGCCTGGCCCATTTTTACATTTTAAACGGCCAAATTTATGCTGGTGTATAATGCAAGATATTCAGCGTTTACAGTGACACTTCCTGCCTACTTAGGTCACCTTTGATTTGTGCCTCCAGACCCTTCCTTTCTCATGAATTGACATTTACCACCCTCTTCCTTCTCCCGATTGCCATGAAGGTATATTTTGGTAGGAATGTTTGAGACCAAACTTATTTTCTGTGCTAATTGTTACTTCTTAAAAAATTATAGTTGCTACTTCCACTGAACATTTTAATCATGGAGTTTGAGTATCTTAGCCTGCTTAATAAAAATGCCTGGGTGTTCCTTGCACATAATAGGAAATTGTAGGATGGTGTAGGGGTAGCATCCAGGAGAGAGGAATGGTCTTGGGTTAGGGGGATGATGTTGGAAATAGAAGTTGGGGGAAGGAGAGATGGAATAGGAGTTGTAGTGAAAGCTGAGAGGATGTGAGGGCTGCCTGCAGGTGGGAGCCATAGGATGGAGAAGAGAAAATCATGACTTCAGACTTGAGCTTGCCTGACACAGCGGATGGCTGTGTGCATAATAGAGATGGGAAACACCATGAGAAAGGCTTCAGTGGGCAGGGACTGTAAACTACAGCAGTGGTTCTCCAGCCTTGTTGGTACCAGGGACCAGAATCACGGGAGACGGTTTTTCCATGGACCAGAGAAGGGGATGATTTCAGGATGATTCAAGCATATTACATTTATTGTGCACTTTATTTCCGTTATTATTACATTGCAATATATAGTGAAATAATTATACAACTCACCATAATATAGAATCAGTGGGAGCCCTGAGCTTGTTTTCCTGCAACTAGATGGTCGCATCTGGGATTCATGGGAGTCAGTGACAGATCATCAGGCATTAGATTCTCATAAGGAGTGCACAACCTTGATCCCTCACATGTGCAGTTCACAGTAGGGTTCGGGCTTCTATGAGAATCCAGTGCCACTGCTTATGTGACAGGAGGCGGAGCTCGGGTGGTGATGTGAGCCATGGGGAGCAGCTGAAAACACAGATGAAGCTTAACTCGCTTGCCTGACGCTCACCTCCTGCTGTGCAGCCTGGCCTCTAATGGGCCACGGACACCAGTCTGTGGCCTGGGGATTGGGGACCCCTGAACTAGGGTACTCGGAATTTGGAGATGAGGGTCAGAAATCTGTCTAGAAATACCTAGGTGACAGTCATAATTTATCTTTCTTCAAAAACCTTCTTGCTCTTTTCTCTTGATCACATTTATTCTGGAATGGTTGCACTCTACTCTTCTTTTCTAGGCCTCTTTTAGCCAGTTAAATGTGATTTAGGTTTTTTACTGTTTCATTATCAGTTATACTATACTTAAGCCACAGAGAGAAAAGCCACTAATTCTCTTGCTGTTGTGAAACAATAAAAATAAACATCTAAGTGTATTTCCTTCTAGTCTTTTTTAGATACAGAATTTAAATAAATACATAGTTGCAATTATCTTGTGCTTATAACTTTTTATCCTACTTTCTTTCCCTAGCATAACTATTTTCATATTGCCATATTATCTTTTATGAACTGTGTAATAGATCATCAAGTCATTGCACAGATATTATTAGGTGCCTACTCTGTGCCAGGGCCTGTTCGGCATCTTTCAGGTGACATTTCCTACCTATGTAGGGCTTCATAATTAATCACTGTCTTTCTCTATGAGGACATCATCACTATTTGAGATGTAACCATTCTTTTTGTGTGTGTCACAGCTTGCAGGGTATTTATTTTGTAGGATGCCCCCCAGGTCATTGTGACAAGCAGAAATGCTCCCCCACAGCTCCTAATATTGATCCCCTTCTAACTCCCAGTTGAGGATCACTGGTTTAAACCATAATTTGGTTAACTGTTTCCCTTCTGTTGGACATTTGATTTGGTTTCCTTTTGTTCTCTTTCTTTCATTTGTGAGCGGTGGCAGGGAGGTGGCGGGCAGTTATACATCAGCTGTATCTATGACTGCCATTTCATTGTAGAACAAGTCCTTGGGTTATAGGTGGTTTTTCATGCCACTTTGTTACTTGTGAGAAGGCTATACACAAAATTTTGGGACAATATTTTGACAATGCCTAGAGGAAGGACATATGACATGAGGGGAGCCACTTCTGAATAAGATCTAATGTCGGAAATTTTTGTTTCTTCCTCTCAGTTTCTTCATTTGTTTTCACATCGATCTCATCTACCAGCCCAAAGATGGAGTGTATTTCAGGGGAGTATATTGGGCCATAGTATTGGAGGATGTTTGCAAACCCACAATTTAAGGTCTCACTTAAAATCCTCGTTCTGCCATTTCCTAGCTGTGTGTACCTGGGTAAGTTATTTCACCCAGTTACATCTCTTTTTATTTTCCTCTGTTACATAATAGTATACCCCACAAAGAAAGCCTGTGAGGTTAAATGAGCTATGCATGTGACGTTATTCTCTTACCTAAAATGCAGATCAGTGTTTATCTAATGGAGTGTGGTGGTTACAGGCACAGGCTCTGGTGCCAGGTTATGGATTCAAATCTTTGCTCAGTTATTTTTTAGCTGTCTGGCCCTTTCATAAGTTATTTTGCCATACTGAGCCTTGGTTCCCCATCTGAGAAATTGAAGTTTAAAAAAATCCCTCTTACTGTGTCATCATAAGGACTAACTAATTGAAGGTGCCCTGGGGTGCAATGCCTGCATGTGGTTGAAGAACACCATAAATGACAGCTGCAGAGCTAGACATATCTTGGGGAGTTTGAAGAAGTGGGGTTAATATGTAGACTAGTTTTCTCTTTTCTCACTTTGGGGGAAAAACCAACTAGCATTTCCGTTATTCTCATGTATTTCTCTTATGGACTAAAATAGTTAAAATTAACAAAATGCCTTGTTAGTAGTCAAATGGTGAGCTTGGATGCTCTTTTTATTTGTTCTCTGGACCAGGGCTTCCTGTTGGAGTTCTGGGCTGGTTTCAAAGTTCCAGATGCTGGGCAGAATAAGAAGAGGTCTTCCCTCAGGTTTGGCATCTTTTACTTCATTGGATTGAAATAGCATGTATCAGAGCAAGTGGAACCAACACCCAAAATATGACTTGAAGAATGTAATTCAAAATGTAGCATAGAAAAAAAAGGGGAAAAGTATAATTTTACATACTTTCAGAACTTCTACTGAATCCTCTCGGACCCATGAGATTGTTCATTTTTTGCTCAGTCATTTTTGTATGATTTGTATCAAGTGTATATTGGATGTGAACAGTTCTATATCTTCTGTCTTGAAAGTCTAAATCTTTATTGCTTACCAAGAGTGATGGACCACACTTCAATAGGGGAATTCAAATCATCCAGCGTGAGAGTGGTCCTGAGGAGGTAAAAACAAACACCCTGACGAAAAGGTATGTCCTCTGCAAAATAAGTATTCCATACTTATAACTCCTCCCCCGGCAAAAATATGACCCTGAAGGCAATGAAGCACACAAAACATAATGAAAAACTATAAAACGTACCTTCTAGCATCGACTTTTAGTGACTCACTGACTTCATAATAAAATGTAAATGTAATTACATTTGGACATCTTCTACCATTAGGCAAACGGGAGGAAGAAGTACAGGGAACCTCTCCCAGTAGGGCTGTAGAACAAATTCAGATAAATCTTTAAACCTGGGAGTCACCTGGTGTTATGCTGCTGGGTCTTTCTTGGTCTGATCAGATGGAACCACTTTGAATCATCAGAACATGGAGTTATCGTTTTATTCACCTGAGAACATGGTAAAGCTGCCGCTGTATTCCAGGATTATATGATTCTTTAGATATTGATGATTCATAAAGAAACACAGAAACAACACATGTGGGGTCCTTGAAGGTATGGCTTTCAGGGTGGACTGTCTCATTTCTACCTTTTTATTCTTTTCTATCACGAGTGTTTCAATTTGCATGTCTGCTGTAAACATAAACTTAGCCTGCGTTCCATCTTAGTTGGAAAGAATGGAACGTTGTTATAGTTTTGCCTGAAAGGAAGGCCCTGCGGTTGTTTTGAATCTTCTGTGGAAATGACTAGAAGGTGTATACTCAAAACGTTCGTTTGTACTCTGGGTGATTATTGGTGGGATATACCATTTTTGCATTATATTAGGTACAGTAGAAAAATCTTAAAAGTGTGACCTAATATTCCCATTGAGAAACCTCAGTTCATTCACCCTGTGCTTTTCCTTTATAACACCTGTCAGAGTTTATAATTGTATATATAATTAAATATTTTTGGTGTATGTTTATTATAATAAACGTAAAAGTGTGTTTATTATAACATATAATTTATATATAATTCAATATGTATATTTGTGTATGTTTATTCAATGTAAGCTTTTCTCCTTTGAGGTGTAAACTTCGTAAGAGTGCAGACCACATCAATTTTTTTAACCATCTAGCACACAATAGGATGCAATAAATAGTTGTTGAATCAATGTTTTGTCCAAGCAAGGAAACAGAATAATAATGGTCAACATGTATTTAATATTTAATGTAGGAGATTCTTTGTGAAATGCTATACAGGCATTCTCCCACTTACCCTTGCCACAAGTCTTTAGGTGGTCACTCTCTAACTGCTCCCATTGTAGAGGTAGGAAGCTGAGGCTTAGGAAGGTTAAGGGACAGACTCATGGTCATGTGCACACAGGTACCATTCAGATCCAGTTCTGTCTGTCTCAGAAGCTTATGCCATTCAAGACTAGTTGATACACTGTATAGTTGAAGTTTATGAGATCTCCTAGTTCAGCAGTATTTCTCTCTGCGATATTGAGTGTTTTCTTTCTTTCTTTCTTTCTTTTCTGGAGACAGAGTGTTGCTTTGTTGCCCAGGCTGGAGGACAGTGGCGTGATCTCCGCTCACTGCAACCTCTGCCTCCGGGTTCAAGCAATTCTCATGCCTCAGCCTCCCGAATAGCTGGGACTACAGGAGTGCACACCACATTAGGCTAATTTCTTGTATATTTGGTAGAGATGGGGTTTCACCATATTGCCCAGGCTGGTCTCGAACTCCAGAGCTCAGGCAATCTGCCCTCCTCGGCCTCACAAAGTGCTGGCATTAAAGGTGTCAGCCACCGCACCGGCCTCAAATATTGTTTTCTTTTTTTTTTTTTTTTTGGAGACGGAGTCTCGCTCTGTCACCCAGGCTAGAGTGTAGTGGGGCAATCTCGGCTCACTGCAAGCTCCGCCTCCCAGGTTCACGCCATTCTCCTGTCTCAGCCTCCCAAGTAGCTGGGACTATAGGCGCCTGCCACTGCGTCTGGCTAATTTTTTGTATTTTTAGTAGAGACGAGGTTTCACCGTGGTCTCGATCTCCTGACCTCGTGATCTGCCCGCCTCGGCCTCCCAAAGTGCTGGGATTACAGGCATAAGCCACCACGCCCGGCCTCAAACGTTGTTTTCTAAGGAAAGCCATCAGGATTTGACTTAAGTCATTAAGAAAGAAGAATTACTTATGAATAACAACAATAGTAACACACATTCTCTTAGCTGTGTATTAGGTATTCCACTAAGCTCTTTGTACAAGTTAACTCATTTTATCTGTATAACAACTCTATACGGTAGATGCTGGTATCGTTCCTGTTTTACAGGTGAAGAAACAGGCCCAGGAAGGTTAAGGAGATGTTAAATAACTTACCCACGGTCACACAGCTAGAATGCAGGAGAGAACACATTAATAAATTACTTTAGAACTTCTTTCTGAAGGACAGTAGGAGCCAGAGACTCAAAATTCCTTTTTTATGTCTTATGAATATTTTATTTTTATTAATTTTATTTTATTAATATTTTATTTTATCTGCAATATTTTGAAATCAGGAGGCAGTTGGAAAGCGAGAGGAGAGAGATCACCAGGGCTGTGAGTCTTTAGAGTTCATAGATTACCCCACATGAGGCCATTTCTGTCCTATAGACAGGATGCTGCTTGTAGGTGTTGCTTTGAATTTTATCTAGAGGCATAAGACCAAAGAACTTGCAGGGATGTGGAGAGCCACTGCACATCATCTGTGTGCAAAATTCACTGGGGGGGAACTGATATTTGAGAAAGTTCCAGTGAAAAATCTGGCTTTCAGTTGAGGGTGGTCTGCAGTTTTTATGGTTTTTAGCTCCCTGGCTTTCCATTTTGGCTTTTACTTCTTTTCCTCTCTCATTACATTCAGCAAGAAAATAGACACTCTAATATGATCATCAAAGCCCAGCCAAGATTTCATAATTACCAATTGGTAATCAATGTGAATTTCTGTGTGCACTAAGTCACTTAGTAGATGTTATTTTCTTCATCATACTCCCATTTGGATCCCAGGAATGACTCAAGAAATTTGCTTCTTTCCTCTATTAAAATGGAAACAATTTTGCAATTATGTCTTTGAGGGAAGACTGGCTTTACAAGAAGGTGACTTAGAAGGGGTGGTTTTCTGGGAAAGAGATTAAACTATAGAATGGTCCTGTGTGTTTTAAATAATGCTGACATACTTTGTTGATGCTGGCTATTTTATTTGATTGCTATCCGTTCTGAAGTCTTCCCCTCCTTTTTCCTTCTTTGAAATCTGTTGGTTACTATGGAAACAGTGTTGTTTTGGGTTTGGGTGGAGCTGTATCCACAAATGCAGTATAAAGTCATTTATAAAATGGGTTAATATTTATTCTGGCTGGGCATATATGGAACTTGATGTAATGATAATCATGATCACACATGCAGAATAAATTTGCACTTTTATTGTTACTTTCTCAGTCGGTCTAAATGTGTGCCATTTTGCTTGGAATGTACTGTCATTTCCTCTCTGATTTGGATATTGCCATTTACAAGCCAACACCCAGTGCCAGTGGAATTGCTCTGAGTTGGAAGTACTCCACAGGCCTCAAGCATCCCTGGGTCTAAATTCTCATTCCGGAGAGTGACTCCTGAGATACCTTTTGTGTCCTGCCCAAGCACCTACATGCCAGCATGGTCCTGCTCCTTTTTCTCTTTCAGATCTTCAGTCAAGTGGAGTCGTCTGGTGCTTCTCCTTTCACACTGATGCTTGTGTCAGCAGTGAAGTGTTGTTCTTAAAAGCCTCGCATGATTCAGGACATATTAATGAGAGTCCGTGAAAAGAGTCAGGGCCAGTGACTTGTCCAGGCCCCAGGGTGAAAACAAGGAAAGGGGAGGGATTTGGGAAAGGTTATAGAGGTGATCCATGGCAATGATGAAAGGGTGGTGAATGGGATCTTTGTAGAAAGGTTAAAGGAATGGAAATTACTTAACATATAGAGGAGAAGCCTGGTTGGGGGGTGGGTGGGAGTTTTAGTGTCTTTATACATAGGAGAAGGAATTGTTAGCAAGGGGCTGTTCACCCTGCTGTTCTCCAGAGACCTAACACTAGAAAGGTATCACGTGTCGAAGAGCAGGTGAGATCCCTGTGTGATGTGAGAACATGGCAAGAGTCTTTTAAGGTGGTCCGACTCTGGAGCAGGATAGTCATACCAAGGAGAAGCGTTGGGGCCACTCACCTTCACGTCAGTCAGGCATACTTATTGACATTTGGTGGCTGGTTTGCAAATCCTGTTTGAAGCCAAGCAATGACTTAGATGACCCTTTGGAAATTTCTTACAGACTCCTGAGCTCAATTTATGTCATCATATTGTGATTGAATTTTTGAAATTCGTTTTTTCAAATGTTTGGACAGGTATTTTAACTCACCAAAATGAATACAGAACTGTGAAAGGAAAAAAAAAAAAAAACACACAACATTGCTTCTCCAAGGATTAAAAATCCCACCTAATGAGGACTGTTGGAATGATCAGGTATGCCGTGACCCCTTATGGTACCTTAGATAGGGGTGGATCTACTTTTCCAAGTCTATTCAGCTAACAAGAGTTTTGGTAGATCATGAATAGACTTGTAACCTATTAGAATCCATGGAACCTTGGAGATTGTCAGGATTGGTGGCGCACAAAGCATGGTCCCTGTGCTGCAGCATCAGCATCATCTGGAAATTTGGTAGAAGTGCATTGCTGGGTCCTATTCCAGACCTACTGAATCAGAAACTCTTGAGGGAGGGATCCAGCGATCTTTGTTTTAAGAAGTCTTTCAGTATGAGAATTACTGGGCTCCACCATCCCTCCTTTACTTAGAACATTAGCATAGTAATATAAAGTTTTGGGCTAATTGGCAGTCTTTGTCATTGTTGTCATGGTGACCAATTATCCTGGCTCAGGAAAAGGAAAGTTTTTTAGCCACAAGTTACCCCCAACTATCTTATAAAGATATTTTCTTCCTTTAATACAAGAGCTGTCCTGGCATGGCTGAGGACACACCTTGAGCAAGAGTAAGGAGGAAGTCCCTGGATAAAGGGCCGCCGTGTCTTAGAATAATGTATTAAAATAATTTTCATCAGTCATTTCTTTTTGGGGAGATTCCATTTGTCCACCACCCACCCACCTACCCATGTATCCTTCTATTAACTTGTCTGTTCATCCATCTACCCATCCAATCACCCAACAATTCTTTGTTGAAATCCTACCTTGTTCCACGTACTGTGTGGTGAATGAATCAGAAGGAAGAAATTTATCATCCTCTAAACATTACTGGTATATAGGTATATATGTGTGTGCATGTATATATGTATGTGTATATACATGTGTGCATAGGAATATGTATGTATGCATGTACGTGTATGTATGTGTTTGTTTTATATATATACAGGCGCACACACACACACATAATATGTATTTCTTTTTTCTCAAGCTCGCAGCATCTGTGGTGCCCAAAGCCCATGTACCCAATCACCTCCTTCAGCATTTTTTTCTTTTTGTTTTTCTGTCCTTGGGCTAGCTCTCCAACCCACTAAATTCTCCTGCAGTAACATGGGTTTTCTCATTGAAGCTAAGTGTTCATTAAATTGTAAAGACAAACAAAACGTATCCAAGGATAAGTATCACTTGAGAAACACAGATGTCATGTGTCTGTGTTTAGAGCTTGTACCTGCGTCTCTCATGTAGAACTATACGGTAAGGAGAGCGAAGATTCAACCCCCTGCCGTAGGCAGTGCTCTTTGTGACCTTCCTGATGGTTGGATGTATCTTTCTACTTTCTCCCTGTAAACTCTGGGGTGGGGCTCACGTCCCTGCACTCACCGCTGAGTCAGCATCAGACTCCGCCTCCATTGTCCAGTGTTGTTTTCTGCACCCACCCCCTAAGCTATTTTCTCAATGGAAGAGGAAGGAAAAAAAAATTCCGCTGAAAACAATCCAATCCCGATCAGATTCGCATAGCATAATAAACGCTTGTTTGGACATTGCTTGGACTGTCATTTTAGCAAGAATCTTCTGTTTGATTAAATAGCTTCTCTGTTATGTATTGAACAAAATGAAATGTATGTCATAACAGATATAACTAGATGATGACAACTTTCCTTGACTGTGAATTTCATTAAAGATATACATTTGTGTTGTATCCCTTTGAATGACAGAAGTTGACAAATAGCTGGGGAAAGTTGTTTTCTAGAGAAAAGTTAGCAGCTCGCCTGTTCAGATTTTCCCAGCCCCAAGACAAAATAAGGGCAGTGCAGGAAAGTGGAGAGGTTGGGTGCCGTCGAGCAGCAGTCTGTGGTGGAGAGAAGGCAGAGGAAGTGTCCTTGAAAGGTCTGGGACAGGCTTAGGATGGGCTGGCCTCTGTTTCCACAGGGGACTGTACACACTTATGCCTGGTTGTCAGCTTTATAAGTGTTTCGTTTTATCTGTCCAGCATGTTGCTTAGATTAGTGGTCCCCAACCTTTTTGGCACCAAGGACTTGTTTCATGGAAGACATTTTTCCACGGATGCGAGGGGCTGGGGAGAGGGGTTTCCAGATGAAACTGTTCCACCTCAGATCATCAGGCATTAATTAGGTTCTCATAAGGAGCGCACAGCCTAGATCCCTCGCATGCACAGTTCACAATAGGGTTCGCCCTCCTATGTGAATCAAGTGCCACTGCTGATGTGACAGGAGGCGGAGCTCAGGCTGTAATGCTTGCTTGCCCTCTGCTCACCTCTTGTGCATCTGGGTTCCTAACAAGCCACGGGGTGAAAAGGGTAGAGCAGAGGCCAGCTTGCTTCCTGGCAGTGCCTATGGTGAAAGGCTGTTTTTTCAAAGTGCCAGATTGTGGGGAGGGCATCTTGCTGTTTGGCTTCTTAACTTCCCAGCTCCCATGAGCCAAAGGAACCCTGGCTCCAGTCAACTCCCAAAGAGGCTGAGCATGGAACAGTAGTAACTTGGCCTCTGATTCACCTTCTCCCTCTCAGGAGAGCATTCCAACTTGTATGGGGCCTTTAAGGAGACATATCTGGGGCCCTCTTTGGAGGTTGCTGACTTTGGCAGTCAGCCGAGAGCCCCGCACTGAGGGGAGCAGGGCATTCTCTGGGGATGCTGGTCACCTGCTCCTGACTTGTAGACCTGTAGGCAGTTACCTTGTTTTCCTTCTTTTTGTTTTGTTGAGACAGGGTCTCGTTCTGTCGCCCAGGCTGGAGTGCAGTGATACGATCATGGCTCGCTGCTTCCTCCATCTTCCAGGCTCAGTTGATTCTTCCACTTAAACTCCCAAGTAGCTGGGACCACAGTATGTCCCATCATGCCCAGCTAATTTTTAAATTTCCTGTAGAGATGACGTCTCCCTATGTTGCCCAGGTTGGTCTTGAACTCCTGAGCTTAAGCAGTCTTCCTGCCGTGGCCTCCCAAAGTGCTGGGATAGAAGGGTGAGCCACATGTATAGCCTGTTTTCTTAATTAGTGTACCTCATTTACAAATTGGTAAAGTGGTCACTCAGCCTTTGCAGAAATGTATGTTTGATGCCACCTCTCGGTCCTGCTCACGCTGGATCCGCTCTTTCCAGTGCCTTCCTCCTGGCCAGCATGAATACTTCCATTATTACAAAATATACACCTCTGCAGGGGCTGTTCTTGGTTCTAGCCAAGAACCAGGCATAGCCAGACAAAACCTCCAGGAGATGATTAATTGAACTGTGCTGTGTTTGGGGTCAAGACGCAGTCATGATAGTTACCCTTGTAGCTGCTTTCTTGCTTTTGTTAAACAGTGCCTTTAATTCAGGGACCGCAAAGCATGGTACAGGCATTATTGGAAAGTACAACACTCCGTGATGTAGGAGTGGTTATCGTTATCTTCGTTATCTCATGGGGAGAGGCCCCAGCCCAGAGAATCTCAGCATCACGATTCATGTCAGGCAATTGGGAGAGCCTGTTGCATGCAGCTCATGAGTGTGGGATGTCTTCCCTGCCAGCAGGGCCCTGAATTGTCCTGAACTCATAGCCATGTGGTAGGTGTGAGCTGTTTTTCCAAACGTGACCTGTGATGGATATTTTCCCCCCTTGGTGAGTTTTTTATTTTTATTTTTTTTTGAGACAGTGTCTCACTGTATCACCCAGGCTAGAGTTCAGTGGTGTGATCTTGACTCCGCCGCCTGGGTTCAAGCAGTTCTCTGCCTCAGCCTCCTGAGTAGCTGAGATTACAGGCCCATGCCACCATGCCCAGTTAATTTTTTGTATTTTTAGTAGAGTCGGGGTTTTACCATGTTGCCCAGGCTAGTCTCGAACTCCTGACTTTAAGCAAGCTGCCTGCCTCAGCCTCCCAAAGTGCTGGAATTACAGGCATGATGAGCCACCACGCTTGGCCTCCTTGACAAGTTCTGAGGTCTGGGACTGATAATCACAGAGAGAGGAGAGGCTCTCCTGCCAAGAGTTAAGTCAGGCGCTTGCCTTGCAGGCAGGCACCTTCCATGTGAAAATGCACATTTGGTTGATTGATGGGGAATAGGAGGTGGTTTTATACATGGTGCTGTCTTTGGCATAGCATTGGCTCTCAAGAGAAGACCTGGGGTGACCAGCCTGCTAGACCAGGTTCAGCAGTAAACTCAAGTCAGCAGTATATATGTGACGGTCCTTAATCTGGACCAGATGAAGCTACATTACGCACAAATAAAAAACATGTTGAAGGCGGTGGCTGGTTTGAATTTTCTTTCATTGGATGACTAGAATACAATAGAGTTACATGGAATTTCTTCTGAGTCAAGGCCAAATTTCTAACACAGATGCAATGATTTACCTCTCACATCTTAACTGATTTTTAAATCCTATGGGAGGTTTTGGCTGAAGACACCCAGTGAAATTTCAACTTTACACGAATGGGTTCTCTCTTATTTTATTCTGTCTTAGAAAGTTGAATGGCGACTGCAGCTTACCAAGAAGGAGAACTTTATCTGTGTAGTTGGCCCATCACGGATACGTGATTCTGTGAGGCTGAGCTTACCGCTGAAAAGCCTAGTGCACTCCTGAAGGCGGGTGGAAGGTGTTGTTTGAAGTGAACCCTATTTTATTTTTCTCGAGAAATTCCTGAGCTGATTCTGTGACATGAACATCTAAACAGAGTAACCAGATTCCAACTGCATGACTGGAATAGGTTTACACATTTTTCTTCTGTCCCTCCTTTCAAACAAAATGGTAAATAACTTCATTTCCAGGCCAATTTAGCATTCCCATTTTTTACCCTGATGAGTCTCATTTTAATGAGCAATTTGCTTTATCCAGTAGTGCATTAGCAAAATGTTTCCTGATTTTATGCAGCACGCGTTTATGTGCAATCCTATAAGGCCTTCATCTTGGTGAATTCCCTTCTCTACTAGTGAATTAATTTAAGGCAGACAATGTCAACACCAGGTAGAGATAGTTCCAGTTTTATGGGACATCCTTGTTATGTTAGCATTCAGGTAGCCTTGATTCTCGCCTCTGCCTAAAGGGAGTGTCAGTTGTTCTGGGGAGGGTCAAGTTCTCTCAGTGTTAATCACTCTTTCTTAGAATGCCAAGCTCTGCCAATCTCTTCTTGATGGGGTAACTTTACATTGTGATACCAGAGACCTGTGGTCCCTTTAGGCAGTTACCTTGTTTTCCTTCTTTTTGATCTTTTGAGACAGGGTCTCGTTCTGTCGCCCAGGCTGGAGCGCAGTGATACGATCGTGGCTCATTTAACACTGATGTCATAACCCTGCAGAATCTCCCATGCACTTACTGTGTTGCATGAGGTCTCCTCATACACTCGTTTCTGGGTAATTCGTTGACCTGTGTTTTTAGATATGATGTTAGTTTGACTTTTTACACGGAATGAGAATAAGATCATCAACCCACTTTATTCTAATATGAAACAAAAGCCATTGTGACTGAAATAGAGAGTTCTGTGTGACTCACACCACCATAAAATATGCTTTGTACACAGAGTTCCAAAGAGATTTATAACTTTTAGGCACCATTTTATTATGGTTTGTACTGATTAAACTCAAGAATGGACAAAGTCTTTTTAACTTCCCTAAGATAAAACTCATACCTCCCTCTGCAACCAGCCAAACAAATGTCTAAGCATTTAGGTTTAAATCACAGATTCCTAGATGGTATTGCCCATCTCTATTGTAACTGTACCCGTTGTTTTTTTCCCTTCAGCTTGTCAGAGCTATTCCCAACAGTCAAAGGCACCACCATCAGACGTTATAAGAAGGGAATTTGGCTTAATTCTCCACATTGTTCTTTCAACTAGAGACGGTGTACAATCAAATTTTGCTTAGCTTACATGGTTGCCACTCAGAATGATGAATTCTCTCAGCTACCAGTGTATAATGTAAGACTCTTATTTTTCCTTTCTTTATTTTAGGTTAAACTTGTCTATCAGAATGACTATACTGTTGACATTATACATTTCAGACAGGTTAGCATTGCCCTCTGCTCTCGTGGGAACTTCCAAAAATGAGATATACTTCAACGTTTAATATTTATGAACTTAAAACTCTCACTCCGGCCAGGTGCAGTGGCTCATGCCTGTAATCCCAGCACTTTGGGAGGCCGAGGTGGGTGGATCATGAGATCAGGAGTTCAAGACCAGCCTGCCAAGATGGTGAAACCCCATCTCTACTAAAAATAGAAAAATTAGGCCAGGTGCAGTGGCTCACGCCTGTAATCCCAGCTCTTCGGGAGATGGAGGCAGGCGGATTGCTTGAGCTCGGGAGTTCATGACCAGCCTGGACAACACAGTGAAACACTGTGTATACTAAAATGCAAAAAAAGTTAGCTGAGCCTGGCAGTGTGCATCTGTATCCCCAGCTACTTTGGAGGCTGAGGCAAGGGAATTGCTTGAACTCAGGAGGTGGAAATTGCAGTGAGCTGAGATCATGACACTGCATTCCAGCCTGGGTGACAGAGTGAGACTCTGTCTCAAAAAGAACCAAACAAACAAACAAACAAAAAAAACAAAAATTAGCCAGGCGTAGTGGCAGGTGCCTGTGATCCCAGCTACTCGGGAGGCTGAGGCAGGAGAATGGCTTGAGTCCAGGAGGCGGAGGTTGCAGTGAGCTGAGATCGCCCCACTGCACTCCAGCTTGGGTGATAGAGTGAGACTGTCACAAAAACAAACAAACAAAAAAACAAAAAAACCCTTCACTCCTCTAGACCAGCTAAACGGTTTGCTGATATCAAGAAGACGGGCGGATCACGAGATCAGGAGATCGAGACCATCCTGGCTAACACATTGAAACCCCTTCTCTACTAAAAAATACAAGAAATCAGCCGGGCATGGTGGCGGGCGCCTATAGTCCCAGCTACTCGGGAGGCTGAGGCAGGAGAATGGCGTGAACCCGGGAGGCGGAGCTTGCAGTGAGCCAAGATCACACCACTGCACTCCCATCTGGGCGACAGAGCAAGACTCAGTCTCAAAAAAATAAAAAAAAGAAGATGGGGCCTGATATATTATTTTAGGATCCAATAGCATGTAATCTTGCTTCTTAAGTTCTAATGGCCAAGAATACTATTTTAAAAAAGCAAATCAGCATTCATTTCCTATGAAAATTGAAATCAGCTTAACACACTGATTAATTATCTCATTCTTCTGAAATCGTGATGTATAGTCTTTTTCATGTGTGTTTGCTTTTCTTAAACGTGTTGGGAAGCAAATGTTTTATTTTAGCTGTACTTGAATTTAGAGGCTAAAGTAATATGATTTTGAATGGAATATTTATTTGTGATGAAGGGATTTTAAAAAACAACAACCCTGTATCTATTACATGAAGGACACAAGAGGAAGAGGGAGATTGCCTTTTGGCATTCTGTTTGTGACAATTTCACAAATCTTCAGTAACTGGGAATAGAAAAAAATGCTACGTTAGGAAGAGAACTAGAGAGACTCCATCATCTGTTCCCCTGTAGGTAATTTTTACACCTTTTACAGCATTTCAATACTTCTTAACTGCTAGATGTCCATCTGTATCCCCTTCTTGGGTCTCAGAACTAGTGTATGAAGCACGACCTTGTAACTTGCTTTGTTTATACATCTGTCAGGACAATATGTTATCTTTCCTTAAAAATGCAAATGTGCTTCTTGCCATCCAGAGCTCTTCAGTCAATAAATAAATTGAGGTAAAGACTGTACCTAATACCCGTTTAATTTAAATTCATTTTATAAACATAAAGACGCCTTTTAAGCGAAGCTTTAATTCCTACTAGCACCTTGATTTGTGGTTACCATGGAGAATCAAATCTGTCATTTGACAAGAAAAGTCACCCATTTATGACAGCACTTTATCTTGTCTCTCCAGGGGAAGAAAATGTCAAAAGTGAGAGCAGAAAAAAAATAAAGCCTTGAAACACCAGAATTTCTTGATTTCATTTTTATTATTCAGCTATCATATCCTTTCTGATAATAGCAACTTGGTGAAAATAAATAATGTTCCTACAGTAAAATCAAATATTTCCTATTGGAATGGACAAGGTTCTTTGTGACTGTCAGTGCTATGAAGTCTGGCAAGAAATAGTGTTATTAGATAAACCTACGGTGCCCAAATCCCATTTTCTTTTCATTATAGTGTCAAAATAATTATACCTGTGTAATTTGGGTAAGAAATTGCGGAATAAGTAAAATGGTCCATTGCAAGAGATTGCTTTACGCTTGTGTTCCTTACAGGGTGGGGTTTCTACCAGCTAAAGAAATAAATGCTGGGGGAAAGTATTTTCATTTGAGTAAAGATGTAGAGTAGGTCTTCCATATTATTTGCTAAATGGATAGGTAAATGCTATATTTTGTTGTTTTGCTCACATACCTATTTTGCAAATCAGAGTAAAAAGGCAGAATATTTCACCTTGTCAAGCACAGGGATATTATACTTTCCCAAAATTAAAAAAAAAAATATTTCGTTTGATCTGATGTTTGTTTGGGGTTTTTGAAAATGAGGTTACACCTTGAGAAACTGACAGTTTGTAAAGTTCTGATCTAGGGTGATTTCTTTATAGCTTGACAACGTGTCTATGTAATGTGTGTATGTGGACATGTATACATTGGAAGGATTTTTTGCCTGCATGCTGCCTTCATGGTTAAACTCTTTTTTGAGATTTGCATTGCATTAAACAAAAATGTTGGCATTCTGCTCACATAAGCACATGAAAATAATCTGGGCTGCATCTTTCTTGAGGGGCAATGTTTTTGATTGTTGGAGTATTATATAGCTTGATGTGGTTCAGAAGTGAAGTAATCTTGTATCAATGAGATAGCATTGTAATAGCAAGCCCTTTAGTAAGGGTTTAGTGTAAATATCTGACTGGTAGGGGAGCTGGTTTCTGGAACAGTTGTGCCTCTGTGAGATTACGAAAATGGAGAGAAAGAAAGGACTGAACTCTAATTTTCCTGAAATTGGTGCGTGGTGCTGGAGTTGTAGCCAATACTGGTTGAGATGTGCTGCAAGGAAGCCTGGAGCACAATAGTCCCTGTCCTGTGCCCCCATGTTGGGCACTGGGAAGCAGAGTGTGTTTTGCTAAAAAGAAGAAAGTAAGGAGAAGAAATGGCTAAGACTTGTAGCAAACAAACCTACCCATAAATATCAATAAAATCCTGTTTCCCAGGCATATCTCTTCAAGTGCTTTGATTGTGCATGTCAGACCAAGTGCAGATTTTGAGCCAGTGGTTGATCCCTTTCCCCTAGTATTTTTGTGTACAGGAGTTCTCAATTGCTGCAGTGTGTGACATAGTATACTAAAATATGCTTTAGAGGGATTTGCACTCAATGTGAATGTGCAAAAGCACTGTAATTCGTAATTAATGCTCTCTTGCTTCGCACTCCTGAGTCCTTTTGGTCTTCTACTTTGATAAAGTCGTTGCTTTAATTTCATGGGGGTAGAGATGGAGAGGTGGATCAGCCCCCCAAGGACTTGGATCTCTTTCGTGATTACCAAGGATATTTTAGGTATGTACCTGGCAGAAAGAGGGGATTTGTTTGATTTTTGGTGAAAAATGGTCCATGCTAATTGATAGTAAAATTGCAATATAGCACAATAATTGTAATTTACCGAGATGTTCTAGGATCATGTGGGTACAGTACTATTACTGCATGTTTTCTTGAATCCTGTGTTTATAAATTTATTAGGTTCACTTTTTTGACTTTGATTTTATTGGATTACTAATTTTGAAAATGGTATTAATCCACAAGTATGATATCAATATGCTATTAATATTGCTTTCACCCTGATTTCTGTGGATTTCAGATGCTTTTCTTTTTTTTTTTTTTTTTAAGTTTCATAGTGAGGATTAGCAAAGACATTTAAGAACATGGCAGAGATGTGTGAATGAGTAAACTCTGTCTTCAGTAGCCCAGCATTCTGTCAGCACTCTCCAATACCCATGTTTATGTCCTACCTAGTATGAGAACTCGTGTTTGTGTATTGTGCTGTCTTTGAGGATAAATGACACATCTCTCAGATAAGTTACCAGGGCAGTCTTTTTCATATGGTGCATTTTCTATAGCAATAACCTGCTAGCACTCTTTCTTTAAAAATAAAGCCACTGATATGAGTTGACATAGATATATCGCAGAAAAAAAAAAAAAAAAAACCTACCAATAACTGAATTTCTGATCTTCCATGGGTTGCTTTTCAGAGTAGAATTACCCCATTGTTAGTAATAAAAATACCTGGCATATTTGGCACTTACTAGATTTCAGTCACGGTGTAATTTGGGTATCTCACCATGTTTTTGTGGAGTCGGAACTGCTCTTATCCTCCTCTTCCCCAGAGAAGACAGTGATGTTAAAGAAAACAAATACATTGTCCTGAGTCCCCAAGCTAGTGGGTAGAAGAGTTGGTAACAGGCCTTCTTCCACAATCTCTAGGAAAGAAAAGGGGAACATTTAAAATAAATTTTGGTTCTTATTCTGATGTTAACAATTTGTATCTGAAATATCCACCCCGTACATTGTGAACCAGGTCCCACGTGCTGAAAAATAGGATGTACAAGAAAACCCGGCACCTTCCATCTAGTGGAACTTCTCTGCTTCTGCAATATTGAAAGTAACGAAAACCCCTATTTACATTTCAGAAATAGTTTCCTCAAATTTCCTGTTTTGCCTGACTTTTGTGTGTCCCCTCTCTGTCTCTTTCTGTGTTGTGCCTGCTGCTCTGTGCTGTGCAATAAAACAAGGGTGACTCGTTTGTTGATTTCGTGTATTATGCCCCATATATCTTTGCTAGGGAAGGACTGTCGCTACCTCCCCCAAATGCTTGAATCCTCTGAGCAAGGGCAACTGTTACTCTTTCCATAGACATTACCTCCTTTCCCTCAGTTTGGCATGACTTTTTGGCTGTGTTTTTGGAAACCCTTTGTCTGTCCAAGTTACTTTACGTGAAGGCTTGCTTCATTGTATTATTAATGTAGTCAAATTATAGTCATGTTTTAATAACTTAATTACGCAAAAAAGAACACTTTAAACTGAAAAGTGAAATGGTGGTATTTATTAAACCGTTCTTGCATATTCCCGCAGATCTGCAATGGGAGATAAAGAAAGCATCAGTCTGCATGTGGCTGTCACCCCATACCACCCAATCACTAATAGCTCTTTTCTTTCTTAGGTCACTTGCAAAAGGGAAATTGCAACTGTTGGGAGTGTGGTCCTTTAAAATATTTTGACTCTTCATATTAAGGAAAAACATTTGGGCTTCTACTCCCAAATTGAAACTTGGGCCTTTAAGAGCATGAGGTGGGAGAGGTACCCAGAAGCAGATGTATCTTGTTTCTCTCTCAGGTTGCAATTAGTTAATTCTTTGAAATACCACCCCATCCAACATTTAAGAGTTTTCATTATTTGTTTTATGCAGTTTGTATCAAAAGCAGTCTTTTCTTAAACATTTAAATTTAGGACCCCTTTGAGAGCTAGTTTCCAAGTTTTCTTTAATTAAAAGGGAAGGGTGTTTAATGACTAAAAGCTAACATATAATGGGTTATTTATTGCTGCTTGTTAAATTACTTGGAGTTGGTTTGGTCCTAGACAAAGTGAATATTAGATTTAAGGAGGGTGCTTTCCGTCTTTAGCTGGTCTGTTTTTGTTTGAAGTTGTCTATACATAGGGATGTACTCTCAGATGTATGCCTCTGTATTTCAGACAGCTGGGGGAGGTGTGTTCATGTGGATATTTCCACGTCCGCCTGTCATTTTCTATGAAGAGTTTAGCACTGAAAGCATGTGTGAGTGCATGTGTTACCAAGAATGCACACATTTCCTTTTAGAAAACTATTTGTAAAGAGATGTATATCATTCATAAGAATTCCAGAACACTGCCCCGCCTCATTCACTTTAGGGCATACACAAAGCTACGACATGGTTTTTGAAGTTTTTGCAGATTATTCGGTTACCTTATGTTGATCAGTTTAACAGTATATCGAAACCAGCTCCAGAAGCAGCACAGAGGAGATGTACATTTGAAGTTGCTCAGTGGTTTTCAGACTGGTGTGGGCCCTAGGACTATCTGAGTGCCAGTGATTCTAATTCAGTGGGTCTGAGAGATATGGGGCCCAGAAAGCAATTTTTTTTTTTTTTTTAAACAAGTTGCTCTGATGATTCGAATCCAGGTATTTCACAGACTTTTACATATGTTCTGGAAGTTAGGGAGCTTTCCCTGCCATCTCCTCATCAAGAGCAGCTGCATCATAATTCTTCTAGAGCGCAGTCCTCCTCATACCTTGAGGTGCATGGAGGTCAAGCTGCTGATCTTGTCAAAATGCACACTCTTGTTCAGTAGGTCTAAGGTAGAGGCTGGGACCCTGAGTCTTTGATGATGTTCATGCTGCTGGTCGAGGCCACGCTTGGAACCTCAAGGTTCAGTTGTTTATATATAATGTAGAGTTTTTGAAAATAAAATAAAAATTCTAAAGCCACTCTTCGGGTGCTTTTTGTCTCTGTGGTTTTCTATCGAACACCTGTCTCTCTCTGTGCCTTAGCTCCTGCTTCAGTGGGTAACCACGTCTGTGAACATTAAGGAGCATTTTCACAAAACGTGAAAATACAGATGATGTGCCTCGTGTATGTGAAGGCACAATGATTCTAGATTAGCCCCAGCGACCCTAGCTCTGATCACGCTGTAGGGGTATAGTTCTCTCAGCTGGACGGAGGGTTCTTCAGGATTCTTTAGAGACACTTTCTCTTACCTCTTCTATTGCTGCCGTTGTGTAACAAAATAGAGCAAATGTAGTTCGAAACTCCAGGGTCACTGGAGAGGGGACATCTTACAAAGGGGTGCAGAGGGTGGTAAGAGAATTAACAGTCTAGCTCAGGATTTTCCTGCTAAAGTATAAATATTTGCTTTGTAAGGGGTTGGACAGCAGAAGAGGTGGTTTGGTGGAAATACCTGCCAGGCCTGTTTCAGAGTTACAGCCCCTTAAAGCTTGATCTGTTCATTGTCTTAAGACACAGATGTCTGGTTCATAGTGCGTTTTAGGATATTACCTCTCTGCATAAAAGGGATGAGGAGAGTCTTTCCATAAATACTTTATATTTTTATCTCTAGAAGGCAGAAGCTATTAGGATGTTGGTGTCTGACTTTAGTACATATTTGTAAATTCCCTTTACTCTTGGCCTCTTTGGAAGAGCAGTGTGATCAGAATGCCTAACTCTAAATGTCATCAGCATTTTGGGGATGGTATTTATTTCTTCAATGAGAATAAGATTCCAGATCCCAAAAATGATATTGATAATCTCAGTGAGTTTGGACAGGATCTCCAGGTGGGGGAGGGGTTTGGTTTTATTTGTTAAGAAGTAGGAGTTAAACTTCAGTGAGTTTTATGAGTCCATCAGTACCAGACATTGTTTGCTCCTGTGTTGAAATCCTATTACAGCCTATCCTTTCATGCGGCCAGTAAGGCTGCCTGGATCACACTGCACATCTGCTTTGGCTGTTAGGATAGCCAGGGTAACCAGGTCTCAAAATATTCATGTGCATGTATCATTCAGCTTGAACATTGCATCTGATAATTGGACCAAGTACTCCTTTGCCCAGTAGACATTATGAAATGACGTTGGTAGGATGGAGTTTGGGGAAGGGACCTTGCTTTATTATTGGTGTTGGTTTAGTTGGCTGGTCTTGGCATTTATCATGAAGCTGTGTATATCTGTATTTCATTTCCTTAGGAAATTAGAAGGTAGGAAGTGTGGGGACATTCCCTGATACTGGCCCAAACATCACCAAGTGTGAATAGGATTGTGGGATTTGTGCACTAGAAGTAATGAGAGGTAAGCTGTATTACAGGGGGCTGAAACTCAAGTTGTTATGGCAGCCACACAGGTAATTGAAAAGAATTAAGCAGATCGGGCGAGAAAAGTAAAGAACTAGGCAGCACAGGCTTTATTTAAAGGGAGCTGTTGTTACTGCTCCACGCCAGCCAATTGTCAGGACTTTGGGCCGTATTGTTGGATTTTCTGATTTTTCTATAGATGCCAGAAAGCACTCTTGTAAGTGGTAAGAGTGGTCTTCAAATTCCTTGGAGATTTGTTCATTTTATCCGTTGGGACTCCATTGAGTGAAAGGGGAAGGAAGGGAGGGAGGCCAGTATGTGGAATTCATTTCATTTTCTGGGAACACCAGCTGATTTTGTCAGCAATTGAAAAGCTATCAAACAATAACATTTCACTACAGTTGACTTGGGAGGGAGGCAGGCACTCCTGCTCTGTGACCATCAAAGGATGACAGATCTTGACCAAAGCAGCATCCACAGTAAAAAAAAAAAAATGTATTCCTCGTCCCTCCAAGTTCAACCCTCTCAAATATTAAAATACAACAAGAGCCTCTTTTGGGGGTCAGTAAGCCTGAATCTCATCATTTATCCCAGAGAAAATAAAATTATGTCTAGAAACTCATTATTTTGCCAGTTTCAAATTGTCCCTATCTTTCCTTGCTGGCTCTTTGAGTTGCCATGTCATTAGAAAATAAGATATTGTATGTGAATCACCTGGCTTTCTAAGTTGTTACCCATAAACGTAGCTGCGACAGAATAAATACCTTTCCATTTCCCCCTCTTGGCATGGGGGCTGACTTGATAATTAAACTCCTGAGTATTTAGTCTTGAGACTAATTTCTGTAGTCTGAAAGAGGTTTCTGTATGTTAGAGCTTTTCATGTTCCCTTTAGAGTTCCTTTTGATGATATTGTTTCAAAAGATGCAGAGTGGTAGGTATTAGAAATGGATATACATTCACCTTTTGGGGGCTCCGAGAGCGATTAATTTTAGAGCCCTCGCCAGTAAATATTTTGCAATGGCATGTACGTCTTTACCCTCCTGGCACTGACTTTTGTCACAGAGAAGTGTGTGGCCACCTGCACAGGAGATGCATGTCTTCATTAATGAGAGAGGCAGGTTTCTTTTTCTTGAAACACTGCACTCTAGGAAGTTATTGTTTTACTTGTAGAATTACTAACCCAAAGGTAGCTTGGAGTTAGCACACACATTTTTATTTAGGGCTTTAAGAGTTCTTCTAGCAAGACTTTTTTCCTGTTTAATAACTAGGTAATTTAACACCTACACAAATGAGACCCAGTTTGCTTTCTTTTTTGGTTCTAGTAGGTTCTACACATTTTTCATTTCTCTTAAAAATAGGGGATGGCCACTTGATGTGTTTGTCCCAATGTTGAAAATATGGTGTATCCCTAAAGTTATTTTCACTGTCGCTCTGCCTGATGTTAGCTTATCGAAGCATTTCTTAACTTCTGGTATTTTAATTACTCTATTGTTCATCAGGTTAAATTGTATTTAATTGGCTTTGTATTTTGTCTTTTGTTTCAATGAAAGGATTACTGGGGTGTTAAAAAAACTCATTTAAATGAAGCTTCATCATCTAAAACACATACGAAAATTCTTTACGATGTCTTTTATTCCAGATCTCTTTATCTTCCTTCACAAGCTTTCTGAGAATAAGTAGTGCATGTTGAGGTTTATCTTCGCTTTTATGTGCTCTAGCCACTTGCTTAACATTGAGCACATTTGAGTTGCATTTCATCGGGCTTTCACAATCCTTTTATAAAGGGACTGATCTGTTAACATCACCCTCTTTAGATCTAGCAGACAGGATGTTCTTCCATACAAAGAAGTGCTCACAGTCTTTCTGGCCGGCCAGTAAGTGAATGATTTCAGGCCTGGTGGGCAATACTTGTGTCCATGCGTAACACAGCCCGACCACAGTAGTAGGCAGCTGCATGTAATTTTGAACTCCACTCATTGAACTGTAATAAAACAATATAAGCACTGCTTGGGGGGAAGATTGGATGCAGTTATCCTTACACAAGGCTCAGGCATATGAAAGCAGTGCTGGCTGACAAGAGGATTTTGAGATTTGATTTTGATTGAATTGCAGAATTGAACAGGCCAGGAATGTCAGTGGAAGGCTAAACGCCTGTAGTGCCATAAAGTTTTATTCATGTGAGGCTTTCCAATATCAAGTAGATGGATTATTGGAAAAGGTGTCAAGGGACATGAAATGGAAGTGCCCAAAACATAAAATGTAGGCAGGAGGGAGAAATTACTTCTTGCTTAGTATATAATTAGGTCTTCAAAAAAAAAAAAAAGAAAAAAGAAAAGAATATTCCATAAAATTGTTTATTCTTCCCTCTTTAAATAAAAAAAACTGACCAACTCATCTTATCACTTACTACTTATTTTATACCGTCACAAGAAACAGTATTTAGAAAGGAGCTTCTCTTATGCCGTTCTTCAGTTCTGTTCGAAATTAACATAGGGCAATAGCCTTTCTTTAAAAGAAAGGGCAGAGTGAACCAAGAATATCACAGTACACTAGACACTAGGAGCTATTATGTTCAGAAACAAGACCAAGCCATGTGTTCACACATCCTAACACACTGACTTATTTCATAGCTTGGTAATGCATACAGAATCATACACAAATTTGCACTGGACAGCTGAGATCAAAATTTCTGTGGCATTAGAGAGTGGCATTCACTGGCAATGAGCTCGTCAGTCTGCAGTGAAATTATGCAGGAGGTTGAACTGGGGAGGGCGAAGTTCATTGTCGTCCCATTCCTTATCTGTACGTAGAGTTTCTGTTCTGATAACAGGTGAAGTACATCTAAAAATTGCCAGCATGGAGGTACAGAAACACCTGTAATTTTTCAGTTGTGAATCTATTTGTTTAGCATTTCTAACCAAAGTAGTTTCAGTTGAGTGATTGAAATTAGGAACATAAACACATTGACTCTAATATGCAGGTGTGATTTTTCTTTGTCTTCCACCTACTTCTTCTAATGTATTATGTATTTAGAAACATGTTTGTTTGTAAATGAGACTTTGTGAGGTTAAAGTGGAAAACTTCAGAAGGAAATTTTAAAGGGCTTATGTTTATAAAGCCCCTTTTCCTTTTTAATGCTCAATTCATAGACATGTTGGGAAAGAAATTCCATGCCTTGTGATTGAAGTCATCTCTCTGAGATTTTTTAAACTTTTATTTACCTCGTATTTCATAGACCTACATGAGAGTGTATTTAGTTATACTTTATTATTGTTTAGTTTTTCTAAAAATAAACTTTATGAATATTTATCTAATGAAACAATGATTCATATATAAACAGCCCTTAAAAAAGAATTCCTCAATTCCAGTGGTCAGATGGCATGATCAGTAAGTGACCCCTATTCATTTTACATTGCATCCCTTTCTTCCATAGGGTTTACATGGGCAAAAATTATATCTGAGAATAGGATTTTCTGCTGCTTGTAGAATTAATTCCTGTTTGTATGGGAGAGGACAAGAAAAGGCTATTGAGGGCTGATGAAACCCTCACAAAGTTGCAAAGAGCTGCCTTTCAACTTGGTAAGGTTCTAGGAGATAGTCCTTTGCCTGGGCTGCTCCCAGCCATGAAATTCTGGTCTTTAAGGGAAAGATGTATTGTAATGTTACCCACCAGTGTACATCTTGGAGCCTCCTTGCAAGTTACTGCTACACACACAAATGTATGAAAATTACATTTCACTTCTTTTAACACTGGATTAAGGGGAGCCACAGAGGGTGTTTAGAATGGAAAGTTGAAGGAGGCACTTGCTGTCAATGCTGACCTTGAACTTGGACGATCCTGAGAGCTAGTGCCTCCCTAAATTTTGCACCCTAGGCACCTTGCTTGCCTCCTGTAATTTGGGCCCTGCTGTATTTTTGCAGTTAAAAAAATCCTTGACCCAAGGAAAACACATCACTTTTTGGCTCTTTCTATATTTCTACCCTGTTTTCTTACCAAAATTTAAAATGACAGTGAATGTGATCATATAATATTGTTTGATTACTGTTTCTATATAGTTTCACCGAATTGGCAGGCATTCTGTTTCTGAATCGAAAAGCAGTTTGGAGTTAGGTCTGGTCATAACACGCATTTTGTTCTTTGATTTCTTTGGAGCTAGGGTTTGACATTAGCTAATAAACTTTGCATGCCTACACCTTACTATTGTGCAGTTCCTAGTGTCCTCCATGAAAAAGACATGTGCCGGCATTCCCAGGTTGAAGTTTGCTAAGCAGGTTTCTAAGGATTCATACTTGCCAATGATTTGGTTCTGAAATTGTGGAAATGGTAATTTGGTATTCAAAGCAGAGAAGTTTGGAATAGGCATCTTAGCTGGGCACAGTAAAGCAGCTGACAGGAATTACCTTTGTTATAGACACTACCACCATTACCTGCTAGTTAAGGTGTCTTGCAAGGTGTTCTTGAATTCTTCCCATTTTATTCTTAAGAAAAACTCCTTTTTGCGGGTACCATTATTACCTACTAGTTTACAGATGAGGACATTGCTGCTTGGAGAAATTAAATCATTTGCCCAAGTTCACAGGTCAGTAACGACAGACCCTAGCCCATGAGCCAGTGCTCTTAATACCAGTGATCTTAACCACTGCATAGTCCTTGCTGTGTTCCATTAATTGTCCAGGGATATTATTATAGGTACAGTTTGTCTTTTGGGAGAGGTACCAGAATTTCTTTCTGAAGTATTGCTTAAAGCTTACCAGTCAACAGCCTTTCTTTGCAGAATGAGGAAAGCATTTAGTGCCCATACTGTTTTCGCAGACTTAATGGAGCAGGATTTTGTACATTTCTTTGTGGAAGCCGTTTAGAGAGGTGTGTGTAAGGGGAAAGGAAGCAGTGGGAATCCTTCACCCTGGTCAGGGGATAAAGATCTCCTGATAGACTAGGAGGTGTCTGACAGTCACTAAGATTGAAATCTTAGAAGGAGTCTGTTTCTGTGCTGGGGTTCTGTCCCCAAGGCTGGCAACATTCACATTCCTCGGCAGGGAAGCATTGTTTAGAGCCGTCAGCCCATGAAGGGTTCCCTGAGGCCTGGCACTGTCTGATGTGTGGTGTGTATGAAAGAAGCCTCTTTCCTCAAAGCTGAAATCAGTTTGAGAAAACTGGAAGAATGAGTCATTTGAGGTTCTTCTCTCTGAACATGTCTGCACTTGTCTCTGGCTGATTCTATACTTGCATAGTTGTAAGTATACTGTATAGATTCTATACTTGCAAATATTGAAATTTCACTATGATCTTCAGTAGGACGAAAGAGAAAGACATGATATCCAACCCCCCCCACCCCGCCCCATTCTGGTGAGTATGCAAGTTTAATAAAAATACATGAAAAAGACCAGATTCTTTTAGAAGGGTCTTGTGTCTGTTGCAACCTGTGTCTGAACAGGTAGGGCATGCTAGACGTGGATGAGCTTCCTTTAAAGAACCATGCTGCTAGCATGAACCTCGTTCACACCCTCCTTGAGCGGGTCTCCTCAGTTCCTGTTTGGTAACTGGACATTGGCCTTGATGGTTTCATCTGTCCAGAAGGGAAAAGTACAGTGGAATGGGGGCAGGTTGGCATGCAGACCTGTGGAACCAGGCCACTGACCTAGTTCCTTCCAGCTGGAGTGATTCCCTTTCAGATCTGACTCCAGCCATGTGGCACCTGGTTGCCGATCACTGCCCAGGTTGGCAGGTTCCTCCCTGACTCAGGCCATTCATCTAAGTGGATGTTACTGTTTGTAAGCTCGCTGGGGTGCCTCATGAACTAGCTTGAGAATGTGTAAGGCAGAGGGGCCGGGAAACATAGTGGCTAAATTTAAACAGTCATTCTTGCTGTATGTGTAGACATAGGTATAGACAGAGGTATTCAGGCCACAACTGCATGCTAACTTGTATGGTATTCTAAATATGGTATTTGGATGATCCACTGGCATTTATTTACTGAGGTTTCCTGTGCAAAGCCCAGATTTCTGACTTCTTGTAACAAACTAAAAGATGTGGTAACACCAGCCGCTCTCCCATGCTGGGGTCAGGTGCCCATTTAGATGGGGCTTGTGAAAGCTGTCTATTAGGGATGCATTCCCACCTACTTTGTGGTGTTTGAGTCCCTGCCTGCTTCATCCATTGAATCCATTGAAACAACTGCCCGACCCCTATGGGCGTTTGAGTTTGCAACCCTGATGGAAAGCATGTCCTGAAATAGATGTAGCGGTATACATGAGTGTGTAGACATAATCTGTATTGACACTTACTCCTGCTGAGGAATGTGCAGCCAGATTTCTGGAAAGTGCCAGTTTTTAAAATCCCCTCAATGATTTAAACCTGCTGGAAGCTGTGCATCCCATCTAAACAATGGGGTCCATAGAGAAACATACTCATTGGAGAATTACGAGGCATATAATTTTGTCTTTAAATTCTTATGAGTGAATTGTAAGAACATGACTTCATAGGAACCTCTGAGACATTACAGTGTTTTAATAACACTTTGCTGCTACCTGTGATGCTTCATTTTTACTTTTATTAATTTAATTTTTTTTTTTCAGTGCATGGCAGTAGGTGCCCTGGGCACCTCAGCCCTGTCTCCAACTTCACCCTCCTCTGCCTCTGGGAAGCCGTCTGGCTCCCTCCCTCTTTCGGACAGAGGCTCCAGGGGCATGTCCTGTCTGCGAAGAGTTTACGAGGTTTCACCCACTCCTTCATTCTTGAACATGCTTTTTCTCTGCTCATTACCTTCTCTGCCTCCTTCTGGGCTGCCAACAACGCATTATATTGCTTCCATCTACAACCAGAGCTGCTGCCACTACTGTGCCTGAACCTGAATTTCCATAGTTATATTAAAAAAAAAAATCAAGGGTGCCCACAGGTGACAGCAGCTTTTATGGGAGCTAGTCTTAGCAGGATGGCAGAGCAGCCATTTCTCCATGAGACCCAGGCTTCTCAGAGAAGGGCAAGAACTGTCTTCTGCTTAGGCCCTCATGATAACACATTGAATGCCTGAATTCATTCATTCATTCACTCACTCACTGACTCACTCACTCACTTATCCACCAGTTCTTTTCAATAGATACTTGCATCTGTTAAAATATAGACATAGGCTGGGCATGGTGGCTCACACCTGTAATTCCCAGCACTTTGGGAGGCCAAGGTGGGCAGATCACCTGAGGGCAGGAGTTTGAGACCAGCCTGGCCAACATGGTGAAAACCCATCTCTACTAAAAATACAAAATTAGCTGGGGTTGGGTCACGTGCCTGTAATTCGAACTACTTGGGAGGCCGAGGCAGGAGAATCACTTGAACCCAGGAGGCGGAGGTTGCAGTGAGCTGAGATTGCACCATTGTCCTCCAGCCTGGGCAACAAGAGTGAAACTCCATCTCAAAAAAAAAAAAAAAAAAAAAAAAAAGGTGTAAGTATCTATTGATAGATATTTATATCTATTATAATATGCCAGGCGGTGGTAATTTCAATACTGTGTAAAAACAGACTTCGGGCTTATGTAACACAGAAACAAACGGGAAATTTGAATTATAGGGAATTCAACAAAGAAAGGCCCTTTATATAGGGCAAATTGACTTGGTTGAATGCCATGGAGTTCATACTACCTTAGAATCTTAGAACTTCTTGAGAAGCTCTCTGGGTAGAGCTCCTTTTTGTTTTCCAGAACCTTTGGGAGGCAGTATATTCCCTGGTTAAAATGTGGACTTCAGCATCAGCCCCATTCCAGTTCAGGCAAAACACTGCTGAGCTGCCATTTACATTGCTGGAGACGTGTGTGGCACTGTTTCAGTTGTACAGTTCACATCCTTCCCAGCTGTTCACAGCAGCCCTGATTTAGGCAAAACTGAGTTTGAATTCCTGCTTTTGCCACTTACGGTTTGTAAAGCAGCCCGTGTTTCTGTAGCCGTCCCAAACTTGGCCTCCTCATTGGTAAATCGGGGGTTATGACTCCTCCTTCACAGGTACCATGGAGAACACTAAGGACTAAAGGTATGTTGAAGCCATTTATGTCATGCCTGCCACCTGGTCTGCACTCCAGAAGTACTTGCCATTGCCGTTATTGAAATGAAAGATCTCCCTTGCACATCTTCCCCCACCCGGCCACATTGTGCACTTTGAAAAGGATATCCTTCACATTCGTTTTCCAGAAAATTGAGGTCACTGACTTATTTCCTTCTTGAACCCTCTACCTCCAGTCCCCATGGCCATCCGCCCTCCCCCCAATCCCTTGCGTTAAGTCACAGCAGAGGCATGTACAGAGCATCCCTCGCAAACGTCAGTTGCCTTTCTGTCTGCAGCAGGCCTGTTTGATTTTGGCTGCTTATCTGATGCAGGGAAGAAGCCGCACTCCTCTGAGCCTTGGGTAGGCCAGTTGTGGGCTGGCTCGTAATAATACAATTATGAAGGTTAACAGGAAAAAGTGGGGTCCAGGAGCAATTCCAGGCATCTAGCAGGCCTGCTGAATTGGAAGCGCCCCACCAATGAAAACTGCAGCAAGAAGCAAATTAAACCTCCTATCTGCCATCTCACTCTCTTTTCTCCCCTTTCCTGTTTGGACTTGAAAGGCGATTGGAGCCAGGGCCCTGACAGTTGACGGAAGTGCTGCAAGGAGAGAGTATTTATTTACAGTGAGTCGTGGCGATGCTTGTTCAGGATGCGGTTTCTTGCAGGAAGTTCTGTCCCCACCCCCGGGTTTGATCATTTCTCCAAAAAAAAAAAAAAAAAATCCTTGATTGTTTGAGGCCTCCTCTCTGACTTGGAGCAACATTGTAGAACCTGTCTGTACTTGGAGGGTTTGCTGAGTGCACCTTTGTAGGAGGGCCTGGAGTGGGACGAGAGGCAGCCAGTGGGCCTGGCTCCCTCCAGATGTGTTCAGGCGCAGCAAAAATCATTAGACATTGAAAATAGGGAAGTAGGCCGAGTACACGTGTGGTAAGCTGTGGTTGGCGCAGGCCAGTCTGTTCGTTAACAGAAACCAGTGCCAATTGACGTTGATGTACTAGGCGTTTGAGAGAGAAATCACTTTGAGGCGAAGTCAGTAGCTACAGCGCATAGGGAGTGAGTATTTAGGTAGAAACTAGCTGTGCTGGGGCTGGTTGATGAAGCCCCTCTGAAGGAGGCTGAGTGCCAAGCTGCTGGTCCAAAATGTGGGGTGCTTTTTGCCTTTGGGAGTCTCATAGAATATTGGGAGAGAAGGGTAAAAGGGAAAATAGTATTCTGTTGAAGAGTTTATTTTGGTATATTCTTGGATCATCATAAGGCCACCCTACAATACTATAGAATTTTCTCATCAACCGAGAAATAGCCTCCATTCTTTATTTAAAAATATATACAAGTAAGAAAAAAATGACAAAAGGATACAAAATGAGACTCAGCTCCCTTCTTTAGTCTCAGAAATCCCCAGAGCAGGTCACCTGGCAACTTGCTAGGGATGCAGGTTCTGGGGCTCTGTTGGAGGGAGAGTGGCAGAATCAGAAAATCTGGCATGGGGGCTGGCAGTCTGTGTTTTAACCAGCCCTGTAGGTGATTCTGCTGGTCGTGACTGTTGAGAAGCATGGAGCAAAGGCAGTGGCTTTCCAACTGGAGTGTGCATCAGGGTCATCTGGAGGGCTTGTTAGACCAACAGACGTGAACCCAGAGTCACAGTTAGACAGGCGGAATACGTGCCTGTGTCCTGTTGCACAGTAGGGCGACTCTCATTAACAACAGTGTATTGTATATTTCAAAATAGCTAGAAGACAGGATTTTGAATGTTCCCGTCACAAAGAAACGATGAATGTTTGAGGTGATGGATAGGCTAATTACCCTGATTTTATCATGACACCATATATACATGTATCGAAACATCACACTGTACCCCATGAATACATACATTTATTGTGTGTCAGTTAAAAACAAAATAAGGGCTGGGTGTGGTGGCTCACGCCTGTAATTCCAGCACTTTGGGAGGCTGAGGCGGGCGGATCACCTGTAGTCAAGGGTTCAAGACCAGCCTGGCCAATGTGGTGAAACCCCATCTCTACCAGAAATACAAAAAAATTAGCCGGGTGTGGTGGTACGTGCCTGTGATCCCAGCTACTCTGGAGGCTGAGGAGGGAGAATCACTTGAATCCAGGAGTCGGAGGTTGCAGTAAGCCGAGATCGCGCCACTACACTCCAGCCCAGCCTGTGTGACAGAGCGAGACTCCGTCTCAACTAATAATAATAATAATAATATTTAAATAAAAACTACAGATGCTGGAGCCCCACCCCTAGAGATTCAGATTAAGTCCCAAGTGGGGCCTGACAATCTGCATACTTTCATTTTTTTGAGCAGGCAGCCCCACCTGCAATCCCCTTCCCTCTGTTTTTCCTGATGCAGCAGGCCTGGGCTTTTGACAAATCCAGGCTTGGGAGTGGCTGTGATTGTTGTCAAAAAAACAAAAACAAAAGAAAAAACCGAGACCATGAAATGGAGGAAGCATCTCTGTGGCATTATTACTGAGGCTGCAGCTAGTTTGGTGCAGGATGATACTGACAACAGAGAGGACGTCCGTGCCCATGTAGCTCTCTCCAGACGTCCCAGCACCCAACTCATCGCGCGAGACTTGCACGAATAATTTCACCAAAATCAGTTGGACATTCTCAAGATTCAGAGGAAATCACCAGTGTCCTCCTGTGGGTGTCTCCTTGTGTGTTTTACTTGATCTCTGAATATGTGTTTTTTTTGGCTTTTCAGGGTCTTCAGCCATTTCTGACAGGTACTGTAGTTGGCCTGTTGTAATATGCAAAACCTATACAAAGACGTGTCCGCAGTCCCTGTGTCAAGCAACTCAGTCTGGTTGCCTGATGGTTAATGTAGAGAAGTATGCGTACAATGTCAGGGTGTTACAGTATGGAACTGTGCAGAAGGAATGAACAACTGGGGCATCTGGGACATACATGTCAAGCTTCACAGAAATGGGGCACCAAGTCTGAACAGGGCTTTGAGGCATAAATATGAGTTCCCTAGATGGTTCAGCTCCTGAGATGTTTAGTGCTTGGGAATTCTCAAAGTTGTTTAGGCATGACTTCCGAATGGGAAGGTTCTGGTGAAGATATCATTAGGAACATAGCTGGTGAAGCCCTCTTCATGCAGATAACATCAGGCAGAATGGAGATTTATCATGTACAAATGACAGTAACCTTTATAAAATCTAGAAAATAATTTTTTCCAATTTCCCCTCGAATCCAAACACTGTTCCGCAGTCTGAGTGGGGTTGATAGGCTGCCAAGATGCTCAGGGGGCTCAGTGGGAAGGGACTTGGCTAACAGTTCCCAGTGCCAGTGTTCTCTATAGCGTGTCTTGTTGCGCACTGGTGCTCTGGCTTGCTGCCCACAAGCCAGACTGAGTTTCAGAACTTGAGGGTTTACGAAGCAGAGGTAAGAACACCACCCTGGAGGTCTTTAGGGCTGATTTTTAAATTCCACCAGTGGTGCTGACTGGACATATTCCTCAATCTCTCCAAATGGTTCCCTGTTAGTGACGCCGGAGGCATCGTAGGATCGTTCTCCTAGAGCATTTAGCACAGGGCCTGACATGTTAGTGACTACTCACTCCACTGCCTGCTCACAGGCATGGGCAAAAGGAAGAGCAAAACAAACAAAATGCCTGAACTGCTAGGCTGATCTGGAGCAGAGTTGCTAACCTCAGCACTGTTGACATTTGGGGCCAGAAAGTTCTTTGTTGTGGGGTCTGTGCACGGTGGGATGTGTAGCAGCATCCCTGCCTCTGTCCTTCCTTTCTGCCCCATCACAGTGACAACCAAGAGTGTCTCCAGACATTTCCACATGATGTCCCCTAGGGGTTAAAGCTCCCCTCTACTTCCATGAGAATGACTGACCCATAGTACAGTCCCACCTAGGGAGTCGTGCCATGATTTGCAAAGTTTTTCACCCTGACTCAAGGCACTGCTAAGCTAGGTCTCTAATCTAAAATATGGAACAAAATTTCACAAGAGGCAGCTGAAAAAAGTTTTATATTATGCTGTTTGCAATAGGGAATGCAGTTACCTTTTAAAAACCTGAAGTACTATCATAGCTGACAGGAAAGAAGAATTCCTAACATATACCTGGTACATGCTTTCCATTTAATACCAGTTTGACTTTAAAATGTGAGGAACAGGGTAGGGTCTTTTGCCTGTTTAGTTTTTCAATTTTTTGTTCCTTATTTTTATTTTATTTTATTTTTGAGACAGGGTCTCACTGTGTCACCCAGGCTGGAGTGTAGTGGCATGATTACAGCTCATTGCACCCTCAAGCTCTTGGGCTCAAGTGATCCTCCTACCTCAGCCTCCTGGGTAGCTGAGACTACAGGCACATGCCTGGGTAATTTTTTTTTGAGACAGAGTCTTGCTCTGTTGCCCAGACTGGAGTGCAGTCATGCGACCTCGGCTCTTTGTTACCCAGGCTGGTCTCAAACACCTGGGCTCAAGCAATCCCCCCTGCCTCAGCCTCTCAAAGTGCTGGGATTACAGGCATAAGCCACTGTACCCGGCCTTGTTTGTTATTTTTAATTGTGGTAAAATACACATAACAGAATTCATCGTCTTAAATGTTTTGAAGTGTAAGTTTCAGTCGTGTTAAGTATATTCACATTGTTGTGCAAGTAGTCTCCAAAACTTTCTCATCTTGCATAACTGAAAGTCCCTCCCCTGGCAACCACCATTCTACTTTGTCTATGAATCTGACGACTCTAGATACCTCATATAAGTGGAATCATATAGCATTTGTCTTTTTGTGACTGGCTTATTTCACTCAGCATAATGTCCTCAAGGTACATACCTGTTACAGCAGGATTCAGAACCTCCTCCCTTCGCCCTGCCCCCCCGCGGCCCCCCCCCTCCCACCCTCTCCTCGCTCNGGAGTTGTGTCAGTACAGGGATTCACTAATTTTTTTCTGAGGTCCAATCCTGGATTGTGGTGCTATTCTCTTCCTCTGTTCCTATTCCTGTGTTTCAGAGTTCAGAATGTTCCTAAAAGAAATTTCAGAATGAAGCAGACTGAAATAAGAAAATTCATTATTTTTTCCAGTCTACCATGCTGCCGTAATCTAATTGACTTCCTGGTTATACTTTCCTTTCCTCCCTACTTCCCTCCTCCAGGTTCTCTTTGCTTCCCTTTCAGCTAACAGACTCATTAGGCACAACCTCTTTACATATACTTTCCTGCCTTCATTCTTTTACCTTTCTTCTCCTTACTCTTGATCAGCCTGAATAATTTCATCAAGCCATCAAACACCTCAACCGTCACATTTGCACTGCATAAAAGGGGAGTGTTCACCTCACCCAAATTCAAAGACATAGTCCTGAACTACTTCTTCCATCTTTTCTTTCGGAGACAGTCTTACTCTGTCGCCCAGGCTGGAGTGTGTAGTGGTGCAGTCTTGGATCACTGAAACCCCCATCTCCTGGGTTCAGGCGATTCTCTTGCCTCAGCCTCCCACGTAGCTGGGATTACAGGGGTATGCCACCACACTCAGCTAATTTTTTTGTATTTTTACTAAGGATGGGCTTTTCCCACAATGGCCAGGCTAGTCTCAAACTCCTGACCTCAAATGATCCGTCCCCCTCTGCCTCCCAAAGTTCTGGGATTACAGGCGTAAGCCACTATGCCTGGCCCGTTCTCCCTTTTAAAGGCTGAATAATATTCTGTTGAATGTGTGTACATTTTGTTTATCCATCCTTTGCTGGATGCTTGAGTTGCTGCCACCTTTTAACTATTGTGAGTAATAGTGCCATGAACGTGGGTGTACAAATATCTCTTAAGTTTCTGCTTTCAGTTCTCTAGGGTATATTCCCAGTAATGGAAATGCTGGATTATGTGGTAATTTTATTTTTCCTTCTTCTAAATTTTCTTACCTTTTCTTAGCTGAAAGAAATAGAATGCACTGCCCTTCAGACCCCTCCCCACCCTTTCTTGAAGGTTTTCATTACATCACTGCTACCTTTGATTCTTTCTCCCATTCCCACCCTGTGCACATGGACAAACAGAAAGGTTTTCAGAAACCAGGAAGAGGCAGTCATTTGCATGTGTGATCCCAGGGTTCTGAGCAGCTCTCACGCAGCCATAACCACACCTTGACCACTTTGTCAGCGGGACCTGTGCTGCTTGTAGCCTGAAGTCTGCCTGAGCTCTGCATCTGTGGAAACACAAGGCCTGGCACCCTCATTGCCTGTCTGCCACCTGCATAGGCAGTCCCATCCTTGTGCAATTTAATGAAGCAATGGAGAGGAAGATGAGTTGTGAGAGCAGCGAGCTGGTGTCTTCCTTCCAATAGAGCCTTGGAGAGCGGGTTGTAGCTCCAACCTTAAGGCTCTGTTCCTTACCTCTGAAGAGGTACCTTCCACTCTGCCCTGTGATCTTCCACTCTGCCCTGTGATCTCCACCTTCCACTCTGCCCTGTGATCTCCACCAGTAGGGGTGGGAGGGCTGGGTGGGACGCTCAGTTCTCCAGCCTGTGTAATTTACTTAAATATTCCGATTCTGCATTGACATTCTCAGTGTAAGAAAACAGGAGAGCAAAAAAGCAATATGTTGAAAAGCTTGTATCTATGGAGACTGCTTTTTTTTCTCCAAATTAGACTGAAACCTCCCTAAATCTATATAATTCTATTTGCAGAATGGGCCTACCAAGCCTAGTGATGAGGACTAGATCTTGGCCATCAACTGCTGGGGGGTATAAATGAGGTCCGAAAGACCCAAGGGAGAGGCAGTCTCAATATTTGGAGATCAAAATTATGTGAGTGGAGGGGAGCCTGGAGAAGGTGGCTGTAAGTCGAAATCCCTACTGTGCTAGGATGTTAAATCCTTTTGTGAGCCAGAGGTTCCTCTGCTGATGGCCAGGAGAATGGAGAGTCAGCAGAGATAATGGAATGCACAGGGACTCGTGCCACAGCAGGTTACTCTTAAAGGTGGATAAGTAAGTGGAAATAGGACTAGTCTTGCTGTTTTCACATTTTTGAAAGCAATCCAAAAACGCCAGTACTTCAGGCCGGTGTAGCTTATATTAAACGAGGCTGCCAGAAAATGAAGAATAAGGGACAACATTCATTCATTCATTCATTCATTCATTCATTCATTCATTCATTCAGAAATAGATTTTATTTTTAAGAGCCAAGAATTCAGGGCTGAGCAAAACCAGACACAGTGTCCTTAAAGAGTCTGCATGTTATTCCATTCCTCTAATTCCTGTGCATAACTGAACATGTTAGATGTCTACATTTTCCTGAAGGTAATAAATTGTTCAATTACTTTGTTTGCTTTTATCCCATTACTTTCATATAACTAGTAGAGATAGATTCCAGTGCTGGAATCACGTAAACACATTTCTTCTGGAAATAAGTCACTGTTACTGTTTTAATGTTAATTTTCTACCCCTCCCATCAGCAGATCCGTGGGCTCTCTTTGACTCAATTTCATATACACAGCTTTTCTTCACCTCCGGGGACCAGCTTTTCTTTTTTTCTGCAGGGAGGACCCTGTCCTCTTGAGGCAGCTTGTTTTTTACCTGATCATCTTTTTGGTTTGGGGTCTCTTATACCCCAGCCAGAGGAACAGGCTCTTAATTCCTGTCCAGCAGAGTTTCTTTTTGTTCCCAAAGGCATTATGGGATGATCCTGTGAGCAGATGATGATTGCAGACTCGGAAGTTCATGCTCCTCCACCCTTTGGGCTTGCGTTTTGTGCTGGGTGGAGAGAGAGGATGGTAGGGCCATTGCTGAGTGTCTGTGATACCTTCTCCTTTGGGGAACACTCAGAGAGACCTGAGGTGTTCCTGTGGTGGGACCTAATTATGCTCCCTCACTCTGCCCCAGTCCAGTGCATCTGCCATTCCTGGTGAGTCGGGAGAGCCCAGTGGAGAATGACTGTTGGCTTCTTGGACCTCCAGACTCTGTATGTATTCACAATTTGTTTTCCTTTTTTTTTTTTTTTTTTTTTTGAGATAGGGTTTCACTCTGTCACTCAGTCTGGAGTGCAGTGGTGGGATCGTGGTTGACCGCAGCCTCAACTTCCCAGGTTCAAGTGATCCTCCCGCCTTCATTTCTCAAGTAACTAGGACAACAGTTGTGTACCAGCAAGCCCGGTCAATTTTTGCATTTTTTGTAGAGATCGGTTTTTACCATGTTGCCCAGGTTGGTCTCGAACTCCTAGGCTGGAGCAATCTACCCACCTTCCAGAGTGCTTGGATTATAGGAATGAGCCACTACGCCCAGCCCTATTTTCTTTTTTATACATTCTTAGAAGTGACATTGTTGGATCAAAGAGGCTGAGAAATGTTAATGCCAGCTTTCTATTTTTCAGAATGGTAATACCAAGTTTCTTCTCAATCAGCTTTGTATGTGAAGGCCCATTTCCTTAAACTCCAAATAACATAGGGTATTATATGTGAAAATATTCTCTAATTCCATAGGTGAAAAAATAGAATTGTGTTGATCAGTGTTGCTTTGATTGGTAATGGGGCTTACATTTTGTTTCCTGTGTTTTAGATAGATGTCAAAGTTACACCAAAATCAAATTATTGTAACAGACATTTTGCAGTATTCCTGCCTACAGATCACCACTTGCCTGGCCGGCTCCAAGGCGGAGCTGGTTTCCAGGTATTTTGGTGTATTCTCGTCATCACTCTCGGAGGATGTGCTCCAGACCTGGTTTATGACTATAGTCGGTTCAGTGCTGTTGGCTTAGTGAATCTTTGAAATTTTTTGTTCTTTTCTTGTTAGTATTATAAGGGGCTATGTGAGTCAGTTCCTTAAGGGTTTTATGGAAATACATGGAATTGTAATAGGGACCATATTTTATGACACTAAAACTAGGATTTCTGATTTTATGAGAGTGAGTCATGTTTATAGGGACAGTAGGATGGGGTATTTGAAATGTGGACTGTAGTGTTAAATCCAGAAGGTCTCATCACCACCAGGGCCAGCATTCCCCACACTCCTCAGACCACAAGTTCAGCAGCACAGTTGTTCCGTGCAGAAACTGTGCTATGGTGAAAATAAGTTGGAAAACACTGGCTTATACCAGGCTGTATCTTCATTTTATTTTAATTTTAACTGTAGGATTCTAAGGTTTTAGGGTAGTAATGTGCTTTGTTGATCTCAGAGGGATTTTGAACATGCGTAGAGTTTTCCAAATGAAACTTACTTTGGAAGTGGCAGGGTCTGTTGTGGGGAGACAATGCCTTTTGATGACCTGAAGAGTGCATACAAGGAACAGTTTGGGAAATGTGTCATAAGAATAATTAGAAATTCCTACATGGTGTAAACCCACATTCTCTGAAAAATCAGAAATGGCTTTTCAGTTGTGACATAATAGAGTATTAATATATGTAGACAGATTCTCCCCTTCCT
>NW_016810483.1:1946690-1961506 GCF_001698545.2 Rhinopithecus bieti
TCCTTCCTTCCTTCCTTCCTTCCTTCCTTCCTTCCTTCCTTCCTTCCTCCTTCCCTTCCTCCCTTCCTCCCTTCCTCTCTCCCTTCCTCCCTTTCTGCCTTCCTCCTTCCTTTCCTGCTTCCCTTACCTCCCTTCCTTTCTTCCTTCCATCCCTTTCTTCCCTTTCTCCCTTCCCCTCTTTCCTTCCTTCTCCTTCCTCTCCTCCTCATCCTCAACCTCCACCTTCCCTTTTGTCTTGAAGTCTCTTACTTTAAGCTCTTATGGGAAAAAGAATGACGTAGCTGAAAACTCGTATGTTAATTATCAGTTTAAGAACTGATGAAATGCGGTAAAACTGAACAGAGTGGGCTGTGAAACGGCCATCTAATACCTGGCTATAGAAGATCAAAGGCAAGAGAGACGGAGGTGATGGGGGCTCATTAGCCAAGTGCTTTAAACAGTTTGGCGGTCATGGACTCCTTGGTGAAGCTGAAAAATCTCTGAGTCTCTATGTTTGTGTGTGTGCAGGCATGTGTGTGTATAGTACAAATGTTCATCTTTTTATTACCCAGAATTAATAACTGTTGACATTTGGCCATATTCACCTCTACTCTATTACCTTTAATAAATACAACATCTGTGGTAAAAAGAAGTCTCCTCTACACCATTTAAGTCTAACTCCTTCCCCTCCCTCCACCTCCTTCCTTGCACACACATACATACACAGACACCCACCCCATCCCCTCATGAGGGTCACCATTTCCACCTTCTGGTTTTACTATTTCATATACGTGAGTGCCCAGGAAGGACATATAGTGCTTTTGTGTGTACATTTCTTTAATTTGCACAAGTGTACATAATGTACATGTACATAAAACTTTTGAAACATAAGGCCTCAGGTACTTCCTGGAGCCTGGAAGCCCATTTCTGGACTCCTGTATTGAGAGAAGTTGGGATTTGGACTTGCAGGTTTTCGGAGGGTCAGCGAGAGGTGCAGCCTGCAGGTGGACTCCTAGGACTGGAGTGGGAAGGAGGTATCTTCTGAAGCTGTCATCCTGCCTGAGGGGGAGCAAGTCCTCGGAGGGCTCTAGGATCCAGTGCCTAACATCATTATTTTCTGTATCTTTCACTTGGCATTTAACACATACTTCTTCAGAGTTCCTTATCTTTGGAGATGTGTTTGTCCTGATTCTTCAAGTTGGACTGTAAACTCCTTAAAAGTCAGGACTTTGAATCTTGATCTCTTCCCATCTCCTGTTGGGGCCTTACCTAAGAAATATTTTGTAACTGTTTTTTTGTTTGTTTGTTTTTAAAAGCACTTGTGTAGTAGACACATTCATTATGGTGCTTGGTCTTTAAATAATTTTTCAAAACTAAACTTGAGGCATATGAAGATAAACGATTGCAATTTAAGCCAGCCAGGAAGCTGTAACGTGGGCTTGGGTTTCCATTTGGCATGGATCTGTGGCTGATGCGATCTAAGCTTCCCTGTGCCATCAGAGGATGGAAGACAGTGCAGGTAAGTATAGTCACACCTTTGCTTACCTGCCAACCAGGGCATTCACACTCATCCAGGTAACCAGTCAGGGAAGAGAAAACTCACATGCGGGCTTGGATGGGCTTGGAGCTGCTCTCCTGAGTAACAGAACAACAGGCTAGCAGGGTTCCAGAATACACTGCAAGCTGGGGAGAACTTATCTCATCAGGGAGGAAAATAGAGCCCCCGTGAACCTGTTTTATATTCTGTTTATACAGCATGCACATTTTAAATGTGGATTTTATTTTAGTTTACAGACCATTCCCCTTGCACAATCAGAATTATTCAAAGTTTCCCCTGCCTGCCCTCTCTCTGATGTGTGATGTCAGATATGAATGTATTGGAAGCCTTTGCATGTTTTTATTTCTCATGGTTGAACCCGTAAAGTTGTTTCCCTGATTGATTGCATGTGTATTTCAGGAACACACATGAAACCCTTGCTCTGTTCTGATAGACATGTAGAGTGTTTATACATTTAGAGACAAAGGGACACAGTAAAAGTCTGGCACCTACAATTTGATTTTATAGTTTTAAAAACAGTGCCTAAAGTGATTGGGGTAGTTCAGGCTGACTTGCTGTGTTTTCTTCAGGGTACTTGTATGTCAATAGTTCATGACATGATTTTCACCATTTGATGGCTAAAGTCTTACATATACTAACATGATATGAGTTACATATAATAGCATGTATAGAGTTACATGTAATAACTCTACCATCATCACTAATTTGCCCATCACTGAGAAGGGGATAAAAAGACAAAACGAGTTACTCAAGTCACTGTTTTTTTTTTTTTAAACATCAAAAGATACAAGAAGACCAAGCAGATACAAAATGATCAGGGTGTTCTAACCATTAGAATCATTCAAATTATTTTGTCTGTCTTCAAGCTCAGACTCTGGTATATCCTTGGAAACATTGCAAAAAATAGTTCCTCAGCCAAATCATGGGTTATTTTTTTTTTTAGTTTTTTTTTTTTTTTTTTTTAACATGTTCACATTTCCTGTCAGTGTTAAGTGTTGAACTGCTTTGAAGGCTTGACTTAGGAGCTCCACACTTAAGCCTGAAAATGAATGTAAATGCTGTAAATGCTGAGTTCTGCTTCTTTGGGTGTGGGGGAAAGGGTGCTTGGGGATGGGGTGAAGCGATCATGAGTAGCACTGGTGATCTGATCCCAGGTTTCTGGTGCTGCAGGCGCCCAGGGTGTTAGGCCCAAATCCTTTGAAGCCACAGCTGAGACACTGGAGACAGCCCAGGCCCTGCCCAGTGTTAGGTGGGGTGTAGCCTAGGGGACCCAGTGGAATAGGAGGAGATTAGTAGACTGGGAGGGACAGGAAAAGGAAGCGTCCAAAGGGAGAGAAGAATGAGGGTCATTGGGCCAGGGCCCGGGAGGGGTGCGTCAATTGTGCTTTGAATGCAGGGAGGGGTGCAAGGTCAGAAGCTGGTTCAGGGGTGGTGAGGCAGGGAAGGGGAAAGGGAAAATGCTCTGTGCAGGGCCAGGGAGGAGATGGAAAAATCAACTCGATAGGTGCAGGAAAGTAGCAAAAGGGAACATTCTGCATCTGTGCTGGGCTGCCGACCCGGGCCATGACAAGGTCAGCCGTGAGAGGTCTGTGCACACCACGGTCGTCAGTGGTTGATCTCTGCGTATCTCAATCCGTCCTAGTTGCTTAGTGCTCTGTGGGAATGGAAGTTCTTGAGGACACTGATGTCAGCGTCTGCTTTCTCTAAAGAGTGCTCCTGGCACCTTGTTTGGCCCTTAAGAAGTTCTTGCCATAAATAGGTTTTCAAAGACTAGCAGCCTTAAGGGATCCTGCAGCTTGGTCATAGGTTCTCTCTGCTTCTTTGATGGTTCAAGTGCAACACAGAATGACACCCAGGTGCAGCACGGCAGCAGGAATGGCACATATGATGGTATTTAAATTTAGTCTTTTTAAAAAATCACTCTAGAGCTTTGGTTTTCCATAGATACTACACATTGAAGTCAGAATAAATACCTGGAAAGAAAAATAAAGTCAGGAAAAAGCCAGGAGGCTTGGATTCTGAATTTGACCCAAGGTCATCGGGTGACTTGGAAAAGTTAGTCTCCATTCCTCTTTGGTATGTTTGTTGCCTGTGAAATGAGTTTGCAGGTAGGAGCTCTGAAGTTTCTATTAACTTTAGCAGATACCTTTGGAAATATGTTTAGTTGTAGTAAGTATTCAAACCAGGCAATGGGACTGTGTGGGACCACATGGACCAGGGTTTGAATCTCTGCTTCGCCACTTACTGGGTTCGTGACCCTGGAAAATTACCAGATCTCTTGGACCCTCAGGTTTTCTGTAAAATGGTCAAAAGTCATGGTAAGGATTGAGTGCCTGAAGCTCATAGCTTAGCTAAGTGCCTAGCATGGTGTGAGCACTGAGTCATCCATGCCAGCTCTTATTAGGAGTATTCACTGGAGCGAAACGTAAGTCACTGAGAAAACCACACAGGTACTTCCTGGGCAAGCGTATTCTCACACATTGCCACTTATTCTTGCGCTCTGCCATGGAGAATAAGGCTTCCTTGTCCATGAAGCCTTCCCTGATTTCCTGCCTACCAACCAGAGAACGGCCACTGAACTCTGCTCCCATTGGAGATTAGTGATACTCCTCAAGAGTGGATTCCTTCTGTCTGTGCTGTCTTTACATGGCTCATTTGCAGATCCACCTGCCTCCCTAGATTGCCTGAGCTTCCTGCATGCAGGCAAGGAACGTGTCCACGGGCTCATCTTCTACCACTCACCTCCCTGCATGGTTCTGTCCACCATGCACCTTCTAAATGCTTTGTTGCAGTAAAATCAAAGTGGTGGGGTAGAACGTCTAAGAAAGTGTTTCATGTAAATTGAAGGGGCCCTTTGGTACAGGTGCCATATTTCCTGGTGGTTGTGGCTACTGTGTTGCTCTAAAGCCAGTGACCTGTAAGGCCTTCCCCTGTGGCCAGTCTTGCCCCAGAAACATGTGGCTGCCCACCCCTCGCAGCCCATGAGTTTGGGTGACAGACAGACACCATAAGGCAGCGCTTAAGCCTCTTTTCCAATGTGGCAGAATATGCTTTCTTTCTTTATTTTCCTAGAATCTGGGCAGGTAGATTCCTCTTTTAGGGGTAAGTCTGGGATCTTGAAGTATAGAAGACCCTGAGATTGAAAATTTAAAATTCAATGTTGTTTTAAATCAAAGCAGGTTAAATAAGGAACCAAATAATTTCCAGAGTAAATGGCAAAGAATAGACCCTGCTGTAAGTGAAGTAACGTGCAGATGACTCCTGTTTTTTTTTTTTTTTTTTTTCTTTCCTCTTGAACTTGGGATCCCTTCATATCACAGACAAGCATCAAAGCCCAGGATTCAAATCTGTTACTGAATCCATTCCAGAAAAGTGGGGAAAAGCTACCAATTTGTCATCTGTTATAAAATTTCATAACCTTTCTTTTTCTGATATTTTGTACTATTATTCACTCGGCTTGCAATACTGCACCAGATTTGCGCCTGCTCATTTTACTGTGTGTGCATGGCTGTGGTCTTTATTTTATAAGTAAGGACTGTCGGATTGAATTAGCAATGCCGAAATTGCTCACGCTGCAAAGTCCTCGAGTCAGGCTTTCCGTGGTATGGGCTGGTTATTTTTGGGTATGGTCAGGAGGGAGCCTGTAAAAAACCTGAATTGTCTCGTTCCCAGGGTGGTCTTTCTCTGTCGAGGTTGTGGTCATTGTAGCAAGGCAATTTGAGAAAACCTCTTGTGTCACTTCCTGTGTGAGCTTGGATGGAGGAAAAAGGAATCTTCATTTCCCAAAGTTGCCAGTTTTTCTAGCTTCCCAGTAGAACAGAAGTAGCTTGGAAAGATTTTGAATTTTGTTTTTCACTGGATATGCAAATATGTTTGAGGAATGCTGGTAATGGGCTTGTCTTGAGGTTTTAGAGTGAGGAATAAACCACACATCATTTTTGACCGTATTTAATAAAGTGAATGAAAAAAGCCACCAACCAGGTGAATGAGATCGGGCACCATGGGGTGATTTAGCTCTCTTTCAATGACGGTGATTCTTGAAGACAACGAGTTCCTTGGGAAGTCTTATTTTGAGGGTTTCACCAAATTTTAGCTCAATATTTAGTTAACACAGACGAATCATTATGGAACATGTTAATTCTGTTTTTCCATTTTTATACAATCAGTCTAACATTTCCTTTTCAAATACAATACTCTTTCAGGTTTTGCTCCTAAGCTTTTTCTAACTTTCTATTTCTATTTCAATATTTTCTGCCACCCAGACATCAACAGATGGACAGGGACGTTTCAGTACCCCCCCTCCCGCCCCCCCACCCCCTAGTTCTCACGAGCAGCACACACAAGTGCTGAGTTCCGCCTCGCTGCCTGCTTCTTGGCACAGGCCTTTGATTCCTGAAATGCTCAGAGCAAACCAAGAAAAAAAAAAGTGTTTCTCAGGTGAGCCTGTCCAAGAAGTTTTTTTCCTTAAAGAATAATTTCTTTTCCTGCTGCTCTTCCTCCCCACCCTTCACCAAACAGGGTGAAGACAGACAGAACCCAGACTCTCCTGTAGTTTTCCTTCAGTGTCCCCTTAGGAATGATGTCACCTTGGTCTGGTGGCCCCCACCCATGGGCGAGGTTGTGGGTGATAACTCCATGGGCCACGCAGAGCACGAGGGCAGCCTGCATGAAGCCGGAACTCCCGTCCACCTTCTCGTCCCCAGTCTGTGTCTTGGTTCTGATGCCTTCTCCTCATGCTTGCCGGCTGTAATAACGGAAATAGCAAAAAATGTCAGCCGACTACTGTCTGCATGTCGGCACTAGTCCAGGGAGTTTCAAAGGGATGTTTTATTGATTCTGTAATTGCACAGTAGAATGGACGAGCTGAACGGGACCTCAGGGCCAGGAAAGCCCCGGCTTCAGCAGTGCCTCCTGGCCCAGCCAGGGTGTGGACAGAGCTCACTGAGCAGTTGCAGCCCAAGGTGAAGTGTGTGCTTAACCCTTTCTCTCCAGTGTTCCCCTTCAAGTTTCTTTTGTTTATATGTGTGTCCAGACCACATCTCTCATCATAGAGATCAGACATGTTTAATTTCCTTTTAATCTCATGACTTGCCTAACTATTATTGTTTTATGACTCTGCTTCTTGAAGGGCTCTTTTCAAACCTTAGGCATGAAAGACATTTCATAGGGGAGCCTCTTTAGAACAATGGGCTCTCAATAGGAACTTCTCATGACATTAAAAACCAGAAAGCAGGCCTCTGAACAAGACTTGTTAAGATACAGTAGCCCATTCTCTGCTAATAAGCTGATTGCTTTCCAAACCCGAAGGGGTGGACCAAGCTGTTTTGCCAAAACAATTGAAAATTAGCTCTGTCAACTTTTACTGCTGCCATATTTTGCACTGGCATGCATATCTGTACTGTTCCATTAATTTGGTTAGAGCAGGAAACATTTGGAACTAGGGCGTTTTTAAAATCAAAAAGGGATTGCAGAGGACTTGACACAGAGTGTCCCATTTGGAGGTTAGGGGGGCAGGAGACATAGTTTTCAGAATTGCTTCTTGATACCTTCCTGATGTTCATGGTCCTGTTGAGCAGAATGATGTTCAGTCTTTTATTGCTGAATGTCTTGTTCTGAGAGTATGAGGGCTTTGAATGTAGATGGGACAGTCTCACCCTCCTATGGGAGGAAAGGGGCTCTTCCCTTATTGCATGGTATTTATCAACTTGATTAAAAGCTATGACAGCAGTGCCTGAAGATGGAACTTGTTTCTGACTTAATTTACCCTCCTGTTTCCCAGTTCCACTCTTCACCTCAGTGTAGAGGACTCTGAGATTGCCCTATTTTGAGCTATCTTTTTCTTGGAATTTGTTTTCAGGTTCCTGGAAGATATTTTCACAAAGAATTCCCCCAACCTTCATTCAGATCTCCACATAGGCATTTCTGAGATGGGATTTGTCATTGTTTCTTTGGTGCCTGCTCATCCTCCTGGGTTGCCTACATTTGCTGATTTCATCCTCATCTGTCCAGTCATTCATGCCTGAAAGCCAGGAGTCCTCTTTTTTGTTTTTGACCCCTCACCCCTCATGTTCCCTTAGTTCCTGAATTCTGTGGCTTCTGTCCATCCCTTGTATCAGTCTCCTTGCTGAGCATCTCCTCTCATTCTGCTCCTTGGTACGTTTTCTCCATATAATCGTGATAGCCTGAGGCTGACAACTCTGCCTTTATATGTCCTTCCTGGAAGAACCCAAATCATATCATGTGTGTTCGTTCAGAACCTCCATAGCTCCTTTTGTTCTCAAGAGAGCCCAGGCTCCCTAGCCAGGCATTCAGGGCCTTCTGTAATCTCCCTGCCAACTCCATCTGCGGCATGGTTTCCGGTTCTCCCTAGCTTTACGCTTTACATGCCCTTCACTGCAGCCAGACCCTCTTCCTAGGATACCTCTAACATCACTGACACTCTCCTGTGCATGTGTCCCTGCTCCTTTTGCTCTGTGTGGAATGCTTTCTCTCCCCGTTTTGTATCCTTTTATTCATTCATGTATTCTGCAGTCATGGATTGAGTACTAACTTTGTGCCAGACCCTGGGCTACATATGAGATATATGGTGGTGACCCAAACAGTTGCGATTCTTGCCTTTATGATTTGTTAAGGGAAGAGTCAAATAAAAAATAAACCAAGAGACATATAAGCGTAAATGAGGGTGATTATATGAAAAAAAATGCATCTGATTTTTATTTATTTTTTTTTTGAGATGGACTTGCTCTGTCACCCAGGCCAGAGTGCAGTGGTGCAATCTTGGCTCACTGCAGCCTCTGCCTCCCAGGTTCAAACGATTCTCCTGCCTTAGCCTCCTGAGTAGCTGGGATTACAGGCATGTACCACCATGCCCGGCTAATTTTTGTATTTTTAGTAGAGATGGGGTTTCACCATGTTGGTCAGGCTGGTCTCGAACTCCTGACCTTGTGATCCATCCGTCTCGGCCTCCCAAAGTGCTGGGATTACAGGCGTGAGCCACTGCACCTGCCTGCATCTGATGTTTTAAGAGACAGTGCAAGAAGGGGAACTAATTCAGAAGGACTTCCCAAGAAGGTAATTTTTACATGAAGTATCGGAGGATGAGAGGAAGAACACCATGCATAGAATTGAGAAAGAGCCTTTTAGGCAGAGGAGACCTTGCGGTGGGATGAGCGTGTGTTGAAGGAATGGAAAAACTCTAACACTTTCCATGTTAAGTTTCCATTTTCCCTTCATATAGCCACAATAACCCTCCCGTTATCAGAAACCATATTTAGTTGGCTCAGCTGGATTCATCTCTGCTTACCCTGTGCATTCATTCCACTTGGGTCCTCTCGTAGAATACTTTTCCTTTCTGTCTAATACTAAATTTTTTGAATGAGCATCCCCTGAATTCTTTGAGGGCAGTGACTATATACCATACGTTTCCATGGTCATCTTTGCAAGGAGAGACTCCCATCTAACAAGAATTTACAGATTATTTGGTGATTTACTGGGGCCGCATATATATTTAGGAAAATAGCTAACCATTAGCCAGGAGTTGAGCTTATAGTGTTAATTCCCTTCCCTGACTCCTTTGCCTGATTTTTTCAATGTTCGTAGGATCTTTTCAATCCTCAGACCTACCTGCATTTCCAGAGAGTGCCCTGTTTTCCAGCTTTTAGGTCAAGAGGTATTACCATCAAGTTAATATCCTCTTTCAACATCTCATAGGGTCAGAGCTGGCATGATCAGAGGCTCATGCATTGAGCTGATGCTAGGGTATTTTCAGTCCTGGGCAGAGACCTGGATGAGCCAGCATGTTAGTCAAACCCAGCTGGCCTGCAGGCTATGGTCTTAAACAGGCCACACTATTGATTGATGTGGTTCAGCTATACATGGATGAGTGTACATGGTTGGGATCCTGGAAATGTGCAAGAGTTTGAATAAGATCAATTTAATGGCCCTTCATGTTGGATGAATGTCATGGTAGAGAAAGAAATGAGGGCAGATGTTGAGATATTCATAGATACTCATAAATCTCATGTCTTTTTCAGTTCTTTTTTTTTTTTTCTAAGTGGTTTGATTGCCTTGACCAAATAAAATCTTATTCAGGGCCCCCCACCTTTAAAATAAACAAAAGTTGAGTTATTATGGTTGAGTAAGGGCATGAGTTCAAAGCTTCTCCTTCTTGTTTTTTTCATTCAGCAGATACTTATTAAGCACTTATTTTGCCAGGGACTCTGCTAGGAGCTGAGGAGACGGTTATATACCAGGAAGTTGAGGGACTTCCAGCTCTGAGAAGTTGGTCTCCCCTCCCCACTCTCCACACCACAGTGACCCCTTGGAATGGATTTTGGAAACCATAGTCTGTGTTAAAAACAGTAAAATGGCTGGGTGTGGTGGCTCACACCTGTAATTCCAGCACTTTGGGAGGCCGAGGCCGGTAGATCACTTGAGGTCAGGAGTTCGAGATCAGCTGGGCCAACATAGTTAAACCCTGTCTCTACTAAAAATACAAAAAAAAAAAAAAAAAAAAAATTAACCAGGCGTGGTGGCACATGCCTGTAATCCCAGCTACTCAGGAGGCTGAGATGGGAGAATTGCTTAAACCTGGGAGGCAGATGCTGCAGTGAGCCAAGATTGTGCCATTGCAGTCCAGCCTGGGCAACAGAGTGAGACCCTCTGTTTAAAAAAAAAAAAAGAACAGGAAAATGAGGACATTTTGTAGATGATTATCTGACACATGCGAGTTAGTAGATTTCCAGTATATGAATACAAATTCAAGATAGTGCTTTTTTTCTTTTTCTGAGTAAACACTGAGAGTATGGCAAAAGCCATACGCATTTCCCTCTTCCTAGAAAAAAGCTTTCCCTCTTCTTGATCACTTCTTACCTCTTACAATTGGCTTGTAATTTCCTCCCGCCCCAGGCTGGAGGTTGTTTCATGAAAGTGTTTGGCTTCTCTGATGGGGACATTAGATTCTTGAAGGCCAGGGTTGTGTCCTCCACTTTTGCTTACAGAAGCCAGCCCACATAAGCAGCAGTTGCTGGATGAATTCTGAGGACCACTTCTTCAGCTCGGCAGTGACACCAACCTTGTTTTGGTGGTTTTCCTATGATGGCTTGGAAATTAGTGGCAAAATTGGAGTGTGGATTTTTGTGGGTTTTTAAAAACCTTGTGACTGTTTTGGGTTTGATTAATAAACCTCTGGAAGTTAGCTTCATTTAAAGATTCTTAGGCATGGTGTTCCCTGGTGTTCTTACAGAAGCACCTAATTTCCGTGGTGTGGTGGAACTATCACAAATTTAGAGTCAGGAGAACCAGACATGGAATCCTCTTTACCTGGCTCTGGGCACTGGGCAAAGCACCTGTCTCAACTTGTTTCCTCATTGGTAACATTGCAAAGCTATGGTGGGGATTACAAATGAGATAGGGAAGGCGCCCTACCCAGTGCCTGCAACATCGCCAGAGCTTGCAAAAGATGGACATTATCCTAATTATGACTTGAAAGCCCAAACTGGGATTTATGATCTTCCCTGTTGGACTGCAGAGGGGGTGATGTCTCTGTTTGCCTGGTTGCCAGAATCATTGTCCCTTCTTTCCTGCTGTTGGTGAGACTATGGTTAAAGCAGCATCCTTCAGCGCAGTTTTTTGTTACTTATTGAAAAAGGTTGGTATTCTGGCAGAAACGTTAGCATTAGAAATGTTTCTAAGCCAGGCCTGACAGCTTGGGCCTGTAATCCAGCGACTTGGGAGGCTGAAGCAGGAAGACCACTTGAGGCCAAGAATTCCAGATAAACCTGGGCAACATAAGGAGATCTCATCTCTAAAAAATAAATACGTACATAAAATAAGTAAGAAATAAAAATAGAAATATATTTCTGCTGGTGCATCTTTATAGACTTGCGGTTATATTTAGGGCCATTTATGAAATCATGTGACCTAAGACAAGCTGATTAAATACAACTGAAGTTGTGTCAGGCTCCGCTAGATCACACATAGAATGGGCGGGGCGGCAGAGGAGCGTAACAGCACTTCCCTGCCAGGGTTACTGAAGGGCTCAGTGAGGTGGGAGATACAGTGTGCCCGGGATGCAGATAATGTGACTGTGAAATCCACACAGGCCAGCCTGGGAGGCCCCTGTGTTGGCCCCATGGCCAGCTACCTCTCTAATGCTGGTTCCGTGGCCTGTGACTCTTTGTCAGGTGTGCTTTGTGCCCCTGGTAGAACCATGCCTGAGCATGCCAGCCAGCGGGAGGATACTCTTTGTGTGGGCAGAAGCTGGTCTAATCCCGGATATCCTATGAAGTTGAGCAGTTTGCGAGGGGAGACAGAGGACACGCCTTTAGGACTAATGTGTTTTTCCTTGGCAGAGGTCCAAGGTGAACCTCTGTCTTTGCCAAAGGAATACTGCTTCAGGGCCTGTGACTAGGATGTTCTGAGTGGCTGGGTCGGTCTTGGGAGTGAGAGCCTGGAGCCTCCTCACTTTGGATGCACGCTTGGTCTTGCTCTGCGATGCGCTTGGCCAGTTGCCACAATTCTTGTGTCTCTCTCTGCTTCCTCATCTGTGAAATGGGCTTAATAGCGCCTAGGGAAGGAAGAACTTGCAGGTGCTGTGTGGATTCATATATTTACCCTCAGTGAGAGCTTTGAAGATGTGAAATTGTCTCTGGGGACTTGGAGGTGTTCTAAACCTGCTGAACCAGCGACATCGGCATCTTCCTGAGTTGCCTGTAGCAGCTGGCGAGTTGGAGGCCTCAGATTTTGGGCTGGGTGTTGGGCTTCAGGCAGCTCTTTCCTGGCTCCTGAACGAGTTTTAGTTTAGTTTTCTCCAAGGAAATCTTGACTTGTCTTAGCTTACACACGGGGTTTGTATTGGAGTTTTGGTTTGTGTTTTCTCCATATGTGTGGGTGTGTGTGTGTGTACCCAGAATTTGTAGGTAACTCTTACTGAGATGAAATAATTTCGAGGCTTACACAGCTGAGAGAGGACATTCACCCTTTTTTCTTCCATGGTTAAGTTTGTCCCTAGATCCTTCTCTGAAGTGTGGGAGCTTTACAGCACTATCAGTGAGTTCCTTCTCTGTGTAATTGGAAAGACTTGTTGCAGCTCGGGCGATTATTCTTTTTGGCTTTCTTTTCGATTATTTTCCCACACTTTAGATTCATTTGAAACAGGTTTTCAGCCTTGCTCAGGTGGAAACCTGTTTTCAGTTGTGGGCTCTCCTGACCTCACTGGAAGGGTGAGAAGAGAGGTGAGGACGTGGGGGAGGGACCCCATGCCCTCACTGCTCAAAGTGTGGTCCTCAAACGAGCAGCTGCAGCATCACCTGAGTTCTTGTTAGAAATGCAGGGTCTTGGGCCCCACCCCAGACTGACTGAATCAGTCTTTTGCCAAGATGGTCAGGTGATTCATATACATTCAGGTTTAAGGAACACTAGAACATTTTGGGTTGTGTGTAGTTTTTCTAATAGGAGTGAAGGGGGGGTTGTTGTTGGTTGAGAAGTTCGTGTTTATGTTGATGCTGTTGCATGCTTCTCTCTTCTGAAGTGCCTGCATTATCACTCCCCTTGACTTCTGACTTCCTTACGTGTTGTCCTTGACTTGTGTTAGAAAGCTATGAAGTGTGACTGAAACTAGTGGGTGAGTTAATGTTTCCTGTTCCATATCACACCATTAAGATGTCGCAGTGCTTGAAAGTAAAAGATGTTCAGCATCCCAATCGCGGGGTGACTACAGACTGTCTTAAAAGTTGGGCAGGGTTTTTTGAAAATTTCAAAAGGAAGCATCTCCTAAAATGATAAAATAGGAAACCAAGGCCACGTCAAGAGGGGATCAGATTATGACTTGCCTTCTGAGCTGTTCACATGGAGGTGCTCCATCAGCAGTTCAGAGGCAGCTGGGAGGCTAATCTTAGGAGGGCCAACACTGGTCTGTTTTTGTTTAAGAGAATTATGGTAGGTGGTGATGGTTTTAAGAGTAAGTCTGCCATTCTGAGAGAAGGTTTGGGCAGTGGCTTGGTGACATCATCCCACTTGGATGAAAGAAGAGTCAAGCCAGCCTTTCTTTGGTCAGGAGGTCCTGAGACCAGTGGCCTCTCTGTTTCTAGTGTGAACCGTTCATTACACAGATGTCTCTGTCCTGAGTTGGCTGGGTTCTGACGTTTGCATATTGTGGTTATCCTAAAATAGGATGCCCTGCCATTTATTGTCCTACGCTGGGGAGATGGCCCTCACACAATTTATGCTTCTTTGAAAAAAATGTCAAATTATATGAATTCAAGATTATTTAGGAAACACAAGCGATTTTGGTGTTCTTATTGAATAAAAAGATAACTAGATTATTCTAGCACAGAAAAAATATTGAAACCATGTGCAGCTATATTCTTTTTTTTCTGAAATTATGAACAGGGCATCCATTTACCTGAGGGTAGAGGATGACATCGCCTACCTAAATTCACCTTTAATGTGTTTATTTTTTTTTATCCTGATGTCAAGAATCAAGGAAAATGATATTTATTCACTTTCCCCTGTAGTTTCTTTCTTGCTTTGCACATTCTTACTTGGTTTCTCCCAAAGAATTTGTTGCTCAGGTCTCTTCTTCAGGAAACACCTAACTTTGGGAATGATGGTGACAGATTTTCCTTTGCTGTGTCTGTCCCTTGCGGTCCAGTAGCATCCTGGGGGCCATGGGCATTTCTAGTCTCATCTCAGCACTATCCTAGGGGGAGGCTTTGTGGTGTTCTAACATTATAGAGCTTGAGAGGAATGTAAAGAAACTTGTAGTCTATTATTTCATTCCCTGGGCATAGGGCTCACCAGACATGGTTAAGACAGGAGGTAGAACTCACATGGTAGCCTGGGCAACATAGCAAGACTCTGTCTCTACAAAAAATTTAAAAAATTAGCCGGGCATGGTGTCATGTACATATAGTTCTAGGTACTCAGGTGAGAGAATTGCTTGAGCCCAGGAGGTCAAGGCTTCAGTGAGCCATGATTGCTTCACTGCATTCTGGCCTGGGGGGACAGAGTGAGACCCTGTCTCCAAAAAAAAAAAAAAAAAAAAAGAAAAGAAAAAGGAAAGAAACTCAGATGCTTAGGGTCAGGCAGGAAAAGCGACTTTATTCATAATCCTTTTGTTTACTTTGCTGATCCACTTGGGCAGGGTCTGGTTGTTTTACATACATGTATGTAAAATGTGTGACTATGTACGTGTATATGTTTATAGGTGCGTGTATCTGTATGTGTTTATGTGTATGCATAGAATTTTTTTCACCATTTTTTTTTTTTTTTTTTTTTT
>NW_016810483.1:1961870-1989370 GCF_001698545.2 Rhinopithecus bieti
TCTCAGCTCACTGCAAGCTCCGCCTCCCGGGTTCACGCCATTCTCCTGTCTCAGCCTCCCGAGTAGCTGGGACTACAGGCGCCCGCCTCGTCGCCCGGCTAGTTTTTTGTATGTATTTTTTAGTAGAGACGGGGTTTCACCGTATTAGCCAGGATGGTCTCGATCTCCTGACCTCATGATCCGCCCGTCTCGGCCTCCCAAAGTGCTGGGATTACAGGCTTGAGCCACCGCGCCCGGCCTTTTTCACCATTTTAAGGAAGTCCCATAATAGGAACATTTGGGATGCATAGACTTCATCTTCTACACAGATGAGGATACTGATGCTCAGAGAGGTGAAGTGGCCCCTGTAGCATCCTGGTGGAATTAGAAATCATGCCACCTTCATGCTACTTGCTCTAATATTAGTCTCATCACTTTCCATGTCACTCTTTGTGTGGCTAGGCCATTGCTTGTCAAACTCCACACCCTCATTTTTGCCATCTATTTATACATTTGTATTATAATATACCTAACATTTGTCCTGTAAATTGCCTTTTAAGTTTTCATTACTAGTTATTTTAACATTTTTCATAAAAGGAAACTTCAGAATTTGGCTGAAAACTAATATGATGGTAGGCCAGAAAAAGAAGAACACTATAAAAATAAATACCTGCCGAGACGGGTGGATCACGAGGTCAGGTGATCGAGACTATCCTGGCTAACACGGTGAAACCCCATCTCTACTAAAAAATAAAAAAAAAAAAAAAAAAACTAGCCGGGCGAGGTGGCGGGCGCCTGTAGTCCCAGCTACTCGGGAGGCTGAGGCAGGAGAATGGCATAAACCTGGGAGGCGGAGCTTGCAGTGAGCTGAGATCCAGCCACTGCACTCCAGCCTGGGCGACAGAGCGAGACTCCGTCTCCAAAAAAATAAAATAAAATAAATAAATAAATAAATAAATAAATAAATAAATACCTGGCCGGGCGTGGTGGCTCACACCTGTAATCCCAGCACTTTGGGAGGCCAAGGTGGGCAGGTCACCTGAGATCAGGAGTTTGAGACCAGCCTGGCCAACATGGCGAAACTCCTTCTGTACTAAAAGTACAAAAGTTAGCCAGGGGTGTAGTGGCAGGTGCCTGTAATCTCAGCTACTCAGGAGGCTGAGGCATGAGAATGGCTTGAACCCGGGAGGCAGAGGTTGCAGTGAGCCGAGATCGTGCCACTACACTCTAACCTGGGTGACAAGAGCGAGACTCCGTCTCAAAAAAAAAAAATAATAATAAATACCTAGCTCCTAAAACGTGTGGGTGTATATATGTATGTGTATGTACATGTATGTGTATATGCTCATCCATTTGCCACCTAAAACCATCCCACTTACCACCCGGGGTACTTGCAGCACACTCTGGGAAATGCTGAGTTAGACTAGAAACCTCCAAATCAGTTTGCAAATGATGTGGTGAATGGAGAGACGAGTCTCTAAATGTCATTGCCCTTGGTACACTGATGGTTGAGACTAAGAATGTTCATGGAGATCCAGTTTCTTTCTTACCAGTTGAGAGCAGGTGTTAGGTACGGCCTTGAGTCAGACCAGCCCAGTTTTACCCAGGGCCCACAGCCTCTGTAAACATCTACTTTTTTTTTTTTTCTTTTCAGTTCTTCTACAAAGATTAGAGGCTGTTATTGGGAATATTGTTTTTCTTTCATTCTCCTTATGTGTCACTAACTTCTAATTCTTGGTTCTTAAGATATATAACCTTTCAAAAATATATCACTGATTGAATAGATGCTGTGTTTTCTTTTCCCTTCCCTTCCCTTCCCTTCCCTTCTCTTCCCTTCCTTTCCCTTCTCTCCCTTCCCCTCCCCTCCTGTCCCCTCCCCTCTCCTCCTCTCCCCTCCGCTGCCCTCCCTTCTCTCTCCTCCCTTCCCCTCCCCTTCCTTCTTCTTCTCTTTTTTTTTTTTTAACAGGTTTTCCCTCTGTCACCCAGCCTGGAGTGCAATCGCACTCCACCGCAGCTAGCCAGTGCAGTACATAGCTCACGGCAGCCTCAACCTCCTGGGCTCAAGGGATCTTCCCACCTCTGCCTCTGAGTAGCTGGGACTGCAGGCATATGCCACCAAGCCTGGCTAATCTTATTCTTTTTTTTTTTTTTTTTTTTTTTCCCAGATGGAGTCTCCCTCTGTTACCCAGGCTGGAGTGCAGTGGTGTAATCCCAGCTCACTGCAACCTCTTCCTCCCAGTTTCAAATGATTCTTCTGCCTCAGCCTCCCAAGTAGCTGGGATTACAGGTGCCTGCCACCACTCCTGGCTAATTTTTTGTGTTTTTAGTAGAGACAGGGTTTCACCATGTTGGTCAGGCTGGTCTCGAACTCCTGACCTCAGGTGATTCACCCGCCTTGACCTCCCAAAGAACTGGGATTATAGGTGCGAGCCACTGCACCTGGTCTTTTCCGGCTTTTTTTTTTTTTTTTTTTTTTTAAGAGACAGGTCTTGCGTATATTGCAGAGGTTGGTCTCGAATTCCTGGCTTCACCCTCCTGAGTATCTGGTATTATAGGTGTGAGCCACCATGCCTGGCAGATGCTTTCTTAATTTTTGTGATAGTGACAGTGATATTGTGATTTCTGAATTCTTATGATAGTGACAGTGGTATTGGTCTCAAATGGCTAACTGGACAAAATATTACTGTGGCCCCAAGTTAATCTTTTGGTTTAGATTTATATCCTACCTTTGAATTTTGATAATTGACAGTAAGTAGTGTTTAGATCTGAGGTGGGCATGATAAAATATGTGGGTTCTGACAGTTACTAATTTATTCCCCTGTTAGCTCTTCTGAGTGAAGGGAAAAATGTACCCCTTTTAACACTTCGAAATAATTATAGAAAAAAGAACTAGCATTGAATGATTATAGGAAACAAATTTTTGTTTTCTACCCTTGCCGTTTGAACCTAGCTCCCTAAAATGAATGGTAGATTTAAATTATGGAGCCCATGAGGGAAAATTTTTAAAAAATGCTGCTTTGCCTTTTTTCCTGTGCAGGAGAATATGCAAATGGCCTTTCTGTGGCCGCCCTGTCACAGCCTTGTAAAGGTTCTGTGGGGATCTATGCATCTTGTTGAGTTGAGCCTTGTGCCAGCTTGGAGGGTTTGATTGTTTTTGCTAATAGAGACAGATTTTGTCATTAGAGACACCCAAGTGTGATTCTGCCTACATTCTTCTCAAGTGTATGGTCATAGAAATCCCTTTGGCTTTAGGTGCAATTCAGTGGAAATACACACACACACACGCACACACACACACACACACACACACACGCACCCCACAAGCACACAGAATTTCACTGTGGAATTGGCAAGGAATAAGTGAGCCAAATTTGGCCTGTAGAAATTAACACTGGCAACTTCGTGAGTAAAAATTACATGAAAAGCACTCATGAGGGAAGGAAGAAGGAAAAAAAAAACTAGGATAACAGTGCAACAGACCACATTTCCTATCCACAGTCTGTCTTCTCGGGGGTGTTTGTCTAAACAGCATTGCCAGTTTTTCTAAACAGTACTGCTGGTGTCCTCGATCTGTAATATGAAGTGAATCGGCTATGCGGACCAAATGCTCGTTGGGTTGAGAGTTCCTTTATTTGGCCAAATTAAACCCAACAGCCTCAGCTCTGTCCAAACTTGTACTAGTCCAGGGCCAGCTAAGATGCCTGTCCCCATTTGCAGATCTGCATCGAAAAATAAAAATGATGCATTAACTGTTTCCCAACCTTTTGGTTGAAAGGAATTTAGCTCCACATAAAATACAGTCAATTTTTTGTCTCCTAAAAGCTGGAAGCGTAATACTTTGAGATTGTTTCAGATGTGAAAAAAAAAAATCACAAGAAGCTCCATGTGGTTTTCAGGAAGATAAGTTCTGATATTAAAATCTTGTGTGGATGGTCTATTATTTCCCTCTGCCATCCTTAGCATCTGCTGAGGAAGATAGTCCAGAAGCCCAGTGCTCATTTTTAGGAGGACAACTTGGAAGGCTTTATGGTTTATGGTTTTGGTTTTGGTGCCGGGTCTTACACGTCTTAGTCCACAAGCTCAAATACAGAGATAATTGGAAGTCTAAAATCAATAACCATGGAATAGAGCCAATGTGAAACAGATGCCGGAATAAACCATCTGTAAATTTCATGGTGGGTGAGGTGGGGACTCAAAATGTTTATTTGCATCGTGTGGACGACTGGGCTCAGCTTGGAGGATGCCGCGAGTCTGTAGCGTTTGACTTCGGCACACTCCTCTCCAGCCCCAGCTCCACCTGTGGTCTGAAGTGTATTTGCAGAATTGCTTTGAGCATTTTGTAAGGACCTCCTCTAGTTTTTGCATATACCAGGAATTCAGCGAATAAGATTGGACTTCTGTTTTTATCAGAGACTGACTGGTTCTGCTCCAGTCTCCCCTTCGTTCATCAGCTTGAGTGATTTTTTTTCAAAATGCAAATATGATCATGTTCCACTCACCTGTTCACCAGACTGAGGTCCCTTCACTGGCCTCCCATTACGCTTATGATAAAGGGAAAGTTCTGTAATTTCAGGACAGCCTTCATAGTGTGAGTTCTGCCTCTTCTCCTTCTATGTGGCCACCACCCCCACCCCTTTTTATTCCTGCTGCAACCACCTTCGTTACATCTTAACTGTGCTTCCAGGTGCCACGGGGTATTTGCATATGCAGTTCCTTCTGCTTGTAATATGCCTCCCTCTCCTCTTCACTCTTCACCCAGTTACCTGCTACTTATCCTTCTGCTCTCAGCTCAGTTGTCACCTCCTCAGGGAAGCCTTCCCTAACCTGCCTGACTATACATTTTGTTGTTGTTGTTTTTGAGACAGGGTTTTGTTCTGTAGCCCAGGCTGGAGTGTAGTAGTATGATCATAGCTCCCTGCAGCCTCAATGTCCTGGGCTCAAATGATTCTTCTGCCTCATCTCCACAATTAGCTGGGATTACAGGTGGTGTACACCACCATACCTGGCAAGTTTTTATTTTAAAATTGTTTGTAGAGACAGGGGTCTTACTGTGTTTCCCAGGTTCGTCTCGAACTCCTGGCCTCAAGCAACCCTCCTGCCTCATCGTCCCAAAATACTGGGATTATAGGTGTAAATCACTGTGCCCAGCCCCTGACGATCCTAATGCCTCCCCTTAAATTTTCTCCTGGACCTATATAACTTGCTTTTTGTGGCATTCATCCCTATAGGTTTTAAATACATCTTTGTTTCTATTTTGATGAATGTCTGTCTTCTCCCCAGCCCCAAAAGTCAAGAATGTAACTTTACAGGTTCTTTTTGTTGTGTTTTGGTCTCTGAGTATAATACCTGGCACAAAGTAGGTAATTTGTAAATATTCCTTCAGCAAATGGTGATTGATCGTCGTTGGTCTATCATTCCTGTGATGAAAGATGCCGAAGTCCCAGCTTTCTATTATCTTCAGCCCCTTTGAAGTCCTCTTTTAAAACCATACCAAATAGTTTACTTACAAACCAAGTGGTTACTCTTTAAGTGGTTTGTTTTATCAGTTTTCTAAAGTTGACTTTATGTTACAGGGCTGAGGTTCTTTTTGAGGAGTGATTATGTGTTTTGCGGTGTTAAGGACAGTTTGTGGTCATGACTGTTTTCTAGTCAGAGACCCAAACATCAGATACTAAAACCCTTAATAGAAAGAAAAAGAACAACTAATGATTGAGTTATGTTCTGCTTACACTTACACTTCCTAATGATGTGTCTGCCTGTTTCTGCCTCATTTTCTGTGTTCACTTAATGTTATGGGACCATTTATGTCCTGTGCCGTTAAAGCCACTTAAATCTCTCAGCCTCAGTGTCCTTCTCTGTGAAATCAGAGATTTGGAATCCATGATTTCTACATTCCTTTTTTGCTCAGATAGTCTAGATTTTTTTTGTATAAATATTGGCTCTCACATCAAAGACCCAGGTTCAAAAAACATGTTTTTATATCTACATTGTATAAAGCCTCATGGTTTCTTAAAACATATTTTGTTATCAACAGGAGTGAAAATTATAATCACAATTTATAGATTAAAAAATTATACTGAAAGATATTAGTCGGATTAAATTGCTGGGATCCTCATTTCTCAGTGTTTTTTCATGGGATTTTAAATAGGTAATCTATGGAGGATTGTTTTAAATTGAGAACATCTCAGAGCATCTGATACAGACATGTGTCGAATGAATTTCCTAGAGTTGGGGTATTGCATACTTACTTTCTTGAACACAGATTCCCTTTCTTTCTTCAGAATGCCCATGTGTGTGTGGAAGAGGTAGTTCAGATATAGGTGACTCTTAACATATGAATGACAGCTTAATGTCGTTTTCAAGTACCTAGATTTTTCATAGGGTGAGATTATAGATAGTTTGAGTGTGTCTTAATTTTTTTTTTTTTTAAGTGAACAACAGAAACAAAGTGCTGGGAAAATGTAGTATTTTGAATGGGAACATGGTAATGGATTATTAACATGAAGCCAGATGCAGGATTTGAATACTAAACCCTGAAGCTATGCAATTCTGCTGCTCCGTCAGCGAGTGCTATTTAAAAATTCACGGGCATCATCTGAGTTACCATTTTTATTTTGCATATTCTGTGATTGTCTTTTTAGTCATCATCCATGGCATTGTCTTAGGCACACCCGGTGTTTCCCGGCAAGGCTCCTAAGAGGTGCCTTTGAGGCCAGGGCTCTGCTTGTCCTCCTCGTGCCCTCTCCCCTCACTCCCCCTCTGCAGGCTTGGGCACGTCTAGAAGACTCCAAGAGCCATGTTAGAATATCCCTTGGAGCAGTGGCAATTCCCTTTATTTGTTCCCTTCTTTTAACAATGGGAAGTGAGACCTAAATCTTACCCAGTAAGTCCTCGAATTGGCAGACAAATATATTGGTGGGCGGCAAAAGCCTGGGGCTGCATCCCCTGCTGTGTGGGTGTGGATGGTGCCGCAGGTCTGGGCAGTGCATCTGTGACTGGGATTTTCCTGGCCTTCTAAAGACAGAGGCTGGGGCCCAAGTGGATGCTGACCAAGTGCTTTCCAATGTGCAGGGTGCTGAGCTGGGTGTGGAGGCACAGAACGGGGTGGTCTTGTTGAACTGGGGCACTGGGAACCTGATGTGGTGGATTCTTTCTGACAGCTAGGCAACAGGCAGAGTCTGGAAACAGGAAATCCCCATCACATTCCACAGACAATCTCAGGGAGGTGGTTGGAAATTGTTTTAAAACTGCGTCTGAAAAATCGTGAACCTGATATTCAAACAATGTGGATGGCTGGCAAGACCGAGAGTTGGCCTGCTTCTTGGTGGCTTTTCTTTGCCTTGGGTGGCTTTAGCATGAGCCTCTGCAGCCCAGGGAGGAATGGATGGATGGCTTTGAATCTTTCCTTTCTGCCCTACATCCTTCCTGCCTGCTTCACATTCCTCCCCTCATCCTTGGCTCCTTCTCATAATTCCATATCTATTTATTTCACAAGGAATAAATGTTGATGGCTTAAATGAGAGATAAAAGAAAAAAGTGCATATAGGTAACGAGGGGAAAAAATATGTAAAATGTTCCTGGTAACATTGTGTGGTATTTCCTTCTATTGTTTTTTGTCTAGGTATGTAAGCACACACACCCATGTATATATATTTTCAAAATGAGGTCATACCGTACATGCTGTTTGGTAGTTTGTCTTTTTCCTTGAAAATATATCATGGAACTTGCTGTGATCTTGCTGTGTCAAAAACCAAAATAGATGAACAAAGATAGGCTAAAGCAAGTAAAGTAAAATGTTAATTGGCAACATCTAAGAGGCAGGTATATGGGTGTTCAATATGTTGTCCTTTTCAACTTGTCTGGATGTTTGAACATTTTTATAATAAAATTTTGCAGGGTGGGGGGAAGTTTAGTGACGGACAAGAAGACAGAAATTAGACAGGTAGTAAAAGTACAGTATGTGTGTATATGTGTGTGTGGGCAAGTCTGTGTGTGTGCCATTCTGCTCTATCAGTAGTGTGGGTATGTATCATTCTTTGTAATGGCAGCGCAGCATTGTGTCATGTGGATGAAGTGTCATTTATTTAGCCAGTTCCGTACTGGTTGGCTATTTGGGGTGTGTGTGTGCGTGCGTGCGTGTGTCTATTTGGGGTGTTCGTGTGTGTGTCTATTTGGGGTGTGTGTGTGGCTATTTGGGGGGTGTGTGTGTGTGTGTTTTAATTAGCTGAATAGCCAGTTGGCTGTTTGTCAGATTTTTGGTTTGTTTGTTGCCTCCTCCACCTTCGTGTGTTTTTCAAAGACGAAGCCCTGTGTATGAATTTGGGCGTTCATTCCTGTACATCAGAAGACAAAGCACCTACTGAAATTCCCTCTTTTTTTTTTTTTTTTTTTTTTTTAACTCTTACTACATATGTGCACGGGCGGCACATTAATTCTGCAGCCGGTTAGCCTATATTAAACAGGAAAATATTTTTATATGACAAACATATTCACCCCCAAATGTGTTTATTCTCCCTTGTCAATTTTTTAAAAAAATACATGCATTGCGAGTTGTTGTATTGGTGCCTGGGTTCCCAGGGAGAAGGTAGAGGAGAGGTGGGGGTAAGTCTTTGGTGGAGTTCACAAGATGTGAAGGGTGAGCCCAGTGTTTCTTGGGACTACAGCCTTTTTTAAGGACCCATTTTCCTTTCTATGTCTTTTGTTTCTACTCACCCAAGGACCAGGTTTGGTTGCGTCATGTTGAAGTCTTCAGAATGGTGCATCCCTCTTGGGTAACATTTTCTTCAAAGGGTATTTGGGCCTTCTTCTGCCCCATTTGTGATTTTCTTTGGCTTTATATTTTAGTCCCTAGTCTGGCCCACTTTGGCCAGAATGCTGTGATCTTTTTACCTCCATAACAGAGTCATAACATGGAGATCAAGGCAGAAGCAGCCTTGGGGGTCCGTTCGATGAGAACATGCCCCCCAACATGAGCAGTACTTCCGTCCTAGAAACCTGCCCTTCACCCCACCCTATAAACCCCATCATTTCTTTGCAGAAGGTAGTTTGGGAGATAGTAACTTTGAGCCCTCATAGAGTTCCAGGCAAAGAAAGCATCTGAGACCAAGACACATTAAATAACTTGCCCAAAGACATCCAGGTGCCAGGAGCAAGTCTAGATGTCTCCAGATCCCCTGCACCATGTGACCTGCCCCTCTTAAGCGTCCCAAGGATTTTGAATAGATTGCCAAACAGGAAGAAGAATGATTTGTCCAGAAAACAGAGGTCATTTCAAAGACTGCAGGGGGAGACAGGTGCTGTAGTGTAAGACACAGCGAGTCTTCTGTTTAGAAGCACTTCCGCTTTTAATAGTAATAACAACATTCTTCATCATTTTTGAGACTTTTGGGCTTTACTTTTAGTCACAGTGTTGGGATTTGTAATGTAAATTATCTCATTTGACATAGCCACGTCTCAGTCAGCGGATGGGTGATGGGATGCCCGCTTCCCCTACTCCAGATGATTGATGAAGAAATGGAGGTGTATAAAGATGAAGTGACTTGTCCAGGATCAGAGCTTTAAGTGGCAGAGGCAATATTGGAACTGAAGTTTCCCTCATTCAAAATCCAGTGGTGCTTGTTTGTACTGCCACACTGGAGCGAACTAACTGATGCCACTCTTGATGGGTCCTTCTCTACGAGGGGCTTTGCCTGCCACCTGCCAGCATCAGGTGATCAGAAGACATGGTATAACGACCATTCAACCAGGTGCGGTGGCTCACGCCTGTAATCCTAGCACTTTGGGAGGGCAAGGCGGGCAGATCATGAGGTCAGGAGATCGAGACCATCCTGGCTAACACGGTGAAACCCCGTCTCTACTAAAAATACAAAAAATTATCCGGGCGTGGTGGCAGGTGCCTGTAGTCCCAGCTACTTGGGAGGCTGCAGCAAGAGAATAGCTTGAACCTGGGAGGCGGAGCATGCAGTGAGCTGAGATTGCGCCACTGCACTCCAGCCTGGGTGACAGAGCAAGACTCCATCACACGCGCGCGCACACACACACACACACACACACACACACACACACACGACCATTCAGCCTCTGGTTTAAGTCCACAACAGGTTTGTCCACTCTGGAGGGGGAACTGGAGCAGATGCATAAGAAATATGTGAACAGAGTTAGGGGTTACAAATTTGTAGACGTCCTACATATTGTGTGATGTCAAAGGGTAATAACCATGGATATTTCATATATGGGAATTTAAAAGTTATTTTACATCCTGTTGTGCTCCGTAGAGAGTGGATTAATTCAGTTACATATTTGCACATGACTAACATTGGAGCTTCAAAAGAAAGCCCTAATAATCAGCATCTTTGGGAGTACATGGCTTGCCTGTTCGTCTGTTTTACTACATGTATGAAGCCACACGTGATAAGGCATACCTCTAGTCAGCTTCTAACATGAGCAGTAGGTGAGGAAATAGACAAATACCAGCCATTCTTAAGAAAAGCCATAGAAAAATGTTTGTTCTGGGAAAAGACATTTATTGCTTTTTTATGCAAAGGACAAAATATGATGTGTCTTTCAACTTTGAAAAGGTAAGGTATTATGGAACAAAGCCTATTCCACTTGAAGTCCTGATTCTTCCATGATATATCCCTCTAAGAGATCAGAAACGTAAAATCAATGTTTGGGGAAATTTTAAAAAATGTATTAAAGCGAGGCTTGATATTTGTTTCATAATTCCTTTGGGAGGACACATGAAACATTGATACGATGTGTGCGTACAATTTAAAAAACCCGTAGATGCCTTTTTGGCTACATAATCATAAGGACACAGCTTATCGTGAATGAAGGAGGTTGTGCCTCTTGCAAGTAAGTAAAATTACATCAGGAAGGATAAGCCACAACTAGAAGCATACCATAATTTCTTGGAATAGAAAAAAAGTTGGAAACAAAGATAATAATCCACCTGAAATCTATAAATGTTGCAACTAACTAGCTCCAATAAGGAAACAGACTTTTTAACTTAAAAAAAATTGTGGGCAGTTGATTCAGCAAAAAATATCAAAAGATCAGAATCTTTTCTGATTCTGTATCTCAGAATCTTCAGTCTGGTAGATACTTGCTTTTTTAAAATGGAAAATAACTCGTAGGTACAATGTTGTGACAATTATCTTATACCAGGCACTCTGCTTATTTGAAGTAGCTTATTGCATCCTCCTGAAAACTCTGAGTGGTTAAGTCCTGTTCTTGGCCATATTTTACAGGTGAGGGAGCTGACACTGACAGAGGTGAAATAACTGGCCACGCCACACTATTTTTTGTTGCTTTGTTGTTGCTGGTTTCGAGAGAGGGTCTCATGCTGTTGTTCAGGCTGGAGAGCAGTGGTGCGATCACAGCTCACCACAGCCTTGACCTCTGGGTCTCAGGTTATCCTCCAGTCTCAGCCTCCCAGGTAGCTGAGACTACAGGCACATGCCACCACACCTGGCTAATTTTTTGTATTTTTAGCAGAGACAGGGTTTTGCCATGTTGCCCAGGCTGGTCGCAAACTCCTGAGCTCAAGTGATTCACATGCCTCAGCCTCCCAAAGTGCTGGGATTAGAGCACACTGTTTTTAAGGAGAGGAACTGAGACTTGAACCCAGGCAGTTTAACCCCAGAGTTAAAACCCCTACCTGCTGGACTATATTACTTTTACTTCCAGGTTTTTTGTTTCTAATTTTCTCACGTTAATGTCAGAATAGCCTGAAATAGCTTTTTTTTCCAAGGTAAATAACTTAGATTCAAGCCATTCTTCATTCCAAAAAGATAGGTGAGCCTTAGTGCGGTTTTGCCTCCATAGACAGATTAACGTGCTTCTTGCCTTCTGCCTACCAAAGAGGATACAGAGGCGGTTGTATTAGCATATTCATTCATTCATTCTCTTGTTTATTTCTTTACTCAGTAAATATCTCAGTGCTGGTTACATTCTAGGTACTAGTTCACAGATTATTAGTATGCAGCAGTGGCCAAAACTACTCCCTGATCTCATGGTGCTTTTATCCTAGATGGGGAAACAAATCAAACAATATATGTAATGTTTCTCTTGGTGGTAAGTGGTATGGAGAAAATAAATCAGGATAAAGAAATGGAGACTGTGGGTGAGGAATGTGCTGTTTTTACTTAGGAACATTAAGAAAGAAAAAGACAGACCTGAGGGGGCCATGAGAATATTTGAGGGAAGAGCATTCCTGAATGAGAACAGCAAGTGCAAAGGCCCAGCAGTGAAGCCTGCTCATAAAGGATAAAACCTGCTGTGCACGTTAATCTGCACTTCATATTCCTTCCTGATTGGACTATTATACATTTCTCTGGGGAAATGTCAGAATTGATCTGCATTAAATAATGAGGTGCTAAATAAGCTAAACGTGGCATTTCTGGTTCCAAAGATTCAGTAAACATAGGATGTAGCCCAAAAGATTTGTTCATTGATTCTGCCTCTAAGATATGTCTTTTTCTAGCCAACTTAGTGGTTTATTTTTAGTGGACTGTAGTCTCATCCTAGTAATTAAAAACCAGGATCTGTATGCTGCACTGTGGAATGGTTATGACAGAGTGTCTGCTGCCCCTTGCCTCTACTTACGCATTTAGAGCAAATGAAAAAGATTGCCTTTATGCTGTGAAAAAGAGAAACTCTTACATCATGGCAGAGCAGACCATCCGCGAACTGTTTTACTATCTCATCTAAATGGTTCCGCTTTAGTCAATAAAATGTTATCAGATGCTCTGTTTCTAAAATTTGCTTGGCTGTACCATTGGAAATTGTTGGTATCAGCCCATTGGGAATGATATTTTCTTGAAGAAAAGTCTGAAATCCACGAATTCCTGCTGGACGTTCATGGCACAATGTATATTTAAAAACCTCGTGAATGTACGCATGGTAACGGCTGTGTGCGAGCCTGATTAGCTGGTTTTCAACTTGCTTGGCTTTCTTTAAAATTATTTTTCAAAACCATCCTTTCTAGTTAAGAGGAGCATAAAGGCATCAGAAACCCACTCACAGCATTTCATTTCTGATATCCCTCAATACGGAATAAACAATTAAACTGATTTCACTTTGAATGGCCTCTGAAATATTTCCTTTATGCTTGGCAGCCCTATGCAAAAATTTCCGCCTGTTGCAAATTAAAAGTCTTCGAGTTGCAAACCCCCCTGAAGAAAGGTTCTGATAATAGGGACGTTGTCAGACCCTTAACTAAGCCACACACTGCTGGGAGCCTCCAGAATAACTTTAATGTAGTTGTAGGGAAGGGAGTTGTTGGCAGCGATGAGGATCCCTGCTTGACTGCTCTCTTTCCTGACGAGGAAGAAAAGGACAGTGATCAAGCACAGGGTCTCAAAGGAGGTCTTAAATCACCAGGGAACGTGAAGAATGGGTTGTACACAGGCTGCCAAGGAAGCGGGTACAAAGCCCCTGAATTGTAGAGAGACAGATAATTCTTGTATGAACACCCAGATGACTGGAAACCTTTTCCTTGTGGATGAAACAGGACTCAAGTGCACTAGGCTAATGGGAAATGCTGAAATGGAGATTTTTTTTTTTGGTCCCTATTTTTGTGCTGTTTATGATCCGCCAGCAGGAATATTTCACGGCATCAAAGACATGGCCAGAAAGCAAAAAGATGTATACACACACGCGCGCACACACACACACACACACACACACAGACAGACACAGTTCTTCTGTATCTCACAACCCTGATACCACATATGGCCTTTCCGAAGGGAGTATTGTATGTTGTTTAGTCTTGGAACTTCTTTTAAAGATAGGATGTCATTTACAATCCTCAGGCCATATGTTTACTCAGACTTAAGAAACATGGGCTAATCTTTTTCTATTTTGAGGAGTAATAAATTGAAAAGATAATTACATAATATGGTGCATAATGTAACTCTGGCTTGAGCCATATGTGTTTAATTTTAGAAAAACATGCGTGATGACAGGTTATGAAAGGATGAAACTATTTTAGTCTTTTTAAGGATTAGAAGCATGATTTTTTAAATGTGTGTTCCCGCCACCCCCCCATCCCCAGCCTCCAAAAAACAACCCAATACACAAACCCAGTGAAACACACACTACTGAAAGTCATTTGTTTTTGTGGTGGCCACTGGCAAAGAAAATTCAAGTTAGAGGACATATTACTTTCAAGCTCTTGTAAAATTAGATGCAGGCTTCTGTGTGCTAGGGAGAATGGGTGGCGTGCCGTTCCCAATGCAAGAAACAGAGTGGAGTTGCTGCATTTAGAATCAAGCAGAAATTTCTCCTGTGACTATCCAATTAGAAACAGCCCGGGTTATCTCTTTCCTTATTGAACATGATAGCATATCTGATATAAACTGTTGTGGCGGGAGAAATGCAAGATCCTTTCTTTCCCTCCACAAACATCTGTTGAGCCCCTGGTGTGCTGCAAGCACTGTGCTTGGTACCTAAGTTGCAGGGGCAGGTAAAATACTCACCGTAAGACTGTAAAGCAAGCAGGAGGCTTGTATACCGAGACCGACTTTCACGTTATTGTCAGAATGTGTCACTTTGCCTGTGATCCTGATCTGGAGGTAGAATTGTCAGGTGTGGAAGGCAGAATAACACATCCAAAAGAGCTCTACATTCTAATCCCCTGGACCTGGGAATATGGTGTGTTACATGGCAAGGGAGAATTAAGGTTGCAAATGGAATTAAGGTTGCTGATCACCTGCCCCCTTGAGAAGGGGAGGTTATCTTGGAGTATCTGGGTGAGCCCCACGGAATCACCAGTGTTCTTAAAAGTAGAAGAAGGCGGCTGAAGAGAGAGAGCCTGAGAGATAGCATCACGAGAAGGACTTGGCTCAATGTTGCCGACTTTGGAAATGGAATACCCTGATTTGATTTTCACACAAGATATGCATGTGTCAAAAAATCATACTGTACCATATATATATATACCGTTATTATGTGTCGATTAAAAACAAAAGAAAAAATAACGAAAATAATTCAGGAAGAGACCACAGGCCAAGGGATGTGAGCAGCTCCGAGAAGCTGGAAGTGGTGAGGAAGCAGATTATCCACTGGAAGGAACAGGGTCCTTGATTTCAGCCCATTGGAGCCCATCTCAGACTTCTGACCCCCAGAACTGTAAAATAAGAAATGTGTGTTGTTTTAAGCCCTTAAATTTGCAGTAATTTGTTACACAGCAAAATGAAACTAATTCATCAGGGAAGGACCACTTGCCTGGTATGGTATGGTGACTGGAACAGTTGTTCTCCATCCAACAAGGCTGCATGTTGGAGTGAAAAGCTTTAAAAATACTGCTGCCTGGCCGGGCATGGTGGATCACGCCTGTAATCCCAGCACTTTGGGAGGCGAAGTGGGTGGATCACCTGAGGTCAGGAGTTCAAGACCACCCTGCCCAACATGGTGAAACCCCATCTCTACTAAAAATACAAAAAATTAGCCGGACGTGGTGGTGGACACCTGTAATCCCAGCTACTCAGGAGGCTGAGGCAAGAGAATTGCTTGAACCCAGGAGGCAGCGGTTGTGGTGAGCCAAGATTGAGCCACTGCACTCCAGCCTGGGTGACAAGAGTGAAGCTCCATCTCAAAAAAAAAAAAAAAAAAAAAAAAAAAAAAAAAGAATACTACTGCCTGGGTCCTCAATCTTAGAGATTACAATTTAATTGGCTTGGAGGTTGACCTGGACATTGGCCTTTTATAAGCTTCCCAAGTGATTCTGAGGTGCAGCCAGGAACGTGGAACTCTGGTTTAGGGCCTAAAGCTTTAGATTCAGATCAACCTGGCCTCCTAGCCAACATCTGCTTCCTCCTGGCTGGCTGTCGGGGCAGATTATTCTCTTAGCTTCAGTTTTTCCATCTGCAAACTGGGAATACTGTGAACTTCTACCTAGGGTGGTGTAGTCCAGAAATGTGAAAGGGCTTTTGTGTGTCACACATGATCATTGCTCAATAAATGGCAGCTACTGTTTTTACTCTTAAGGTGATGATTTGGATGCACAGAATATAGATTACCCTGATGTCTGGCTAACTAATTTATACCTCTTACATTCACACCTGCCTTCTGAGGTAGCTGCTGATACTATACCCTTTCCATAGGGGAGGATGGCAGGCATCAGAAAAGGCCAACCACTCTTCCACAGTCGCACAGAGACTAAACATGGGAACCCGTACTTGAACCCAAGACTCACTGTGAGTCTGGGGCCATGCCTCCTTGCCCCTTGTCTTTGGAAGACCTCCACGTAAAGGCTGGCAAGGCAGATGTGTGGAAATGTGGAAGTTGGTGGCTGCATGCTGGTGCGGCGCCTTTGGAGGTGTTTCACAAACCATTACCAGTGTCAGTCCTTGGGCTGGGGGTGGCATTTTGTACTGGATTCAGTCTCTGCACGATAAACCATATTGCCCTGTTGCCTGCCATCAGGGAAAAGGAGGTTGAAAGCCATGGGAATGAGGATTCTTAATGATTATAGGCTGTTTGCCTCTGTCTGCCATTTAATCTAATCTCAGGTTCAGTTGATACTATTGATTAGTCTCTTTTCAAAACCCTATGCGGCCTATGGGGCTTCTCTGCGTGGGGTAAAATGTTATTCTTTTCATATGTGAATTGAGAAGAAAAGGTGAAAGTATACAATTAATTTGCCTGCACTTTCTTGTAAATTGTATGCCGGATTTCTTTGAAATGCTGTATGGAACAATATTCCAAGCAAATTATTGTTATTTACTGTGACTTTTGCCTGCATATTTAAAGTCAACAATTATTTTTTTTTTCTTCTTATTTAATGGCCTTTGTACAACATTTTTAGAAACTTGGTCAGGTGTCACTAAGAAAACTTGTGCTTTGGCTCTGGGATTCTCGGGAAACAAATTAACAATATCAAAAGTAACAATAAAGTCTTGTTTCCAAAAGAAATAACCCAACACAGGCTGGCCTGGTGGCTCATGCCTGTAATTCCAGCACTTTGGGAGACTGAGGTGGGCGGATCAGCTGAGGTCGGGAGTTCGAGACCAGCCCGGCCAACATGGAGAAACCCTGTCTCTAGTAAAAATACAAAATTAACCAAGCATGGTGATGCGTTGCCTGTAATCCCGGCTACTCGGGAGGCTGAGGCAGGAGAATCACTTGAACCTGGGAAGCAGAGGTTGTGGTGAGCCAAGATCACGCCATTGCACTCTAGCCTAGGCAACAAGAGCGAAACTCCATCTTAAAAAAAAAAAAAGAAATAACCCAATACATGGGGATCTCCATTGCCCATGCCCTCCTCTAAGGTAATTATCTGTAGGCCATCGCCATATGTCTTCTTTGTTTTAGAAAGACATCTTTTGTTATCATTCATGTTAATATTATTGAAAGCAAATAAAAAGGAATTTTACATTCTTTTCTTCACATGCCATCTATTTTGATGGGCAGTTTTATCATATTTGGAATTCTATCATTCCTTGGATCCTTTCCTTTTTTGTTGTTGTTGCTGTTTTTGAGACAGTGTCTTGCTCTGTTGCCCAGGCTGGAGTGCAGTGGTGTGATCTTGGCTCACTACAACCTCCACCTCTTGGGCTCAAACAATCTTCCCACCTCAGCCTCCCAAGTAGCTGGGACTACAGGTGCCTGCCACCACATCAGGCTATTTCTTTGTGTTTTTAGTGAAGATGGGGTTTTGCCATGTTGCCCAGGCTGGTCTTGAATTCCTGAGTGCAAGTGATCCACCCATCTTGGCCTCCCAAAGTATTGGGATTACAGGCGTGAGCCACCGTGCCCAGGCTGGGTCCTTTATTCTTATCAGAGAGAGAATTAAACTCTTTCCTATAAACATAGGGCATGCGCACGCACACACACGCACACGCACGCATGCACACACACATACACACCTCTCACATCAGTAATCCTCCTTGAATCCCAGTCCAAATCTTGAAACTGTTCCCTCATTCTTCTGTTGCCTTTCTTTCTTCACCATTTATGAGCCATCAACCTGAAAACTTTCAGTGATGAGCCACATCATTTTTTGAAACACCATCTCCAGCTCAGAGATCCAGGAGAGCTTTTTGTTAAATCAGGGTTCCATACTCCTAGCCCCAGCTAGAACTGTGAAGAACAGTTTGTGTTCTTCACTACATCAGACTGGAAGACATATACATGCCACACATGAACACACGAGGATTTTGTGACTTGGAGAGGATCCAGCTTCCCTATTCCTGATCACTTGATAATCGGGGTTATGATGTTTCTACCAAGTAGAAAAAAACACAACAAAAAACTAAACTTCCTCTTATAAGAGATTTAATTTGGTTTTGCTTATAAAATCTCTTATCTGACAAAGAAGGTGCTAGGCTAAATATGTGTAAAAAGACAACCTAGTTGATTGAGGGATTTTTCAAACCATCTTCAGAATTCACTTGGCAGGGAGTGGATTCGGTGGAGAGCCTGAGACATGTACAAGTTAGAGGAATGTACAGGGTTAGCAGTCATCTGCATCCCCTCCACCCTGAAGGAACCCTTCTTAGCAGCTTGTCCTATTTGCTTCTAGATGTGTTTAAAAGAAATAAAACATGTCAGCAACACCTAAGATCTCTTTTAACTTTTCTCCTTTCCACTTCTCAGCAGCACATTCCATCAGGAGCTTGGGGTACCCGTTCCATTCTATTTATATACACTTATGTACACAGGTAGCCTTTTCTGAGAGTGTGTATTTCATTTACAAGTTTAGTGTCAAACTATATTGTATCCTAACTACTTCATGCTGTATTCAGGCATGATTTTGAAAAAGGTATCATGTTCACATGTGTAGATCTCACGTACGCTGCTAGAAATGTACAAAGTATTCTGTCATTTATCAATGGATTATGCGTATTCATTCCACAGATGATAGACATTTATGATTAGATTAAGATAGGGTCTTATTTTGTTACCCAGGCTGGAGTGCAGTGGCGCGAACATGGCTTACTACAGTCTCAACCTTCCAGGCTCAAGCGATCCTCCCACTTCAGCCCCCCAAGTAGCTGGGACTACAGGCGTGCGCCACCATGGCTGGCTAATTTTTGTATTTTTAGTAGAGACAGCGTTTTGCCATGTTGCCCAGGCTGGTCTCAAACTTCTGGGCTCAAGTGATCCGCCTGTCTCAGCCTCCCAAAGTGCTGGGATTATAGGTGTGAGCCACCGTGCCTGGCCTATGATTTTATTTTTAGAGCAATAAACGTCGTTGGCATGCACAAGAACTCCTTTAGAGTAAATACCTGGAAGTAGAATTAGGACAATAAACTGCACTCACTAAGGTTTCTTGATCCCCAGTTCAGAGCCTGCTACCACTCCAGTGAGGAAGATGTTTGTGTGCCATTCCTTCTCTCACAGCATTTAGAGCCTGGTGAGGAGCAGGATAGGGGTGGGGGTAGGGGTGAGGGATAACTCTATGTACAGAATAACTGTTTCCCAGCTGGACTGAATTGGTGCTCCAGGGAGGAAGTAATGGCTGCCTGGGCCCCGGTGTCTGATAACAGACAGATTCAAATTTGTGTTGTGTCCATTCACTTTGTCTGTTTGAAGAGAGAGATCCCGCTTCATTGATTGAATGGGGAGAGCCTCGTCTTTAGTTGCAGGTTGTAACAAGATTTAGGGAAGGAAGGTATCAACCAACTGGTGCAGCACTAGAGCAGAGATAGTTCCAGATGTCCAGCACAGGTTGTCCTGCATACAGACCTGTTCATGTGCTCTCTCCCACATCCCTTTTAAGAGGTTAACAGAAACCCAGAGAGGAATGTTGGAAGCCAAATAAAAATAGCATTAAAAACAAGGAAAATGTAAGAATAAAAGAGAGGCAGGATTTCTGAGTGAATGAGGCTTTCAGCTGCTGCCTCTTATCCTGAGGTGTGATATGTAGATCTGTCCCTTGCTTAGCTTGACAGCTTCTGGGGACAACACGAATTTTTCAGTCGGTGTGAGAAATGCTATCCACACCAATTGATACCCTCCCCTGGCAGCTGCCTCTCTCTCTGTCTCTTTTATCATTCCTCTTGATCCATCATCCAGAGAATGCTAGAAGGCATGAGAACGTAAGTTCCAAATAGGAGTTGGTGCCTGTTTTCTATCTTGGTTTATTTTCAAAACCCTTTTTGAACTTTTGAACTGTTGGTACCCAGGGGGCAATGTGCAGGGGAGTTGATAAATAAAGATAATGTTGATGTAAGTACAGTTTCTTTCATATGTAACTAGAGAAGCATGTGAGTTTTCAGATAAGCTTTTCTTAGAAAAAATAAAATTTTAAATGTCAAAGTTTTTTGAGTAGGGGTGGCGGAGACTCCTGTGCGGAAGGACTCATCTTAGACAAGAGACAGACTGATGAAGAGAAAAGCAAGCTGACAGCATATAGGTAAATTTGACTGAAGATTGTCCTGTTTTTATGAAACGTAGACTTCCCTCCTCCTCATGTATTCTCCTGAAGCCTCTGTTTATTATTCGAGATTACTTTCTTTGTCTGAAATAGTCACTTTCTAATTTTCCTCAAAAAAATTGTGGTGGGGCTTCTACGTCTAACACAATGTAGATCATTGATATGGGAGATTGTTCTCTTTTTAAACAAAAATGATGGGGAAAAAATTCAGCTTCTTTTACTTCCCAAGCATCTTTTGAAAATGTGTGGTTCTGTATTCAGATGAAAGTCAACACGAAGCATTAATTACACATAAATTGGCCGGCTGCGGTGCCTCACGCCTGTAATCCCAGAATTTTGGGAGGCCAAGGCGGGTGGACCACCTGAGGCCAGGATTTCAAGACCAGCCTTGCCAACATGGTGAAACCCTGTCTCTACAAACATACAAAAATTAGCCAGGCATGGTGGCTTGTGCCTGTAATCCCAGCTACTCAGGAGGCTGAGGCACGAGAATCGATTGAACTCAGGAGTTTGGAGGTTGCAGTGAGCTGAGATTGCACCACTGCATTCCAGCCTGGGCGACAGAACGAGACTCCATCTCAAAAAAAAATTATACATAAATTAATAAAACAGAAAGTATATGCCTTAGAAACACCCAGTACATATAACCATCTGGTTATTAGATTAAGTCCATGAAAATTTTGAAAATATTGGTTTCATTGTGTTCATGCCAGCACTGGGTTGTATCAGCCAGGTAATGATATCAATAAGATTTACCTCAATATTATGGTGACATAAACATTTTTTACGTAGTTGCCCCCAATTTTTTTTAATGGGTTCAGCCCCAAACCCTCCCAGGAAAACATACACTGCCAAGTGCAAGGTAAAAAAATGAAAGCTTATCACATGAAAAAATTTATATATCTGGAAATAGTGGTCATAATTATTAACACAGCGTTAGTTAGATTTGGCGTCGGTGTTTTGAGTTTCAATTTTTTGTCTCTGGGTTTACATTTTAATTATCTTGGGATTCACAGATTGATGTGGAACATGCTAGGCGTTTGCTAAATAGTTTTCAAATTAACAACTAGAGACATTTTTAAATGATTTGTGGAGTTATTTACAGAGTTTCATGGAAAGATTTCCCAGTAAAATGAGGATTTGTAAGAGGTGTGGAGAGTGAATTGGCTGACTGTAGTTATACATAAAATTGCCCTTGCTAATGTTTGACCACACTGCTTTCGGATTCATTTTACTTACATATTTTAGGTGTATGCATTTCGAAGGTTGAGATGTGGTAAGAGGAAATTTCATCATGCTCCATCTCAGAAGGTTGTAGGTTATCAAAGGTTGCAAACCCCCGTTCCCTACCCTGGTTGTCAGTAGTGCTTCCGTCTGGGTGAATGTTGGAACTATGTTCCCTGTGGAATCTGGGAGTTGATTTTTATCAACGTTAGTGAAATGCATAGGATTTTAGAACTTCAGGTATACCTAAATAGCTGCTTATTTTGAAACGTGCTTGAATTTCTTGTTTCTAAAATGCATGGTGGGAGATGGTGGAATAAAGGGTATTTTATACTTTCCTTGAGGGTAGTCACATTTTCTTAAATTTCTGGTTTGCGGTTTTGTTTCTTCATGACTTGGGAGCTTTACAGAATGTATCATACTGTGAAGTTGTTTGACTCCTTTAGAGATGTGTCTGAATGTGTTTTGTGTGTACATATACACATATGCATATGTATACACCTACACATATGTACATACCTGTATACCCACACATATACACATGTGTGTATGTAGATACATACACGCACATATGGTTGTTAAATTTCATAAACCCAAATAACTCAAGTTTCTTTCCTAACACAGAAAGTCACTTCTACGAACAGTTGAAAAATAAATATTATAATCAGTGAGGCATCACAAATAACTTTTATGTCTAAATCAAGCTATTAAATGCTTTTTTATTTTTAAGTAGATAGGGGAATAAAATAGCTGTATAGTTCATAAAGTGGTATGCCATTACTGCCTGCTGTGCCCAAGAATTATGCCAGCTTTTTACACTCATGAAGTAAAAGTGGATTAGAACTGTGATCAATGTATTACCCTGTATTTCTTATTTTGCATTGTATTTCCTTTTTGAGCACCTTTGTAGACTAAATGGCTACTAATGACATAATTACAATTGTTTGTCACCACCATAATGCGTGATTTCCTATCTCATCATGAAGATGTAAGTTAGATAAAGGAGGAGTTTTGGCAGGAAGACAAAGTGCAGTGATTTATTAAAGGCCAGATGTGGTTGTTAAAAGCTTTTCTACAGAAGGCACAATTGAGTGATGTGAAATGGGAGCGAAATCACTCTGCACACCCAGCCCGTGGTTCTTGGTGTGAGTGACATAGTTGCTCCTGGAAGCGTGACAAATGAGCCACATGTTTTATTGTTGTGTACAAATTTTATGTTGGAATTTAAACAGGGTGAAAAGGGTTCACATTAGCTTATACCAGCAAAGTAGGTGTTTAAAGGAAACTAATGAGACTAAAGGGCTGGCGATGGTTTCAGCGTGCTTAGTGCTTCATAGCAAGAACTGAAATATCTTATGTTTCTGTCAAGTTTCAAAGAGGGAAAATCCCAGCACTGTTTAAAAAAAAAAATGAGAGTGGTTAATATGAGAATTCAAAGAAATCAGAAGCAAGTGGAGACAAGATATTACTTAAGCACTGTTGACATACATATTGCACACATCGACTTGACATATATACAATCAGATTAGATAGATGCTTCTAAGGAAAGAGGCACAATTTCTGGTTTTAGCCTTATTTGCACACACAAAGCTCTTTTAAAATAATGTTAAGACATTGGAGTGATAGAAGCTACGAGTGGTACGAAGTGTTTTCAAGCTTTTGGAGGAGGATAAAGAAAGAAAATGGTTATATCTTAAAAGGTATTCTGTGGACAGAAGGTAGTGATCTTTCTGGTTTTCCTTCCTTCCTCTCCCCTTCTCTCTCTCTCGCCACTCTCTCTGTCTCTTCCCTCTTTCCCTCTCTCTACCTTCTCCCTTCTTCCCTTGCATCCCTGTAAAATGTTATACGGAGAACAGTTAAACTGTAGGATTGGGTCTGTCTGTACAGCTTAGGACCTGGAATTATACTAGACGTAGGAACTTTCCTGTCTTTTCCAGTGTAGATGGAGAAATTACTTTAAATAGTATACGTGGAAGACATCGAAGGTTTCTAGATTAATTCTGTGAAATCAGTGAGAGTTTTGATGGGGTTTTCCTTCCTTGTCCTCTCAGCTGAAAATACAGGGTCCTCCTATTGTTTTCTCCCATGGTACTGCAGACTTGATAGCTCTCGTAGACTTGACCATACATTGTAATTATACGTCTATTTGTAACATTATTTGTTTAACGTTTATTTCCCTGTGTTCAGTCTGTAAGTTCCACAGAGGCAAAAACTGTGGCCCCAAGGCCTGTCACATTGCCTGGCACATAATGTACATTCAGAAAGTATTTGTTGAACAATCCAAAGAACCACAGGCAACAATACCTACATTCGGAATATCATTTGGAAAACACTAGCAAAATCCATCCAGATAAAACGTTCCCAAATTATAAATGCTTGTCCACATAATCTGTGAAGCAGTGGAGATGGCTCTTTTGCAACCCTCTTAAAGTTTAGAACCTTGGAATCCAGTTAGATCTGGTTCCTTCTGAATGGGTTTTTGCCTCCTAAGCTCTCTCCATGCAATTCCAGGGACTGCCACTTGATGGCTTAGACAATTTAAAATAAAAAGTGGGAAAGGTACACGTGCTTCTAATCCCTCCCTCCTAGACTCTGTTGATTCCATTTAAATGTGTATGTGTGTGTGTATATATATATATATTCCTTATGACTCAGACGTTGAACTTTATACAGAGATGGATACAGTTGAAGTACAGGGAGTAAAGTTTTGAAGAAATAAAACACTTAGAATCAGAGCTGTATTCGTGGGTGTGAGACATGCCTAATCTCACAAGACCCGGCATTTAAAAGGGACCCACGCTCGGTTTAAGGCTCTGCTGTTGCTGTCTTCTTAAACATTTTTTAAATCTTCGGACAAGGGGTCCCAAGTGTTCATTATGCCATGGGCCCTATACATTGTGTAGTTAGTTTTCACTGGAATTTGTGTTACCTGCAGGTAGGTTGCTTTAGGCCTGATCTTAGCTGACCGTGCTCCTTTAGGAGTCTTTATTTAGTGCTTGGTAGGAAGCTTATCCTCACGGGACACAAGCCTGTGGGTGAAGAGCTTGGCTTTGACTCAGACTTCCTGGGTCAAATCCTGGCTCTGCAACTGGGTCAGTTACTTAAACTTTCCAAGCCCAGTTTCCTCATTTACCAAATGGAGATGGTAATACTGTGTCTGCTTCCTAGACTTGAGTTGATTGAACTAACATCCCAGGTGCATATGTTAGAGCTGAGCAATCCATTTCTGCTAGGTATGGTTGCAATCATCGGGCACCATATTCCTGGTTACACCTGACACTTACTGAGCTTCCTGCTCTTTGTGGCAGCTCCAAAAGTTTCAGGATTCTTGCCCTGCTTTGATGCTCTACTGTTCCAGCACTCAAGGTTCTGTGTAGTCCAGTGGCAGAGTTCAAGATAGACTGCACTCTAAGACTTGACTCAGCTCTGCCCTATCCCTCCTCCTGAATGAGGCCCTAGCTGCTCTTCTTTAAGCCTTCTCTTTTATGTTAGATGATTAATTAATATAGAAAGGATTTCTGTAACTAAACTCTGCATTTTTGTAACCCATCTGTGTTTCCCGGTGGGTGCAAAGATGCCTCTTACTCGATACATCATTAAAGAAACCAGTCTTTTTTATCTGCAGAGCATTTATAAAACATTTTAATGTAGCTAAGTCATTCATAACCAACCTCCCCCATTCGTTACAGGAAATTTGCACAACATTGACCATATCAAAGGGCTCTACATTACGAAGAGGAGGATACATTATTGGAGACTGATATGATGTGGGATATGATTCATTCATTCGTTCATTTAGCAATTACTTATTGAAGACTTTTTGTGTGCCAGGCAGTGTTGTAAGTACTGGGAATATAACTGTTAACAAGACTGCCAAGAACCTTGCTGTTGTGTTGCGGGTATTCTAGTAGGGTACAGATACTAAACAAACAACAAAGAACAGTATCAGAGGAAAGTGCTGTGCAGAGAAATAAAACAGAATGATGGAATAAGGAGTACCCCTGGGCCGGTGTAGATGAGGTAGCCAGGTAAGGCTTCTTAGAGGAGGTGACTTTAGAGCTGAGGTCTGAATGGCAAGAGGGAGGCAGCCAGGAGCAGCTTGGAAGAAAAGCACTCCAGACTTAGGGAACAACTAGTGTTCAGACCCTGGGATATCACGAACTGGGTGGGTTTGAGGAACGGAAAAAAGGCGTACAAGATGGAGAGCAGAAAGACTCAAGGCAGCAGAATTATTTGGGGCCTGATCTTACAGACTTGGGAAACCAGGGTCATAAGATGCCGAGCTTTGTTTTTCTACCTATTATTTTAATGCTAAAAGGGAACTAGGAATTTGTTCAGCCGTGAGCCAAATAATAGAATCAGTGAAACAGTCTCCAGATATTAACTAGGGGGAAGTAGACAGTTTTGTCTGGATTATCCAGTTCAATTTTTTTTTTTTTTGTGACAGAGTTTCACTCTTGTTGCCCAGACTGGAGTGCAATTGCATGATCTTGGCTTACCGCAACCTCCACCTCCTGGGTTCAAGCAATTCTCCTGCCTCAGCCTCCCAAGTAGCTGAGATTACAGGGATGCGCCATACACCCGGTTAATTTTGTATTTTTTGTAGAGACGGGGTTTCTCCATGTTGGTCAGCCTGGTCTCGAAATCCTGACCTCAGGTGATCCACCCGCCTTGGCCTCCCAAAGTGCTGGGATTACAGGCGTGAGCCACCGTGCCCAGCCTCCAGTTCAGTTCTTTAGTTAAGAGCCATAATAGTGAAAGGAGCACTGGAATTCGAGTCCCCAAACAAATCCCAGCAGTTTTGGGACAAGCCATTTAGTTTTTCCAGAGTCATCCATCTGTAAGACTGACACTACCTTTGACACAAGGGTTGGTATAATGATGAATTGGCAGCTGCCTGACAAATGCAAAGACATATACAAAATACAAAGTTGCTATTATTGATGATCCTTCCATTTGATCACCTTATCTATTAAAATATCTATTTTTAAAATTATAAAAATATATCTTTGATGCGTTGAAGAGACTTTATATGATATTGGGAGAAACCTAGCAGACACCTTCTTCCCTCATTGGTTCCTAGGCATTGCTTCACACTCACGGATAACCTGTTTGACCTTTTCTTCTAAGGTCTGGGATGTATTAAAGAACAAATGACCACTGCCTGTGGAATTCTTTCTTCTAGATTTTTTGTCCCATAGCTGAACTCGACTTGAAATATGGGAAGGCTTAAAAAGGAGAGTTGACTGTTGGTTTTAAAAACCTGTCTCTAAAGAAGACTCATCATTGTTCTGAGAAAACAAAAATCCTGGACTTCTAAAAATAACTGCTGGATTGCCTTGGAGTTGGGCTGGTGCATATGAACAATTTATATTCTGCTCTTGGGGAGCTGGTGACTCTTCTGGAAATTGGGGCTCTTTAGTGGACATTGTTGATGCAGGTGTGTAGGCGTTTGTTTCCATCTGCTTCTCAGAAACTCTTGCTCTGCTCCACAGACATTGGTATGTGTCAAAGAAGTATATGGGGCTGGGTGCAGTGGCTCATGCCTGTGACCCCAACACTTTGGGAGGCTGAAACTGGAGGATCACTTGAGCCCAGGAGTTCAAGACCTGGTCTTTACATGATGTAATGTCTAAGACCACATTTCACACTGTTAAGTAATGATGACTATAGAAGACTCATAATAAAAAAAAAACTCATAAAATGTCACAATTTATAATTTTATGTATACTTGCCTCTCTAATATCACGTACATTTATGCAATGGATGCTAATTAGTAACAATGGTATTACTATAATGTCTATAAAACCTGCCTTTAAAACCAAATTCTGTTAAAAATAGTCTTTTCAAGCTGACATAGCCCATTTCCAGGGTCATATTTAAAATAATTAGCACCCATTGCCTGGGCAAGCAC
>NW_016810483.1:1991870-2015195 GCF_001698545.2 Rhinopithecus bieti
GTAGGCAAATTCTTAAACTCTTTTTTATTTGGAAAGAAAGGCAGTCTTTGTTTATTTATTTTTCGACCTGTGTCTAAACCATGAAACTTTTGTAGTGGGGCAAGTAGGCATGGGTGGTTAAGACAGTAAGAAAAGGTTTCTAAATTTAAAGTGGAGGAAGTCAATAAAGTTGACTCTTAATTTTGAAACCTGACAAGGTCCAATCTAGAATTGGAAATCTGTGATATTTTTGCTTTAGGTAAATGTTATTATTACAAGTGGAGAATACTTAGATCTTCCATTCATTCACCATTTCCTTCGTATACGTGTTTGGAGGCCATGACATTTTTGTGAGCTCTTTGAAGTAATGATGTTCAGCGAGAGGGGAACTTAGATGGAGTAGGAGTTTTGAAGAAACAATTTGAGTTTTACTTTAAAATTATTTTCCTGCAAATAATTAACAGTGCTTGATTCTGGATTTGCAACAGGCCAGGCATGGGGAAGCAGGGTTTGATAACATGAGGCTTGTCTCAGATGGGGGGCTGTTCCCTTCCTGCCTGCACAGCACTGCAGAAGAATTTGAACTATTTATTTCAAAGCAGCATGCACAAAGGAAATTTTAAAATCTTTCTTATTTAACCTTTTTTAACTTGGGCCTTAAATGGTGCCATGTCTACAAGAAGTTGGCCTTTGTTTACTTGAAACTGGAACAGAATGTCATCACGGAATAAACCTTTCGCTTTTTGGAGATTTGGATTGTTTTTCTCTTCCTATAGAATTCTTGACTGTGCCCCCCCACCGACCCCCCCTACACACACACATCCTTACTGACGCCCATCCATGAAGCACAACTGTAACTTGCAGGACCTTTAAGCAGAAGCCTTGCAGTGAGGATATTTGCTTTGGCAGAGGTTTCTGCCTTTGGTTTACAAAGTTGCAGTGAACACTTCCTTTGCATTTCCTCCTTACAGAGAAGGTGGGTTGCATGTTGCACTGAGATATGGAAATTCCTCATGACTCCATTTCAAGCCTGAACCTCTTGGCCCTTAGAATCCCACTGTTGAAGTATGTGTTTCTTTTGTCTGGGTCGTTTTTTCTTTTTTCTTTTTCTGAAAAGTCCCTTGGCTTGTTGACTTGGAAAGAGGAGGTTTTGAGTTACAGTAGGTCCTGACTTAGGGCTGCTGGGATGCAAGGTGAAGGCATTGCGTTGTTTTCCTGGATGCTAACTTGCTGATAGAAAAGCGAGAACCAGTTTACAGTAGCTCTGACACTACTGTTACCTTTCTGCAGTCCGCTCCAGCTGCTCCGAGCCCTTCGATGCCTTCGCCATGCACACAGTTTGTTCTTGGGTGTGAAAGCAAACAGTATTTGAGTTGGCAGCAACTTCTCTTTCAGTGGAGTTTGCTGCCTCGGCAAGAAACCGCAGCCTGAGCTTTCTGCTGCTGAAGGTTTCCACTGGCAGGATGGCCTTTTCCCACATTTCCTTGGTTTAAGGAAACAGATTTTTGAACTTTTTTTTTTAAAGACAAAATGCCAACGTTTAACAGCTGGAGTCAGTATAATTTATGGTTTTCACTTTATGTTCTTGTGAATGTATAAAATTAAAATCCACAATTATTGTTAAATTATGCAAGTTTTGCAAAAGAATGATTAAAATAGACCCTCTGTTATGAGGCATTCAAGAAAGTCATTGTTACCTAAACAGGTATTCTCAATTATTCTATCTTTAATGGTTTTTAATTGTTGTAATTTACTCACATTCTCTTGCATCTCTCAGAGGAGATGTTTCTGAAAGCTCTTCGTTTTTTCTTTGAGGAGCAAGTAGGAGTTTGCTCATTTTGAACCACCTCAGTTTTTTTCCACCTTGTTTAACTTATTTTATTATATTTGTTTTGTACCTGTCATTGTGTTCATCCTCACTTCAGGTAACCCTTATTGCCACAGCACTTATAAAAGCAAAGCAGTCATAAACCTGCTACCTGTCAAGATGATCCTGTGCCAAGAGGAACCCATGTGGTACTCATGAAAGTGATCCAGGCCTTTGTGAGCCACAGAACCTCCCTTGTAGGAAAGCCTCAGTTTTCCTACGTTTCCTTTGGGTGAAATTTATAACCCACCCCTTACAGATTTAGCATGTGGAGTCCGAATTGATTGGAGGCCTCACTGAATTTGCACCATGTCGGAATCAGGAAATGAATGCAGTCAGCCAATAAAAAGTGATGGAATGTTGCCTCAAGATAGGTAATATTTTTGTCCTATCAATACACAAATACTGAATTTTTTTTTTGGTTATTTAAAATTTCTAATAATAGAGATAAAGATTCTGAGAACCTTTACTAACATCCCCCCAAAGCCACACCTTTAGTTAAAAAGTAGCTCTGACATCTTTGTTATCTTGATTTCTCAGAAAATAAAATAGGAAGTGAAAAGGCCATTCTAGTTGGTACAGTGTGTTACTGTAAAGACCATTCGCTCTACATGTTAGATTTAGGGTCAGAACATTAGCTGTGATGAATAGCTAGGGACAAAATTTTTCTTTTCTTTTCAAGGATAGTGGCAGTTAATCATTTTTATCTGCCCGCCTTGTAGACTTGATTAGATTTATTATGTATGCCGCATGTTTATGGCATTTTTATTATATGTTGTTAATTTGTTGTAACTGCCACTACATTTTTTTCTTCTTCCCTTTTTCTCCCTTGAGCACCCTTGAAAGCAACTAAGTGTTACCTTGTGCTTTAGGAAACTTCATTTAAGTTTTCATTTTAATAAAAGCCCTAATAGTCAACAGGTTAAAAAATAATAATAATAACCGGTGTTACAATGTGTATCTTCAGATAAAAGGAAAATTTGTACTTCTGTTAATTTTGAATTCTTATGTTTTCTGTTGTTGATGAAGTAATGCATGTTCGGGTGTATTTAGAGAATACACGGCTATAAAAAACATTTCACCTGAAACTTAGAAGGGCGAGCTTCAGAATGTGCACTAAACTATAATTTTCTTCATTAGTAGAAAGCCATCTATATAGTTTTCAAATCACTGCTAGGTAAGACAATTGGGCTGTTTAACATTTAAGCTGCTTAAAAAGTCACGCAGTTGAATGATGCATTTAGAACATCTTTTTTAGCTTACTAGCTCTCAGAATGGATATGGAATCTGTTAAATATAGAGGCCATTCTTTAAATAAGGCCGACAGTTAAAATTGGGAAGCCAGAGAATTAGATTGGAAATGATTTACGATGAGTCTACAGGACATTAAAAAAATAAAGTTAGAAAAGGAAATCCACTGGCTGCATTGGCTGTATTACAGCAGAGAATTTTTACTTTTCATCCCTTTTGAATTGGCTGGATATATGGGTAATGCATAGAAACAGACTTTCGGGAAACATTGACAGAACTTTTCTTTTTATTCTATGTTCTGGTATTGGTTTGGTATTGGCATCACAAGCCTCTGACTATAACCAAGTCAGTTTCTTGTTTTGACAGTTACAAACTTTTTTTTCAACAACAAAGAACCACCCATTCTCTTAAGAGCATTAGACATTGAAATAAATAGGAGCTGGATTGAAGAACGACTTTGTTTTTGTCATGCCGCATGAACACATGGGTCCTTCCTTAATAAATACCATTTGAAGATGACACATGGGTGTGGTTATTGAGTTTATAATGTGCAATCATCACACATGCATATATCACTTTTAAGAATTGTTATACATTCGTTCATACTGCACAGCAAGAAGATACATTTTTATGGAAAAGATATGAATTCAAAGAGACAGATTACAGACAATATTAAGTCATTTAGGTATGAAGTGGTTTCACTGACAGCTAAAACTTGTTATGATGGCTCATTAAAACATCTAAAATCCTTACTTGTAATGAGAAAAGGAAACATATAATGTTAGATGTCTTAGCTATAAAATCATTAATTATTCCAATTATAGCAATACAATATTGAGTTAACCAAGAAAAGGGGATATGTTTACTAACTAATGGTGGAAGACTTCAAGGTGATAAAGTTATTAACCCAGTTTTAGACTTTGGTGTTCTGAGAGATGCACTATGCCCCATTGTGTGCATGAGACCAGCATTTGATTCTGGTACCTCCTGCCCTATTCTGATGTTTATGTAGGCAACTTTGAAAAAGCAAATATTCATACTTAAATTCTGTCCTTAGGAATAAAGTGTCAAAAGAAATAAAACATTTTGTTACCCTCATGAAGAATTTAAGCTAGAGCTTGTTGAAAATATAAATGTTAGAGATTTGAGTTAGGGGATTTCTGGCTCATGGCAGTCCGGTGTATAAGCAACAAAGTCTCAAAATCTCGGTGCTCAGAACAACACACAATTCCTTTGGTTGGTACACAGAGCTCATAGAGGAGAAAAGAGAAAATATTAATACGTTGGAAAGGTAGCTGATGTAAGAGCATGGAGAACCTCAAATTCAGGGTTAAGAAGTAAAGAATTCATTAACATTAATTAATACTAATATTAAATACTAATGGCAGATAACATTTGCTGTGGGCAAGGCATCAAGCTTAATGGTTGACAATTCTTTGTATTATTTTACTGCTAATAAGCTTCCAAGGAAGGTGATTCTTTTTTGTTTTTGTTTTTGTTTTTTTTGAGACAGAATCTCACTTTGTCACCAGGCTGGAGTGCAGTGGCACCATCTTGGCGCACTGCCACTTCCACCTCCCGGGGTCAAGAGATTCTCCTGCCTTAGCCTCCTGAGTAGCTGGGACTACAGGCACGCACCCACCACGCCCAGCTAATTTGTTTATATTTTTAGTAGAGATGGGGTTTTACCACATTGGCCAGGATGGTCTCGATCTCTTGATGTCGTGATCCGCCTGCCTCGGCCTCCCAAAGTCATGGGATTGCAGGCATGAGCCACCGCACAGGTCAGTGATTCTATTATCCGTAGTTAATAGAGATGAGAAGACTGAGTCTTGGAAAAGTCATGTGATCTCACCCTGGGCACACAATGGTCAGATGGAGCCAAGATTTCATATTAGACTCTGTGGCTTAAGAATCAGCCTTTTGAGGACTGACTCTATTGCCAGTGGGCACAACCAGGGATTTTTGAGCAGAGGAGTCACTGGTCAGAACTGGGCTCTGGGATAATTCATCTGTCATATTTTAAAGCAATAAATTGAGGAGCCCAGATAGGAGGAAATTTGATGTTCTGAAGAGCAGCAACTACAGTCAGCAGTTGAGTGTTTGATGAGACTGGAAAGGCGGTGATGGAGAGGTCCCCAAATCCTTAACATTTTAGGCGGGACTTGGTGTGAAAGACAGATAATTGGGAGAATGGGGTTGGTATTCTTAGCCCTTGCTAACGGAAGAGGAGAGAGGACAGGCTGGGAAGGGATGAGCTGAGGTTTGGATGTGGCTTGAGGTGCAGACGTTAATTTCAGGCAGAGTCTTTTGGAAGATGATGAAATACACATTGAACTAGAGGTTAGGAAGACAGAGCTGGAGATGTGGATCTGAAATCACAGAAGCCAGTAGAAAGAGCGAGACTGGTACATTTAGAGAGGTGCGGGGAAAAGACAGTGGCTGGAGAAGAAGACCACGATACAAATCTGTCTTAGGAGATAAAGAAAAATCTTTCTGCACATTGGAGATGACAGATTTGTAGGCCATGCTTCAGACACATACCTATACATATTCATGTTTGTATACATATTCATGTACATATTTATATATGTATTCCTATATACATTCATATGTATTACTGTGTGTGTTTGTATATGTATCTTATTCATGAGCATGCGCTGTTCTCTTATGCTCACATATGTATTCTTGGGAGCCTTTCCCACCTCAGCAAGTGGGGAGAGAAAGGGTAGGGTAGGCGTCAGTCTCTCCTGAGGGCAACTGATTGGGGCAGGTTCTGCTCCATGCTGCTGCAGTTTGAGAGCAGTAGAGGGAAAATGGGGTTTGCTTTGTGTGTATGTGTGGTTCAGGCCAACATGCAGAATTTTATACCCCTCAAAATGCATTCCTCCACAGAAGCCTGGCAACCTTAAATGCTCTAGTAAATGTTAGGTGATTTATAATACAGTTTTAAAGAATTCAGCAAGATTGCCATTATATTGTGAAATAAGGGCTGAAAGTGTGGTCAGTAAATGTGTTAACTTTTCATTTGGGTTGGTATGTCTCTCCTTTGCAAATCCATTCATCTGCTGAAATGCATATGAGAAGCATTGCTTTTGCCAATGAAGGATTGCAGTTAATATATATGTATATTATATATATATATATTTTTTTTTTTACTTCTCTTTCCTGTGCCCCTTCTTAATTACTGAGAAGGTTAACAGCACACACTTCAGGGTCACTGATGTTGTGTTGTGTTCTGTTTTTGTTTTTCCTGCAACCAAAGAAATGCTGTATTATTGCTCAAGTCTGTTTTGTGTTATTGACTGAAGAGCTGAGAGAGTCCCTGTTTCTTTTTCTTTCAAGATACTACTAAGTGATTTCCTTTCAGGGTTCTAGAAAATGTGTCACCCTGACAAAAATTGCCTTCCCATGCTAGTAGCCTTAAGCTTCTACTTCTTAATTCCTTACATGGCCATTTCCTAAGTGGTTAGAGTTAGTTGGAACACCTTAAAATTGAAAAGCTTTGGTGCCACCCACTCCACCACTCAGACTGCCAGTGATGTGAAATTCACCTGAACCCTTTACAGTTGGTGATAATTGTTTTAGGAAAATATATGTGATAAAATGCTGCAGGTCCTCATACCAGTGACAACTCAGAATATCGTTCATGTTTCTTCTGAGAGTCTCCAACTGGCCACATTACTGAGAGCCTTGTCATAATGCTTTAAGTCATTTATCAACTGAGGTCACTTTGACTTTTGAGATGCTAATAAAATTGGCTTGAACTTTTATCTTATACCCCATGGGAATTCCAACGAGCATTTCTGGAGGCTTTGTTTTCATGGTTGATTTTTGTTAGAGAACTCTTAATATTCCTTCTTTCAATTGCCTTTCTCTCTCCTCTCAGAGTTAGAAGTTAGCTTCTTTCCACAATTTCCTTCCGCACAGCTCACACAGACCATGGAAGTTTAGGGAATTGGAGGAAGTTTGCATCAGAGAAATTTGGAAGGGTGTTTAACAACCTGGTTTTTTTTTTTTTTTTTTCTTTCTGAGACGGAGTCCCACTCTGTTGCCCAGATTGCAGCGGGCGATCTCGGCTTACTGCAACCTCCGCCTCCGGTGGTTCAAGTGATTTTCATCCCTCAGCCTCCCACATAGCTGGGACTACAGGCTTACACCACCATGCCTGGCTAATTTTTTTGTAGTTTTAGTAGAGACAGGCTTACACCATGTTGGCCAGGCTGGTCTGGGACTCCTGCCTCAGGTGATCCACCCATCTCAGCCTCCTAAAGTGCTGGGATTACAGGCGTGAGCCACTGCGCCCGGCCAGCCTTCTATGTTTGCATATACATAGTTATCCCTGAAGCGCTTTCTCTATACATCGTGACCTCCAAATTGCCTGACTTAACCTCTTTTATCTGTCTTTTCACCTCTCATTCTTCTGGTTTCTGTTACCAACTCATGTTTCTTAAAAACAGCAGTTTAGTTTTCTCTTTCTGTCTCACCATTTCCTTCCAAACCAGGTTCAAGGGGGGCCTTGTCTTCCATGTTTCAAGCGATGTGTCAAGGATGAGCTGACTAGTAAAATGATCATCTTTTCAGTTAAGTACACGTGCACAGACACCCCTGCCTTTTCTCCCTCCACTCTCTCTCCCATCAGTGTAGCAAAAACTGAAGCTACTTTGCATAGAAAAAGACATATTAGGGTTTTACCTATTTTGACTGGACCTACCACTCTCTATTCTTTTCATTTATTTCCCTTTAATCAAATAGGTTGATTCAAAGTGCATGCCCTAAATACTAACATTTTCTCATTGATACTTATTTTCTGATACTAGACCAACAATGTCTGCCCTAAATCCTAAGCCAAAAACCAAAATCTCAGCCTCACAGCATTTTATTTGTATCATTGGTTATCCAGTCTTCTGTGTAAGGTTTAACACTTTATATCCCATTCTTTAATCGAGTCTTCTCTAATAATGAATTCTTCCCGTTCCCCTAGAAATTAAGGATGCCAATGAAAGGGTATAAAGTAGTGCTGTTTGATGCAGAGCTAGCAGAAAGTATTTGCTGTTCGAGGACCACCTGGAGCTGGCCCATCTTCTCATGTCAGTTTTCCATAATAATGTCAGCCAGCATGGGTATCTCATAATTAGATGAGGAACATCAGTGAGTTTCCTGATGGTGTTATCTTTCACAGCTTTCACAGTGATGTTCCTGACTTGGGGTTACAAAAACTCTGAAAAACATCATCTAAGCTTGAAGTGCACCCTTACTGGTATTTTTCAAGTTCTCATACCCACACCTAAATGTATAAGATGTATTTCTCATCAGAGCAGTGGCTTCCAAGGCCTGGGATCCCCAAATCCCAGGAGATGCCGTCAAAGGATTACAAGATGCTGTTAAAGGATTAGAAGATGTTATCCTGGTGTTTTTCAGTATTTAAGTTAGGATGAGTTTGGTTGTACTCAACAGAAAGTCCAGTAAAGGCAGGCTTAAAGAGTGTAACTGGCAAGTCCTTAGTAGGTAGGCTGCAGGCGAGACTTGATCCATCTCTCCCTCTGCTCTGCTTTTCATCGTGTCGGCTTATCTTCAGGGTGGCCCTATTTGCAGTGTTAAGATGATTCCTAGCAACTGTCAAGCTGTAGATTTCCTTGAACATGTGAAGCAGGAGAGTGGGAAAGGGAATATTTTCTTAAGATTTTCAGAAAAGTTATTGAAACTCTAGTTGGACTTGTTTCTGCCACATACCACCCTCCCTGTGGCCAGGGAGATGGAATATATTAGTTGGCATGTTTTAGGCTTTGTGTTTCCGCCACTGGAGCTAGGGTGGAATCAACTTCTGCAAAATCCCATAACTTCCCATTTGTCAGTTGGTCCCGTTTGGAAGTGGTTTAGAGAAAAAGATGTTGGGGACACAGCCTTAAATGGTTATTTCGTTGATCTGTTTTTTCTTCCCCCTCATTTTTCCTTCTCTTGGAGACAGGTCTCTGTCGCCTGTGTTGGGAGTGCAGGGGTGCCATCATGGCTCAATGCTGCCTCCACCTCCTGGGCTCAAGCAATTCTCCCACCTCAGCTTCCCAAGTAGCTGGGACTATAGGCATGCACCACCATGCCCAGCCAAAATATTTTGGATTTTTTGTAGAGACGAGGTCTCGCCGTGTTGCTCAGGCTGGTCTTGAAGCCTTGAACTCAAGCGACTTGCCTGCCTAGGCCTCCTGAAGTATTATTGTATTTACAGGTGTGAGCTGGGCCTGTTTTCATATTTTTAAAGGCTAATGTTAATTCAGTTATTTGCATAAGACTTTTAGGTTAATCAAATGTCAATTTCCTTGGCTTTTGGTCATAAACATTTTAGTCTGTGAGCTCTGACTGGCAATTTGGTAGATATTTCCTATAAATTAATACTTAGCAAATAAATGTTGGTAGAATCTTCTGAAACTTAGCATCTAAGTTGGTAGGAGTGCTTAGAATTTACTAAAAGGAGTTCTTTGTGGTTAAAAGCAATAGAGGGCTGGGCATGATAGCTCATGCTTATAATCCCCGCACTTTGGGAGACTGAGGTGGGTGGATTGCTTGAGCCCAGGAGTTTGAGACCAGCCTGGGCAACATAGAGAGACCCTGTCTCTACAAAAAAAATAGAAAAATTAGCTGGGAGTGGTGATGTGTCCCTGTAGTCCCAGATATTTGGGAGGCTGAGGTAGGAGGCTCACCTGAGCCCAAGGAGGTTGAGGCTGCAATGAGCAGTGATCATGCTACTGCACTCCAGCCTGGGTGACATAGTAAGACCCTGTCTCAAAAAAAAAAAAAAAAAAAAACCTCGTATCTCAGATTTCTGAGTCAATAGCAGATAAAACTAATTGTAATTTGCCTAAGATGGCAAGAAGGGATGACCAGGTCAAATGTTGTGCAGATGTGGATAAAGGAGAAAAGGACATTCATTTGTACGAGTCTTATTTCCAAAATTTTAAATTCAATGTTTCAAGTCCCTTTTTTTTCCAGATATGGCAAGTTTTAAGTTTTACTAGCATGTTTTAAAAACATTAATCATATGGAAAGAAAAAGATGATGCATTTTAACACTACTACGATAGCGTCTATGACTCAACAACAGAAATTGTTGTTAGTGGAACCAGCAAAAAACAATTCTGTCTTGGGGGAAAATTGTTTGGTTGAAAGGCCACAGAAGAGATGCATATTCAGTAAGAGTAATGAGAGGCAAACACAATACCGTAAGATTGTTTTGCTTAAAAGAAAAAAAATGTCTGAAAAGAGTTTAGTCAAACTGCGGAGGAAACTTCATTGTTAAAAAATAAACATTGTGCATATCAAACATTGAAGAGTGGAAAGTGTTGTCGATGGTAATGTGAACTTATTCTAAGTTGCCGGAAATGTTTCGTGCTCAGTGCATTTTAGAAACAACATTTCCATCAGAGTGAAAAGAAAGCAAAGGGAACCTTCTTAAACTATACTGGATACAATACCCTGCCAAGCCATATTTTCTGGGAAGCCTTTGGCCTAGGCTCATGCTGAGCCTCTTGGCCTTCGCTGTTGTTTTACCTGACTTACACAACGTTGGTTGTTTTGGATCTATTGCCTTCCCAGTTGCCAGACTAGGAATTCTTGGCCAGTGTGTCAGGGTATTGTGGATGTAAAATTAGAACCTGCGGCTCACCATGATGAGGCTGGCCAACCTGATGCTCTTGGGTAGTCTCCCTGACCTCTGTCCACTAGGGGTCCACATTTCTGACTCCACTCTGACCTTGGAAGACAGATTGCTACATCTGGATGTCTTATTTACATAGTCTTCAGTTTTATATCCCAACTCCTCCCTGCCTGTCCGCCCCATCTTCTTGGTTTATTATTCTTTAGACTTTGCCATGCTCAGGCATTCTTGGGGATTTTGCTTGTATTTTCCACGATGTTGATCTAAAAACCACCTATACTCTACTTGCTTCTATATCTCCTGCAATCCCCTCACTTGTTAGAATATAAATTAGTCTATCTAGAAGAAGGCTTTACATTGTTCCTTAAAAGAAATAGTATCAGTTGCCGCAGCTAGATGGTTACCTAAAATAAGTATCATGAAGCCAGAACAATGGTGTAAATAGGAGTGGGAAAACTGTTTTTGTAAAGGCCAGGTAGTAAATATTTTTGGCTTCACAGGCCACCTGGTCTTTGTTGCAACCACTCAATTCCACTACATTGCCCCAGATCAGCAAGAAGCAATACATAGATGAGTGGGAATGGTGGTGTCCCAACAAAACTCCATTTGTGGACACAGCAATTTGTTTTTCATGTAATTTTTTTTATGTCATGAAATATTGCCTCTTCTTTAGATTTTTTCCCCCAACAATTTAAAACATAAAATTCATTCTTAGCTCATGGGCTGTATAGAAATCATCAGCAGGCTGGATTTGGCCCATGGACTATAATTTGCTGACCCTGGCATAAAATTCTTGCTGTCTACAGTTGCCTACTTCTACCTAAGATAACTGAGCTGGAGAGGTTCTTGCTTTGTTAAAAACAGACTTTAACATGTATTAGGCATTAGACCAGGACCCAAATGGGACTTTGTCCTTGACATAATTTGAAGTGTTTAAGTGGAATTGGAAAGAGAACAACTTCCTAAGTATGAGATCCAGTGTAATTTGTTACTATGTCTGTACCACCTAAATCTTAGAGGTTCAAGTCTGGAGCCTTAGGAAATATTGCCATTGTCTGCTTGTTCTACCCAGTTGTTCTCCCAACCATCACACAGATAACATGAAAATATAGATGCAAATAGAGCATTAGTGAAATGAGAGGCAGTGAAAGGAAGAGTTTTCAACATTAACTAAAAACCGCCAAGATCAGTGATGAGGGCAGAGGGAAGAAGGACTGAAAGAATGACTGATTTTTACAAAGCAGCAAATATCTGAAGAAAGAAAGGAAGAAGTTCTGAGACCAGAAGTTAGCCAAAACTTAAATATTTTGCCAATTTATCCATGACCCTCTTTTCTTTTTCTGATGGTATCGTATAGTAAATAGTTCCCCTTATTCATGGGGATACATTCCAAGACCCCAGTGAATGCCTGAAACTGCAGATAGTACTAAACTCTGTAGGGGCTATGTTTTCTCCTATACGTACATACATACATATAATATTTAATTTATAACTTAGGTACAGAAATAAATTAATAATAACTAATAATAAAATTAATATAACAGTTACATTTGTAAACAATAAAACAATTATATTTAATTTATTTAAAATAAAACAATTCTAACAATATGCCAGCATCACTAGTCTTCGACTTTGAGGCCATTATTAGGTAAAATAAGGGTACCTTGAAAACAAGCTCTGGGATGTAATCACAGTTGATCTGATAACCAATATGGCTACTAAGTGACTAGTGGGCAGTCAGTGTAGTAGCTCCAGTGGAGACCCTGGACAAAGCAATGACTCATGCGGGCAGGACAGAGCGGAACAGGGAGAAATATCCTCATGCTTCTCAGAATGGTGGACAATTGAAAATTTATGGAATTTTCCGTTTAATATTTTCAGACCCTGGTTGCCTGTGGGTAACTGAGACCCTGGAAAGCAAAACCGTGTATAAGAGCAGACTTTACTATATCATAGTATATGATACTGTATATTACTAATCTGTCTCCCAAGCGGTACCTTCTTAGGTATTTATGTATTGTTCTCTTAGTTACCGATATTAGTATTTCCCCTCCCCTGGCAAAAGGAGCAAGAGAAGCTAGTGACCCAGTAAAGAGTCTCTTTTCCACCCACTTTTGCCTTTCTTTGTGTTGGTCCATCTGATGTTAAATCTCAAACACAGGTTTTTTTTTTTTTTTTTTCTTGGCCTTTATTGATTCCCTTTTTGAATACGATTTGGAAAGGGATCCTTGAGTTGTTTCTCCACAAAATTCTGTTAAAAAACAAACAAAAAACACAGGACCAGTGTGGCTTCATCTCATAAATTTAGATGTCTGGGGGATGAAAGAATTTAGATGTTCACAATAATCTAATATTTTGCTTTATATTCTGATAGACAAAAACTGTGGAAATTCTGAGGACAATGTGATCTTGAGTACCAAGGAAGCATTTGTGCATGGCATTCATAGGGTAACAATTGTTAATGTAACGTGAAAAATAATGTCTTCGTGTTACCAGCTCAAAAGATGTTCTTAATTTCAAAACAGCTTCTTAAAACAGAGTTGTTTTTTCAAGTTGCATTAGTTTCCAGTATCAACATGAGCCAAGAAACCTTACACCAGGCGTATTAGCTGATATGTTCTAAAGTGTGATAGTATAGTTGTTAAATAATTACCCAAGTTGGGAAAAAAGATCTAGTTTCAAATTCTGGTTTAGCTACTTAGGAACTCTGTGACCTTGGGGGAGTTACTTAATATTTTAAGCCTCAGTTTTCTCATCTGCTGATGGGGATGAAAAAGCTCTTACTTCATTATAGGAGCTGAAAATATTACAGTTTATCAAATGCCATTGGTTGAATGTGATTATGTAAAAATAGTTCTTAGTGTAGCACATGGCACATCAAAGTAATATTTCCTTTACATGATATTTATATAGCTGATTAAATAGAAAATATTTCCAAGTGTTGTTTTGCTGAATGCCTAAGCTGGAGTTAAATATTAGAGGACATTTAATTCTGGGAGTAAACAGCACTTTAAACATCCATTTTACCTTTTGGTATTTTTAATACTCAGTTTAAGTAATTTTCCCTTATGTAAAGAGGCCGTAATGCATGAAGTTCGCATGTATGACAGAATTTGGGTGCCTTCGCATCAGTGAGTCTTTTTTGTGGCCCGCTGAACTCTCTTAAATTTGCTTAAACCAAGGAAACATTGACTCACGTTTTAACACCTTAACATGAGTTCAGTTGCCCTTGCTCACCTAGTCACCATTTAGTTTTTTTCTCCAGTTTTTATTAATTTTGAGAATAAAACACAGATGAAGATCTATTTTGCATTTTGCTCACTTTTGAGTTTTTGTAGGTAAAAAAAAAAGAATATATATGATAGATATAATTGTGATAATTCTTTATCTTCACTTCGTTGTATATACCCTGACCTTTTTTCAATTTCTTGCATCAGTTTCTACATCTGGAGAATGTACATGAGGTGTAAAAATCATCCTCCGACTCCATGCTTCTCAGATTCTGTCTGTCGGATGAAAGGGGACCATGGTGTGATGCCATTGAGGGGTTAAGAGGAAAAGGCTAAGAGGAAGTTAAACGAAGAACTGATTTATGTAAAGTTGAAAATTGAAGCTGATGGTGTTGTTTCCTTTGAGCCCCCTTTTGGGGCAAAGCAAATTATAGGCATAATTGGCTTCTTGTGCTGTTTTAAATTCAGATGGCCACAAGCTCCAATTTGGTATTTCTACTAAATGAATAAGCCAGAATTTGAAACCAGATCTGATCTTTGTTCTCAATCTTTTTTTTTTTTTTTTTTTTTTTTTTTTTTTTTTTTTTTTTTTTTTTTTTTTTTTTGAGACCGGAGTCTCGCTTAGTCGCCCAGCGCCTGGAGGCAGTGGCCGCGATCTTCGGCTCACTGCAAGTCCCGCCTTCTGGGTTCACAGCCATTCTCCTGCTCAGCCCTCCCAAGTAGCTGGGACTACAGGCCGCCCGCCGCCACGCCCGGCTAATTTGCATTTTTTTTTTTTTTTAGTAGAGACGGGGTTTCACCGTGTTAGCCAGGATGGTCTCGGTCTCCTGACCTTATGATCCGCCCACCTCGGCCTCCCAAAGTGCTAGGATTACAGGCGTGAGCCACCGCGCCCGGCCTGTTCTCATCTTTGGTGATTACTTAACAGTGTATACTACCATTGATTTTGAAGGTACTAGCCAGTATCACTGGTAATTTTAAGATACATTTTTTAAGACACAAGTCTGAACTGTAAGTATTAAGACAAACACATCATTGACATATTCTCTGTCAATGGACTCAGTGGAGACAAGTATTTATCCCATTCCATGAAGAACAAATTGTTTCAGTACAGCAGCTTTTTGGGAACTCAGTCACATCATGTAGCTGCTTCTGGGCCTTACTTTACCTGTCTATAAGATGGAATTAAGCTACTCCAATGGTTTGTGAGGATCATGTGATGGAATGGAGGTGAAATGTATAGTTCAGTAATATTTTGTTACATTATTCTGGCCCATCAATGACATTTGATGTAATCTTCGAAATAGATGCTTGTGGGGATCTCATCTCTTTTAAATTTACTCTGTAAGCAAAAACCTTTGACCTTCCTTGGTTCTTCAGATGGTTCTTCAGCATTTGAAAGTCAGAAATTTTAGTTTACAGTCCATGAATCTTACATGAGAACCCCAAATCATCTCCGCCTTTATGTCTCCATCCCTACCATACTATAGAATTAGCCTCCTTTGAAACCATACAATTTGTGAAAAATGCTCATTTTAAAAGTTAACACCCCAGTGCCACCATATAATGAAAGCTCTAAGGCAACTTTTACCAAGTCCTGTTTCCTTCTAGAGAATCATCTGATTTTGTAAAAGTCATGATGTCTAGCTTTGTTTATATCAACAGCTAGAACAGTGATTTCTTCATCCTTGTCTTTTAATGACACTGTTATTATTTCCAAGTGTGAAATTGGAGTATTTGACTTGGAGAAACCATTTCATTTCCTCAACGTGTTTCAGTCTAGAATGCCTCCTTGTACTCTTTATTCTTTACTTAGGGATACATCCAAGTTCTCAGATATGGAACATTTAGGACTTAATTTCAGGATGTTAAGCTGAGAATTGACTTGAAGTTACCTTTTAGTTACCCCTCTAGAGTTTACATCTCCTAAGGTAAGGAATGCTATACAAAAATATGAAACATGAAAAAACAAAATGTGTATATACATCACTAAATAACACCAAAATCATATACCATCTCTTTCTCATCTCACACTGTTTAGTCTGTCAGAATTTCAGCTGTTTCTTTACTCAGGCCAATTTGTTGTGTCTTCCTCTGAGTTTATGTGAGTGGAAGAATTAAGAGAGGAATCCCTTGGGTTTTCTTCTCAGAGTGAGCTGCGAGAACCCTTGTTTAGTTCTCTACTTTACCATGTAGATATCAGAAGCTCTTTTCTGTTCTTTCCTCCCACCTCCCTCCCACCTCCCAACCCACTATGAATGAACTTAGAGGTAACCACTTTTCTACTGAACTGGTAACAGATTTTTTTCTCTTCTTAGTCTCACAGCAGTTCTCATTTAATTTATTTGGGCATGTAACTCTTGACGTGGCTAGAGATTTTCTAGATTTTCTGGAGTAGAAAAATCTAGAATAAATCTAGAAAATCTAAATCTAGAGTAGCAAGGAGATATACTTTGCTATAGAGTGAAAGGCCAGGTAGTCTTCTTGTTCAAGATGTTAACATTTGGGTCTGGAAATGGCTAGTAGATACAGGAAGGAATGAGAATAAAAGAGTAGTGAAGCCAACTTTAATACCATTGCCTATCTGTTCAGCAAGTACCAGGTGCTTTGCAGCTATTTTATTTGCACATCGTGTGTTCAGTGTCTCTAGCTCTTTAAAATTGGCAGGTAGATAATGGTACTTTCAGGTTATGATATGCTGGGACAGGCATAGTTACTTGAATACTTGCACAATAATTATTTCTTACCTTTTTGCTACCTCCAATAGCTTTGGGGTTCAGATACTCCTAGAATTCATTTTCTGACAGATGTAGTTTTTGTTTGTTTGTTTGTTTGTTTTTTTTGAGATAGAGTCTTGCTCTGTCATCTAGGCTGGAGTATAGTGGTGTACTCTTGGGTCACTGCAACCTCTGTCTCCCAGGTTCAAGTGATTCTCCTGCCTCAGCCTCCCAAGTAGCTGGGATTACAAGTGTGCACCACCATACCCAGCTAATTTTTGTATTTTTAGTACAGACGGGGTTTCACCTTGTTGGCCAGGCTGGCCTCGAACTCCTGACCTCAAGTGATCTGCCTGCCTCAGCCTCCCAAAGTGGTGGGATTACAGGCATGAGCCACCACACATGGCCCAGATGTAGGTTTTATAGAATGCAAATTCTAAATAAAAGACTTCCACAGGAAACTCTTGTCTTAATAGTAGATGAATAAAAATACTTCTGTGTTTCAGTGGAAGTTACTCCACTATATACCCTTTATGGATGCACCCTGCTGAGAACACATTCTAGAAACGGATGTCAACCAAGGGAGATTCATTCATTCCATACGTTTTCTAATTTCAAAAAACGTATACCGTCAATATTTTTTCTTAATTGAACAGTTTGTTGAACAGACGGGTGCTTTAATTATGGTGGTCTAAATTTACACACATTGCAGTGGTATTTTGCTACATTAATTACCTTACTTGTCAAGAGTAACAGGTAATTACTACATCAACTCACCCTCCTGCAGTATAGAGAAACAACTTCATTTGAAAAGATTCAACAAACCCCAGTGTATAGCCACCCCACACCTTTGTCTTTACTGGAAGACGACAGTTGTCATAGCATTTGTTTTATTATTAGCAGGGTAGGTGAGTTCACCCTTTTCTTTGTGTCTTTCCACCTAAGATGCGTGTCCAGAAACATTCATAGACTCAACAAGAATGTCAACTTGTAAGAAACTTTTAGATGATCGAGTTCATTAAACCTTCTCCTGATAATGTGTTTCAGAGAGAGTGCCAGACTTTTCCAAAGCCACAAAAGAAGTAAATTAATGTCCAAACCAGGATTGGCACGAGTGTCACCTCACTATGCTGCTTTTTGTGAAGCTTAGTGCATTTTAATGATTTTTTTATAACTATAGAAAAATCATTTGGTATAGTATACTTTGAATATTCATTCACTTCATCCTCCTCACTTGAACTTCTAACCAATGCTTTGGCTGCCTTACAAAGAGTATTGATCCTATATTCTGTTGAACTGCCAGGTACAACTCATGTCATTTGGTTTCCTCTCCAGTGTACTAGTGTCAGCTTTTATGACAAGTTGTGTTAAAATTCTACTTTAACATGTTTTTTTGTGAAAGCGAACATTTTGGAGCATATAGGATGCTCTTAGCAAAATCATGCAGCATTGACTCTCCTGGTTGCCATGGCATAGAAAGAAAAGATTTTGTCAGCTTTTAGGTGTGGTCCGGAATATACACAATGACATAATATGGGTGTACTATCTTAAAAGGCTTTGTCCCCTTTTTAGTCAAACACCTGTGACAAAATTACGAACTGTGGTTAACATAGAATACTTACAAGTGGTTTTTCAGAGTCGTCCAGGGTAGAGGAGCTCAGCGTGCAGACAATTTTAGTACCTACTTTTCTTCTTGCACCTGGCACTGGGAGTGAGTGACATTAAAAAGAAGTTCAAGAAGTCAAAAGTTAAGGATCCCACCTTGCTAACATTATTTGAGATGGCTTGTAGAGGGCAGGATGGGCCTTTCAGGTCATTTGCGAAGTGTAAGGGAGAATCTCTTCCAGTCCTCAACCCACGTCAATTTCTGATGCCTGAATTCCAAGCCTAGATGCATCATTTCTGTAACTGATCTTGTCATGTGCATTTGCAAATCACTCTGGCATTTATAACTTGTTACATTATAGCTTCGAGTGAGTTTTTCTTTTTTCTTAGCTTTTTATTCAATGGAAGGATAGCATGGTATATTTAGATTTAGTAATTCATCCATTCAACGTATATCTGCTGAGTGCCTGCTGTGTGACAGTCATTGTGCTTTAGGTGGCAGGGGGAGGAGTGCATAGCAAGGCAGGAAACAGACCTTTGCCCTCTCGGCTTCTTTCTACTAGAGGGCAAACTCTCTGAGAGCGCCACCAGGGCGCTGTTCTCCTGCAGTTTGTCCTCTAGTATAAGGAAGCAGAGAGCACAAGTGAAACGAAGGAACAAGATATCTGCATGGAATGGGAGTTCATACAGGATACAGTGGAAAGCACAGACCTTGGGAAAGCCTGTCTAGCCAGGGAAGGCCTCTTGGAAAAGGTCGTTTTCTATTTAAGACTTAAAGAATGATCTTTGGCCAGGTGCAGTGGCTCATGCCTGTAATCCCAGCACTTTGGCAGGCTGAGGCAGGCGTATCACCTGAGGTCAGGAGTTCAAGACCAGCCTGACTAACAAGGCGAAACCCCGTCTCCACTAAAAATACAAAAAAAAAAAAAAAGAAAAGAAAAGAAAAGAAAAATCTGGGTATGGTGGTGTGCGCTTGTAATCCCAGCTACTTGGGAGGCTGAGGCAGGAGAATCGCTTGAACCCTGGAGGCGGAGGTTGCAGTGAGCCGAGATTGCACCATTGCACGCCAGCCTGGGTGACAGAGCAAGACTCCATCTCAAAAAAGAAAAAGACGAAAGAATGATCCTCATGTACCAGGAGCCAGGGGAAGAACCTTTCAGGCAGAGAATGAAGAGGGCTAAGCCTCAGAGTTAGGAATAAGCTGAGTGTGGTGTGGGATGAGAAAGACCAGTGTGGCTCCAAGTGTTATTAGAGAAGGAGGTGGGGAGTGAGGATGGTGTGGGAGAGGTTCGGGGGTCAGCAGGACCCTGTATACCAGGGCAAAGGACTGGGTTTTGTTCCCTGCCATGTAGGCTGGAGTGCAGTGATGCAATTGTAGCTCCCCGCAGCCTCAAACTCCTGGGCTCAGGTGATCCTCCCACCTCAGCCTCCCAAGCAGCTAGGACCACAGGTGGGTGTGCCACCATGCCTGCGTAATTTTTTAAATTTTTTTATAGTGATGGGATCTTGCTGTGTTGCTCAGGCTGATCTCAAGCTCCTGACTTCAAGCGATCCTCCTGCCTCAGCCTCACAAAATATTGGGATTTCAGGCATGAGTCACTGCACCCAGCCTGGATTTTATTCTGAAATGGATGCAAAGCAACTGGGGGCAGTGACTTCTGATTCAGGTGTGACTACAAACTGTGTAGACTGGGGAATGGATTGCATTTTCAGGTGTGTTCTTGAGAGTAGGCTTCCTTGTGGGAGAGGCCGAGATTCTGGTTCCCTGAGGTTGGGCAAGGAATCCTGGAAGATGCCGCACCTGAGACAGACTCAGCTGGCCCTGGTGAAACGAGAAAACCCTTTTCTAACTGGCGGTGAGATGCAGCTACACACCAATACAAGGTTGGAAGCACAGTGCTTTAGAGCACAGTCTTGCAAGTGTGGCGCCTGAACAGCAGCAGCGGCGGGAGCAGCACCTGAGAACTTGTTAGAAATTGAAGTTTTCTGGCCTCACTGCAGCCATAGTGAATCAGAAACTCTGGGGTTGGAGGCCGGGCACAGTGGCTCATGCCTGTAATCCCAGCACTTTGGGAGACCAAGGTGGGTGGATCACGAGGTCAGGAGATCGAGACCATCCTGGCTAACATGGTGAAACTCCGTCTCCACTAAAAATACAAAAAATTAGCTGGGTGTGGTGGCGGATGCCTGTAGTCCCAGCTACTTGGGAGGCTGAGGCAGGAGAACGGTGTGAACCTGGGAGGCGGAGGTTGCAGTGAGCTGAGATCGTGCCACTGCATTCCAGCCACGACCACAGAGCGAGACTTCATCTCACACACAAACAAAACAAAGCAATACAAAACTCTAGGGTTGGGACCTAGCAGTCTGCTTGTAACAAGACCTCCAGGTGATTCTGATGAACCTGCAAGTTTGAGAAGCTGGTTATACAGTGTTTGTGGCAGATAGTGGCAGAAAAGACTTGGGACTTACTACAAATGCACTAGTCTCATGGGAAGATAAGACAGACACCGTAAAGGGCTATAGCTAAGTGGTGCCCCAGTGCCTATCAGAACCTGGGTCTTGTGACTCTGTTCTAGTGCCCTTTCCTCAAGTGTTTATGGAGTGAAAGAATAAACAAAACTAACTTTGTTTTTTTAAGGATAATTATGATATTTCTAAAGGAGGAGTTGGGTGGATGTTTAAGGACAAGTGCTATGGTGTGTGAACTCAGACGACCTCGTTTCTCCTGCTACTATTTTCTCAGATAATTTAGAAAAGCAGTGTCAGTGTGAATAACTCACCCCTTTCTCCCTGTCACTGGTAGAAAAACAAGTGTTTTTGTCTTAAGTTACACCATTGAGACACTTAGCAGAGTGTAATAGCATTCTTTTATTTCTGTATTACTCAATCTATTTGGCCTTGTTTTGGTTTTAGAAGTCCTGGCACTCCCAAGTTATGTTTTTAGTGTCATGGAAGAAGGCAGAAGATTGATTATTTTCAGGCCTGGTATTTGTGCTTGCTCCTATCTGCTTTGGCCAACAGCACTGTCAGAAAATCCTAGGATCATTTCCCTCACCCTCCACCCAGTACTCTCTACCTGGCTAACACCCACTGACTTCTAATTTAATGGCTTGCAGGTCATTTCTTCCATGAAATCTTTTCTGACCCCTTGTGCTTAGGTTACATCTGTGTGTTAATCATTCCCATGTGCTTTTGTTGGTGTTTCCTGGTAGTCTGTGGGCTCCAGGAGGTCTTAAACCTCATTTGTCTCAAGTTCAAGCTATATTGTGCTTCAAGTACAGTGTCTGGCATGTGGTGGTACTGAGAAAGAAGCTGTTTCGTGGATGCTTTCCCTCTGAGTTGATTACACTCTATGGTCGATCTTTGGAAGATATAGTGGTGGGTTCTTCCTAAAAGGAGGTTACACCAGATATTAAGACGTGGTCCCTGCCGGTCGTGGTGGCTCACGCTTGTAATCCCAGCGCTTTGGGAGACTGAGGCAGGCAGATCACGAGGTTAGGAGTTTGAGACCAGCCTGACCAACATGGTGAAACCCTGTCTACTAAAAATACAAAAATTAGCTAGGCATGGTGGTGCATGCCTGTAATCCCAGATACTCAGGAGGCGGAGGCAGGAGAATTGCTTGAACCCAGGAGGCGGAGGTTGCAGTGAGCTGAGATCGTGCCATTGTACTCCAGCCTGGGCGACAGAGTGAGACTCCGTTTCAAAAAAAAAAAAAAAAAAAAAAAAAAAAAAAAAAAGACATGCTCCCCTGGGGTCAAGATGGGAGAAGTAGAGACAAAGCCAGAAATAAGTATTTCTTTGAGGCAGATCCTAATGTGGTATACACTTATAGTGTGTTAGCTGCTGTGACTAACACACAGATTTTGGTAACTTTCCATAATAAGGTATATGTTGTCTTCCCTTCATGTCTGTTGAACCTCCTCCATCTTACTCTTGCTGTGGGGTCTCAGCAGTTGGTGGGGAAGAGGAACAGGGAGTGCAGTTGACCTGCCATCGTGGGCTTGGAAGTGGTGCCCCTTGCTACTGCTCACATCCCATTGACCAGAAATCAGTCACATGGTCCTGACATGTATAAATGCCAGTGAAACTGGGATTGGAATGGGAAATGTCATCTTTCTGTGTACCCAGGATGAAGATAGTACAGTGAAATTAGTTGTCATGTGACAGTTCCAAACAATTGATTATTTTGGTTTTAGTTACTGAGGTTTGATCAAAATAAAGCATACCTCCTATTTTTGTAGCCTGTTCATATGTCAGTACCCCTTTTTTCCCAGAGACTAATGAGAGTGATGACCCACAGTGGTTCTTAACTTTTGCATGTCATGAAGAGGATGTCTTTCATTTAAATCCTAACGAAGGCCAGGCGTGGTGGCTCACGCCTGTAATCCCAGCACTTTGGGAGGCCAAAGCGGGCAGATCACGTGAGGTCAGGAAGTTCGAGACCAGCCTGGCCTACATGGTGAAACCCCGTCTCAACTAAAAATACAAAAATTAGCCGGGCATCGTGGCACACGCCTGTTATCCCAGCTACTCAGGAGGCTGAGGCAGGAGAATCCTTTGAACCTGAGAGGCAGAGTTTGCAGTGAGCCGATATCACACCATTGTACTCCAGCCTGGGTGACAGAGTGAATCTCCATCTCAAAAACATAAATAAATAAGAAATAAAAATTAAAAAATAAATAAATCCCAACTAAGAGCCTATCTTCCTCTGTGGGATTCACTAGGGTAATTTGTTGAGGGTCCAGCTGTGGCATGCAGTCCTTACGTCATCAAATGAAATATTCAACCCTAAGTGATGAACAAGCCTGAATCCACACAGGTTGGCTCTCACAGGACAATATTTGCTTGTGTTCTATGGCTGGCATTATTTTTTTCTTCTGCTCCTGGAGTTGACAACTCTGGGAAAAAGTTTGGTGGTATTGCAGAGGACTAACTAGTCCATTACCACTAGCCATCATTATAGTCTTGGAAAGGACTGGTGGTCAAATTCTTATTTCTTTTTTTTTTTTTTTTTTTTTTTTTTTTT
>NW_016810483.1:2015721-2065845 GCF_001698545.2 Rhinopithecus bieti
TTGAGCCACCGCGCCCGGCCAAATTCTTATTTCTTAAGGAGAAAATTGAAGTTGCTTTTAAGATTTGAATTTTCTGTTTACTAATGTCGCGTATTTTCATCCAGAAAAGGATATGAAAAATGATCCATGATATTTTTTTCATGTTTCATGTTTTCATGGAGGAAAACATACAATAGAGTGTTTATGGTACACTGTTCTTTGTTGTTGTTTTTGGATTTTCTTAGGGAAAAGATGTTGTTTTCCCCACTGTCTTGCTCACCATCATTGTTCTCAGGATAGGAGCTGAAAACTTCATCTAATCTTCAATATCCCTCCCTGCCGTCCTTCCAGCTCAGTATGAAGACTCAGTGAGAAGCTTGTAGTGGAGATATGTAGTTAAGCCGGAGGCCAGAGAGGTCAACAGGGGTCATACAGGACCTTGTAAACTATGGGAATGCTGTTGGTCACTGTCCCGACACTACTGGAAAGCCATTGAGAGAATGCAAACAGGGAGTGAATGCAAAGTGAGAGAGAGGGAGTGTGTATGTGTATGTGTATGTGAGAGAGACACTGATAAATGATGATCACATTTATTGTGGGTTTTTTGGCTGTGCGGAAGGAGCCTCCGCAGGAGAGAGGAGGTGCAAAGGCAGTGTGGTACCCTTCTCCCAGCTGACAGGAGAGGTCTCCTCCCTCCTTCTGCACAGAAGTTGCTTGTCAATCAGGAGCTTACCATCCCAGCTTCAAAGCAGGCAGTGCATTTGGGGTAAATATTTATGAAATGCCAAGCTTCGTGATCAAGATGTATTTTGTTTTTAATGAGCAAATGACTCAGAATTGTTTGAGGTTATTAAAAGACAAATTGTTGTGTGCCATCATGGAAAAAGGGAAGAGGAGAAAGTATAATTTTACATCAAGCAATTTATTTACAGCCATAATCCGCAAGCAATCAACCTCTTTAAACAAAATTATTTAATTTCTTGTAAAGGCTTGAAGTATAAAAATTTAATTTAGGGAATCTCATTAAGAGGACTTTTAAAAAGTAAGGTGGTCTATTCAGTTGCTTCAAGGAATGTTAATTGAGTGCATAAGATGCCATAAACATTGTGTTTGGGGCATGAGAAATAACACGAATGAATCTCTGCTCTCAAGACACTTCTAGTCTGGAAACAAGACAGTCAAAAGCCATTAATAAATGAGTAGAAATGTGCAAAATGTTTCTTCCTTTTTTAAAGTCGAAACCATTGTTTCAAATTGTATAACAGTTATTTTGGATATTACTTTGTTTTGGAAAATCTAGAGAATACAAAAAATTCTAAGGAAAAATCCTAACCTTAATCCCATTTATCTAGGGCAAATACTGTGAATTTTATGTTTTTCTGTTCTTCATTGGCACATATTTTTATACAGCTGAGAATTATTGTAGATACAGTTTTCCTATCTTGCTTATTTTATATCACATTGTAACAAGCATTTGCACACATTTCCCCATTTTTAATGACTACAACCTACAAAATATTCCTTCGTCAGACTGGATTATCATTTACTTGCTTTTGTTCTGTTTTGATAGACATTTAAGATAAGACAGATTCATAAAATTTACTCATTTTATGTCTCACATCATCTTTTAACTGTTACAATAAAACATTAATAGGGAACTGAGATTTTTTTTAAAAAAATCTCTATGTATGTATGTCTCTGAGCTTGCCATCCAAAACAAAAAAAAAGCGGACCAAGTCATGGTTAAAATAATTGTACATCCTTGAGAGAATAGTGGCGGAATAATACATTTGACTCATTGTTTCTGGCATATTTGATCACTGGACACGTAGCTCCTACCCTGAAATTGGTTAGGAAAGAACTTATGGCCAGGCACAGTGGCTCACGCCTGTAATCCCAACACTTTGGGAGGCTGAGGCAGGCGGATCACGAGGTCAGGAGATTGAGACCATCCTGGCTAACACAGGGAAACCCCATCTCTACTAAAATACAAAACTAGCCGGGCGAGGTGGCGGGCGCCTGTAGTCCCAGCTACTGGGGAGGCTGAGGCAGGAGAATGACGTGAACCCGGGAGGCGGAGCTTGCAGTGAGTTGAGATGGCGCCACCGCACTCCAGCCTGGACGACAAAGGAGACTCCGTCTCAAAAAACTTGTTTTTTGTTTTGTTTTGTTTTGTTTTTAAAACGGAGTCTTGTTCTGTCGCCAGGCTGGAGTGCAGTGACATGATCTTGGCTCACTGCAACCTCTGCCTTCCAGGTTCAAGCAATTCTCCTGCCTCAGCCTCCGTAGTAGCTGGGACTACAGGCGCCCGCCACCATGCCCGGCTAAATTTTGTATTTTTAGTAGAGACGGGGTTTCACCATGTTGGCCAGACTGGTCTCCATCTCTTGACCTTGTGATTCGCCCGCCTCAGCCTCCCAGAGTGCTGGGATTACAGGTGTGAGCTACCGTGCCCAGCTGGAATGTTCTTTAAACCCAAGAAAGCGGGTTGCTTCTAATTTAGGGAAACTTCATGCCTGATTTTGAAACTTTTAGCAGATGTCATTTCTGTCTCACTCTTTCAGTGACATCTAAAATCTACCTATTGTTTATTTTGCTTTTTTAAAAAGGGTCCAACATAAAGTCACTTTAAGGTGACTGTTACCTACACTCTCTTAACACAGGGGCTTGACTGTATTGATGAGAAAAAGCTTCAGCTTTTATTTTTTGGTTGTTGCAAGTATTCCTTGGATTTTGTTCAGAATGGCCCGGGATTCCAGTAAGCTCTCTATGTGGGCACATGGGCCCTTGGAAAGGTGGCATGACTTAGGGGAAAGAACCAGGCATGGGGTGAGTGAGTGGAAGCTGAGCCTGCCAGCACTCATCTCTTAACGCTTTGGCAAATTAAGGCAATTACCCTTACCATCAGTAATCCATCCCTGGCAGTCAGATATCCTGAGTGAAAATGCTGCCCAGAGTCTATTTCCCATTATTTTACGTAGGACAAATTTTAATGTGTTATGTGTCAATGTGCAAAACCCCCAATCAATGTTCTGAAGCAGAAGTTGGCAAATCCAGCCCACTGCCAGTTTGTGTAAATAAAGTTTTGCTAGAACACAACGACACCCACTTGTTTACATATGATTACTTTTCTACTATAATACCCGAGTAGTTGCAATAGAGAACTTGTGGCACCAAAGTCTAAAATATCCACTAAGTGTTCCTTCACACAAAAAGTTTACCAACTCTTTTCTAAAATATGACTAAAAGATAGTAACTTGTCTTATGTGTACACAGCTATCATGTTAAGGATGTAAAAATGTTTAAAACATTAGTTACTCAACAGTTATTATGATCTCAACATGCATTTGTTTTGTTTGAAATGTGACTTCTTTTTTAATCATGAAGAACATCTGAGACACATCACTTTTGTGGCTGGGTTTTCAGAACCTCTAGGGAAGTTTCTGATATTCTACTAATTGTACTGCAATGTGACACTTAACCTTCACCCATTTCATTAAAAATGTTACATTAAATTTGAAGGCTGTGATAGGATTTTTTATTTTATAATAGCAGCAGACAAAACTTTTATTTAGAAATAAATAAAATCTGTATTTTCTGTAAAGTTTGGATATTAAAAGCCAATTCAACAACAACAATAAAAGGCATTCAACTAGGAAACTGTCAGCTGGATCAATATTCTGTGGCATTTGGTTTTATTTCACTTCTTAGAAGCTCAGTATTCTCATCTGTAAAACAGGAATCAAACTTCCTTAATGGGCTACGTGAAGGTTAAGTAAGGAAAGCCCTGCCTGACACATTTTGGGAATACATTAGCTGTTGGTTCCCTCTCCTTTTACTACCCTTAGCTGTGTTAGAGGAGCAAATAATCATAACTATGAAATATTTTCAGAAAATTTTCGAAATTGACACAGCTTCTGCTTACTTATGGTTACCTGGAGACCCAAGTGAAAACCAGGGAGAAATTGGAAAGGTCCGTGTATTTGGGTAAGAGATACTAGCAGCTGTAACCAACATTCCAAAATTTGAAATTTTTGAAATTAGCCGGGCGTGGCGGCGCGCGCCTGTAGTCCCAGCTCCTCGGGAGCTTAACTCAGTGCAGTTTAATTCATGAGCACCTCACAGTCTAGTGCTGGTTGAGGGGGACAGGAGTGGTGGTGGCTCTGCTCCATGTGGTCTTTCAGGGACCCAGGCAAATTCCATCCAGTGACTCCACTCTCCCCAGGAAGTAGAAGTTCTTCACTGGATCTCTGGGCCCACAGTCCAGGGAAGAAAGCAGTCATTAAGCATGGTGCCAGAGGCTTCAGGATCTGAATGAAAGTAGTGTATACCCACTTCCATCTGTTTGGTTAGAACTCAGTCATCAGGCCCCACCTAGCTACAAGGGATGCTGGGAAATGCATTCCAGCTGTGTGTTCAGGAGAAAGAAATGGATTTGATGAACGTTTAGCCAGTCTCTGCCACACACTGACCACATTTTCTTGTATTATTATGGAGGACAAATGCTTACCATACATAAATTGCCCAGAGGTGCTGATAGTCTGAGAACCTGTCTCCAACAAGTCCGCTGGGAAGGGCAGCATTCAGAGTCATGCTGGTTTGGAACAATTTATCTACATACTTGTTTAAATATATTTTAAAAATTAGCCTGCACTCTGAATCTGCTTCCCACATGTTGTGTGCCATTTAGGCATTTTGGCGTTCTAAAATTACAGATCTATCTCAGAGTGAGTAAGTTTAGGAATACATACTTAAGAAATGTTGCATGCAATGACATTTTCCTTCCCCAAGTGATCTACATGAACTCATATTTATTTTGCTATTTTATAAAATCAGAAGTTGTACACAATATTGAGTAGAATTCTTTATCCGTGATGGCAGATAGAACATCTGTTGAAATACTACCACTGTTATTTATTTCGAATTGCATATTTTACAATGAACTATATCAGAAGCATTTTCAATTTTTTAACACCTTTAATAGATCTAAGCCCACCTTTTTTTTGAGAGTTATTCATTTTAAATCATGATTATATGAATATTTTAGAATTATAATCACCCTAAAATGAAGGACAAAATTTATCATACTAAAATAGAAATTTAATTTAAAGTACAAAGAACTTGATTGCAAGGTTTAGTAGATTAGAAACAAGACATAAAAGAGGATATTAAAAAACACTTTTTAAAACGTCCTCAGCAGTATAGTTTTACAGTAGTTTTCAAAAAAATACAACAGCATTTATTAATGTTTGTGAAGATCATATTATAGACTGATCAAAGATCAAACTTTTGTAAGGTTCAAAAAACACATATAAGCAAATTTTGGTCATTTCCTGGAAAAAACTAACTTTAAATATCTTCATCCAGGCCAGGCATGGTGGTTCATGCTTGTAGTCCCAATACTTTGGGAGACAAAGGCAGGCGAATTGCTTGAGTCCAGGAGTTTGAGACCAGCCTGGCAGCACAGTGAGACACTGTCTCTACAAAAATTAGCCCAACATAGTGACACCTGCCTGCAGTCTCAGCTACTCGGGAGGCCTGAGGTGGGAGGATGGCTTGAGCTTGGGAGGTTGAGGCTGCAAAGAGCAGAGATCCTGCTACTGCAATGCAGCCTGAGCAACAGAGTGAGACCCTGTCTCAAAAAAGTAAACAATAGGGCTGGGTATGATGACTCATGCCTGTAATCCTGGCACTTTGGGAGGCTGAGGCAGGTGGATCACAAGTTCAGGAGATCCACAACATCCTGGCTAACATGACGAAATCCCGCCTCTACTAAAAATACAAAAAATTAGCCAGGTGTTGTGGTGGGCACCTGTAGTCCCAGGTGCTCGGGAGGTTGAGGCAGGAGAATCGCTTGAACCCGGGAGGTGGAGGTTGCAGTGAGCCGAGATCACACCACTGCACTCCAGCCTGGTGACAGAGCGAGACTCCATCTCAAAAATAAATAAATAAACGAATAAATAATAAAACACAAATTTTCATTCAGTATCATACAGTTAGTGATGTCTGTTTGAGATGGAAGCTGCTTTTGGCCGTATTGTGATCCAGGGACCTTGGTCAAAAGTCAGACTTGTCTACAGACATGTGTAATTTAAAATACTCCTCTCACTTTTCTTGGTACTCCATGGCATTTCCCACCACCTGTCACTTTGTCCTTGACAATATATGAGGCAGAAAACAAGTTGCGTGGACCAGGTTGGTTTTCCAGTCAGCTGTTCCTTATTTTTCTCCGGTGCTTCTTTGTTATATTAGAGTTCAAATTTACTATTCATGAAACACATTTTAATCAGTGACCATATCAGACAAATGGAAGCTAAGCGCTGGTTAGTATGTTGAAAATAAACATGAGGGCTCTCATTAATGTCGCTGTCTGAGTAATTAGTTGAGCATCCAGTCCTGAGCAGCCGTGAAAGCAGACCGGCTTCTCACTGGAACGACAGGCTGACAGCCCCGTCTTGGAGAATGGTCATTAGTGTGCCCTGCCATCAATGTCATGTTACTGTGTCAAATTAGTTAGTGTCCCCATAGGAGAGAAGCCGGACCTACAAATTATCCTCCCACATCCCTTGGAAACTGTGTTTGCCAAACCTGCGATCGGGTGTGAGCAAATTATTAACACGGCTCATAAATTAACTAGTTTACAGGCTTATAACATTTTACAAGTAGATAATAAAGGGGAGAAAAGTTTTCCAATTGCATTGCCCTGACGTGAGGCTGTGATCTGCCGACTTTTCCTTAAGGAGTCCAGAGCTCATAGTTTTTCGTTAAGAGACCAAACACATGGGGTGTCAGAACAAATGTTTGGAAATGTAGAATCTAAAAGGCAGCCAGTGTAAATCCATTGAAAACAATATAATTAACTTCATTATCTCATTGCTCTGATAAGTCGATGACAATGGTCGTCTTTCTTTTAGTGGCAGTTGCTCATTAATGAGTTCACCAATTAAGTTTGAACGATTACAGCCTTTACCAACTGAAATTATCTTAAAAACATTTTTGATGCATTCTTATCATACTCTTAAGCTCCCTTGCTCAAGAGGGAAAATGCCCACACAGCACCTTAAACTCATGTAATAATGAAGATTCTGAAGTCATGATATATTTGGCAGTTTATGCACAGTAGACACCAGATACCTAGAAAACATAGTTTGGACAAATCTGGCCTGAGTTTATCTCATATCTAGAAGAGACACCCACTGGGAACACCATCTCTTAACTCTCTTCTGAGTTCTGGTACGCAGACAACCCACATAGTTTCCGGAGACAGGTGACTATTCAAATCGTAAAACTTCATGCATCTCCTTTTTAGTTTCAACTTCTCCATCTGAGTAGGTTAAAAACATGTAAATTCACAAAGTGTTGCCTGAATTTACTATTGAAAGAGAACACTGCACACAGACGTACATGTATGTGCCCCGAAAGCTCAGGCTTTCTACCCATTCTGTAGTTCCATTTTTTTCTGTATTAGTGAGAGTCCTTTATTTAATATCGAGGGCCATATACATGGCATTATTATCTCAAGGATCTATGCAAAAAAAGACCTGGCATGTGAAACGTTGCTACTGACAGCTATTCACAAAAACTTTCTGAAAGTGCTTGAGGATGAGTTGACTTATCTGTCAGCAACTTCAACTTACTTGGAATTGGATTTGGTAAATATTCTACTAATAACCTAACCAAGCGATGAAAGCTTTGCAGTCTCAGCATATGAACAGAGTGATTGTTTCCATGAGAAGGCTGTGTCACAATCTCCTTCTGCATTTGAAATGCAACTGAAAAAAAAGAGTTGCTAACTGTTGCAAGTAAGATTTTCTGTTTGGCTGGCAGGAGAGAGCTTGTATGTTTTGCTAGGGGGGGTGCCTGTGTCCATGTATGTACTTATTTCCTCCGTCTCTTCTACTGGGTGCATTGAGACAGGCTGAAAGATCAAAACTCATAGCAAAATTATCATTTGGACCTATGGATCGTCTTTTTCTTATTTATCAGGATGTGTTAGCACTGTCATTATGAGAATTTATCTTCAGAAATAAGAAATTATAAGCCAAGCACGGTGGCTCATGCCTGTAATCCCAACACTTTGGGAGGCCAAGACGGGTGGATCATTTGAGGTCAGGAGTTTGAGACCAGCTTGGCCAACATGGTGAAACCCTGTCTCTACTAAAAATACAAAAATTAGCCAGACATGGTGGTGGACACCTGTAATCCCAGCTACTCGGGAGGCTGTGGCAGGAGAATCTCTTGAACCTGGAAGGTGGAGGTTGCAGTGAGCCGAGATTGTGCCACTGCACTCCTCTAGCCTTGGCGATAGAGCAAGACTCTTATCTGGAAAAAAAAAATAGAAAGAAAGAGAATTTACTGGGAGTGGCACACATCTGTAATTGCAGCACTTTGTAGGCTGAGGCAGGAGTATCACTTGAGCTCAGGAGTTTGAGACCAGCCGGCCTACTAAAATTTAGCCTATCTACTAAAATTCCAAAATTATTTGGGCATGGTGGTGCACACCTGTAGTTCAAGCTACTTGGGATCACTTGAGTCTGGGAAGTTGAGGCTGCAGTGAGCCCTGAATGTGCCACTGCACTCCAGCCTGGATGACAGAGCGAGACCCTGTCTCAGAAAAAAGAAAAGAAAAGAAATAGAAATTACAGTATGGAAGATAAAGGAACTTAACTTCCTAAGTGGATGTCATTGCCTTCAAGAGTGACAGTTTTACTCACCTACATAACATTTTGCATCCTCCTCCTGTAATTCAGATTGTGAGCTAGGTCGAATGCCGATTCTAGAAGGCAAAGGATAAAATAGATGCTTAGATACGTGATTGTATACTGAAGGTAAATGTGGTATGTAAATGAGGGATACCAAAGGCTCGTGTCTGTGTTGCTTTTGAAGCATCACCATTTGCCCCTTCACTTAACCTCTTCTTTTCTTTTGCTTTCAGCTTCCCTCTGTGTATTGCAGTCCTGTGGCATTATGCATGCCCCCTCCCAGTGACCCCAGGCTTTTTATGGCTGTGAGACACGTTAAATTTTCACGGTAAGTGACCGACACCACTGATGCTGTATACCACCTAAAAATTGCCATCTACCTTCGCAGGGGACCCAGTGGTCGATTTAGTAATCCTGCAGAAGATAATGGCCTTTCTAATTATCGGGCCTGATTCTGAAGCTAGCAGGCATTTGAATGCTGCTACCCCCCATGATAGCTTTATGGTTTTCAAGAATAGGGTTCATAACTTGGATCATATTTGTGGGAAGGAGACCTAATGCAGGGGTTGGTAAAATTTGTAAGAGACCAGATAGCAAATATTGTCATCCTCATGAGCCAGTCTTTTCCAACTAGCCAACTCTGCCCTTAGAGCACAAAAGCAGCTATAGATAATATACAAGCAAATGGGTGTCACTCTGCTCCAGAGAGACTTTATTTACAAAAACAGACAGTAAGCCATATTTGGCCTGAAGAATATAGTGGGCTGTCCCTTGATCTGATGCATTAAAAAGGGACATTTGACCTGTAAACCTGACACTTCGCTAGGTACCACTCCATCTGACCTTGAGCAAACCGTTTATCTGCGAGAAACAGGAATAAAAAAAAATACCTGCCCTTACTACCTTGAAAGATGGTGTTGTAAGGATGAAACAAGATATAATGCACGTGAAAGCACTTTGAAAATTTCGAAACTCCTTACGAATGTGATGATCGGCTCTACAGTCATTCCAGTTCACCTTGTGGAGTATGACTTCTTCACCTTTTTAATCACATTGGGCTTTCATGAGCGAAATGAGTGTGGGGGAAAGCTCTCTTATTTTCTGAGTAATGTGGTTTGTCTGTACATTCCTTCTATTTTACAATTGATGGATAAGCTGTTGAAATGTCTTTTTTTTTTTAGTATCAAATATGGATGAAGGGATATGTGGGTAGATTATGGTAGGCTAAAGATCAAATGCCAATGAAGAACGATTAAATTTCCTTTAATCATCAGAATCTGAGAGTGCTGTAAGATCTCACCTTTAATATAGGCCTTAATAAATAATAATGCTTGGGATGCCTACAAGTATGTTTGAATTTCACAAGTCTTGCATGTCAAAACAGAGAGACGGGCTCAGCAAATATGCTTCCCTGGGCTAGCAATACTAATTAAGAAGGAAAGTCATACTTAAACAAACAGCTTTGGGAATAGAGGGTTAATCAGAATCCCAATTCATGAATTTTCTAGTTTTTTTTTTTTTCCTCAGAGAAAATTGTAGTGTCGTCTGTAGATATGTTTTCATATCATTATATTAGTTAAGAATTGTTTTCTAGTAAGAGAGATATAACTACATGAGTATAAACAATTATTTAAGTATTCTGTCATAAAAACATCCAGGAAAAGCAGTTCGTGTCTTCTTTCTGCTCTGCTTATTCAAGTGCGTTCCTTCGTCTTCAAGGTCACATGGTGGCTGCTGGCTCTCAGGCCATTGCCTCTACATCCTGAAAGGAAGAGACAAAGAGTAGTTTTCTCGGCTGAGGCAGGCCTTTTTAAAGTACTTTCCCTGCAGCCTTACCCAATGATGCCTGCTTGTATCCTATTAGCCACCCCTAACTATAAGGGTATCTGGGAAATGCAATCCTTAGACTTGAACAATTTGATGTCCCAGGTAAATTCTGTGTTCTAGTACTAAGAAAAGGTGAATGCTTACTGAGCAACCATTGTGGTTACTTATATGAAATCATGCTGTCAGTTTTGCTTACATGTTTAATTTTTATTTATTTTCTATGAATGCCTTTTGTTGACTGTGCCTTGTTTGAATTTTACATGTTAGAATTTTAGCCTGTTTAATTCTTAGCAGAGATACAGCTCAGTAAATATTTTAGGACCATAATATTCTTACTGAACACGCCATGGCAAATCTGAGAAATAAATTTCTTTATTAAGAGAGCTATAAAGCAAAATTTAAACTCTCAAATATGCTCGTCTAGTGGGTTTTCCTTCCTGTGGATGTAAGATTTCCTTAAGGCTTGAGTATTAGCATGAGGTCTTAGCGGCGTGCACTCACAACCAATTCTGTTCCCCCTATAAGGGCAGGAGACATTGCTGACAGCTTTCCACTGTCCCTCTGTACTTACGCAGACTCAAGGACAGGACAGAACTCTCCACCCTACATTTCTGTGATTTGTTGCTCCCTGTATCTGTGCTGAAAGATTACCGTGGGAGTGGGGTGCACGGGAGAAGTAAGCCACTCCTGTCCAAATTTTCTGTCCCAAATTGGCCTGTACATGATTCTTCTGAAACTTTTTATCCCATAAAGTGAATAGAATGAGACTTCCCTATGCTTTGTATTAATAATACATTCTCTGCCTATACTGGCCTGTGATGAGTAGTCATAAAACTCAGGGTAATGGATGCATTCACAGACACTCATTGGATGCCTGCTATGGATACAGGGTAACAGCATGGTTAAGAGTTTCTGCTTTGAAGTTAGATCGGCTTAGACTTAGATTCCACCTTTTCCACTTCCTGGCTGAACAACCCTGGGCAAGTTACTTAACCTTTCTGTGCCATGGCCTCCTTATCTGGAAAAGGGGATAAAAATAGAAGCCAGCTCACTACAAAGAGTTAGAGAGGTGATGCTTGTAAAGAGCTTAGCACAGATCCTGGTACATCATAAATGCCAGCATTGTGCTAGGCACCCCAGGTGATACAGTGGAAATATCTGTCTCTGACAAGCTTCTACCATCCGGTTGCTGGTTCACTGGTGGTTGTTTTACTGATAGATGATGCATGTTTCACAGTCCATTGCTCCTCACCTGGTATTCCCTTGTAAATGCAAGTAGAGCCTTGGGAGCTTGTCCTCATGCACATCTTCAAGGACACGTGCAGCTATGTATACAGCTGCTGTAGCCCTGTTAGCAGAGCTTAGGTCTCTGGGTCCTGTTTTGAGGATTTCCCCTGAGAAGCATGCAGTTCTTTTTTTATTTTTTTTTTTTTTTTTTTTTTTTTTTTTTTTTTTTTTTTTTTTTTTTTTTTTAACTTAGACGATGGGCCTGCCTTGCAAGCAGAATTCACTAACTGCTTTCAAGTTGGTATTGCTGATGATAATCTGAAACCGTAGGGTTTCGCTCGTGCAGGCTGATGCTACATGATGTCAATCTTCTGCCACCTCATCCCCCATCCCTGCCTCTGTGCTGACTCGGCAAAGCAGGTCCTGGTCCCCCACAGATCTTCTTGGGAATGGCCCTCAAAGAACTGTGTCATCTGCACACAGAAGCTGCCACAGGTCCGTGGCAAAGAATGTCAGCAGTACTCATGGATGACTCAGTTGGTGACTTGTACCCAGACTGAAAAACAGTGCCAACCATGTGACCCTGGCTGTCCCTTGAGTTTTTGAGCCCTGTTCTGTGAGACTGGTAAGAGTCACACCACCTATAATAATAAACCTGCAGCGCTAATTCATTGACATTGACACCATATCACAGAATTGATGGTTTTGGGGGGACAGACCCCAGCCTTTAGTAGTACTTATCAGGGATCTGCCTGACACAGGCTTTGCTTCCGTCATGTTCACTATGTGGAGATGGTGGCTTGAAGATCTTGCTTGTTCAAAAGACTCTTGGAAACTTTGAGCTTTTGTCACGTAGTTTCCAATATTTGATTTAAACCCCATTACTGTTCTCAGATGCCATAAAAACTCCCTTGCCTCCAAGCTACGGGGTACCTTCAGTCCTTCTCATCCCTTAGTGTTCAGTTCAAAAATCAACCCCTTGGACATGCCTTTGCTGACCACCCACATGAAAGAGGACATCCCCTTTATTATTTTTCTTGACCCAAACCTCTTGTTTGTTCCATGTGTTACAGCCCTGTCCCTTCATGAATTCACCTTTTTATCAGGTAATAAGGAAGAAGTAGGTCTTATTCAGTGTGGCTTCTCCATGGCTAGCAGTGCCTAACATGTGGTAGGTATGCATGCTGTCAGTATTTGTTGAATCAGTCAAAGTCTGGGGATTTCCCTGTGAATTTCTGTATTTTTATGGCACCTACGAGGACTGTATCCAGTTGAGGGAGTAAGAGAAGGAACAAAGTTACACACGTCACCTTTATTTTAGGAATAGAATACAGATGTTGGGTTTTCTCTGGAAAGTTCCCACTATGTACTGCATACACTGCGTGTCCCATCCAGAAGAGGTTATACATTATCTTCCCCATGAAGACAGAATCATTTGCCATTTGAGCCTGAAGGATATGGTGGGTGATACAAATTGATTAAGGACGTTGGGATCCAAGCCCAAACCCCAACACTCTCATTCATTGGCTCTTTTTCTGGACAGATTATTTTCTCTCTCTAAGACTCAGTTTACTTCCCTAGGGCAGGGGTAATAGCATCACCTAGCCACTGAGCTATTGTGAGGATTAAATAAGATGGTATGTAGAAAGCACTTTGCACAGGGTCTGGGTGAGAATAACGGTGCTGTTGATTTAAGGGTGTCAGCAAAGGCTCTGGGGACCTCCACTGATAAAACTCATCTTGTGATTTCTTGTGATGTTCATTTTAGAGGTGGCAAAGATGGCAAAGAACCTTGATTCCCGATTATATTTGCTCATGTTTCATATGCTGAATTAACTTTAAAAAGTACAAAATAAGCAAGCAGTGAGATAGTCTGTTTTATATTTGTTGTTGACGTGTTGACTGTTGGATATTCGTGACCTGTCTCAGGTAACACATGCTAGAAACCTCAAGCGCTGCAGTGACTGTGTTTGGAGCCTGACCCATATCCAGAAAACCATGGAAATTGAGAGTTTGGGGTGCTGCAGTGTCTCTATGCCTTCTTGCTGGGGATATGTTTTGCCTTCGAGTTAATCAGAGCTGGTTTGATCTCCTGCCTTGCAATAGAGGGCATCTTAAATTTCCTGTAAATTCTCTTCTCTCTCTCTCTCTCTCTCTTTTTTTTTTTTTCCCTGGAGTTGGAGTTTTGCGCTGTCATCCAGGCTGGAGCGCAGTAGCGCCATCTCAGCTCACCATGACCTCCGCTCCTGGGTTCAAGCGATTCTGCTGCCTCAGCCTCCCTAGTAGCTGGCACTACAGGCCCGGCTACTTTTTGTATTTTTAGTAGAGGTGGGGTTTTGCCTTGCTGGCCAAGCTGGTTTTGAACTCCTGCCCTTGTGATCCACACATCTCAGCCTCCCAAAGTGCTAGGATTACAGGTGTGAGCCACCGCTCCCAGCCCAATTCTCTTCTCTTTTTTTTTTTAAAAAAATATATACTTGATATCATCTGTCCTGAAAATTCACATAACTTCTCTTTTGATAGAAAACCAAAGTCTATGTAGTCTGAAAGGAGTTAGATATAAATATCTTTCATTGTTAACACCGATTTCTTCCACCTACTTGAAGATGATCTATTATTTTTGCTATGTTATTCCACCATGTCAGTGGTTGACATTTGTTGTTCATTGTGAATTTTTTATGTAAAAGTTGAAGCAGAGAGAGGGACCTGTCTCACTCTGTATCACATGACTTTCTGGTGGAAAAGAATGAAATCTATCAAATCATATACTCTTATTTATACGACTTATGGAGTAACTGGGGTAATCTAGGAAATTAAAATAGCCATTTCTTTTATTAATTCATAACGTGTGCTCTTGCAACCTAAAAATAAAAGGACATGATTAAAATATAGTTTTAAGGCATCAGACATGGTTACTAATATCCTTTTAGGAAAGGAAAAGATGAAATCCAGTACGTTTCAATCAAACTAAGTGAATAAATCAGAAAAATGCATTGGTTAGACTCATGATAACCCTCAGAGTGGCTAACACCCAGATTTTTTGCATCTCTAAAAATATATAACACCCCTGTTGCCAAATATCACTTCAGAAACTAAAATAATAATTCATGAAAGGGGAAACAGATCTGTGTAATATGAGACTTGATCAGGCAGTTTACATGGGATGCTTGAGGGTCTTGTGCTGCCCTCTTCTCAATACCCTGGTGCCTGAGGAGTAGCGGGGAAGGTTAGGAGCTTTCTGAGGGTTTTTTCTTTAATGTTTTGAAATTTTGCTGCATTGTCTTGAGTCCAGTTTGGTTCAGCAGTCTCTCAGTGCCAGGTGACTCTGGTTAAGATGCTCTGGGGCTGAATTTCTCAATGCCAGCTTTCCCAGGGGATCAGTAAAGGTTTTGCCCTGGGTATTCCAACCAGGAGAACCTGTGTCCTGTCTTTGTCCACGTCTGTCCCCAGTCATTCATTAATGGAAACACAAAATAGTCTCCCACTCCTGACTCACTTCCTAAACATGGCAGTTTCTTTGGGATTCTACTCCTAGAATAATTGGTGCTTAGACCTTCTTAGGTTTATCTACATGTATGTACCTAGAGGAACTTGCATTTCATGCTATCACCAATATTCTGCATGCTTAAAAAGTAGGGAGAGGTGGAAGTAGAATTTTCTAAACTGATGAAATATCTAATCCTAAAAAATCTCAATAAACAGCAGTTGTTTAAGAGAAACAGTGTAGCTTGTGAAAGGTCTACCCCATAATAGCTACCTTTACTGTCTGTGTGCCAGACATGATTCTAAGCCTTTGATATTTATTAATTCACAATAACTCTGAAGTAATCATCATTCTAAAAATTCATTTTACAGGTGAGGAAGCTGAAGAATAGTGAGTTAAATGACTCACCCAGAACCCTCTGCTTATATGGAGCAAAGCTAGGATTTGAACCTGGAAACTCCTTCCCATCATACCCTGTTTTGTTGTTGTTGTTGTTGTTTTAAGATGGAGTCTCGCTCTGTCGCCCAGGCTGGAGTTGGAGTGCAGTGGTGCGATCTCGGCTCACTGCAACCTCCACCTCCCTCGTTCCAGCGATTCTCCTGCCTCAGCTTCCCAAGTAGCTGGGACTACAGATGCATGCCACCATGCCTGGCTAATTTTTGTATTTTTGGTAGAGATGGTTTTGCCATGGTGACCACGCTGGTCTCAAACTCCTGACCTCAGGTGATCCACGTCAGCCTCCCAAAGTGCTGAGATTACAGGCGTGAGCGACCACACCCGGCTGTACCCTGATTCTTAATCACTATGCCATGCGGTCTTCCTCATGCACACATATTTTTGGGGTATTGATGTGCAGGCATTATTTTGTTTTCACATAAATTTTTCACTCTGGGACTGCATGTGGAGCCGTTATACCTCAGTGCTGTCTAATAGGCCCTGCTTGATCTTACTAGACTTCTTCAAATGCTTTCTTTTTGCTAACACAGGAGCTATGGGAAATAAAAGTATGTCCCAATTTGATTAGGAACAAGGACAACCACTTAATTGCCATTCTTCTATCTCCAGTTGGATGTGCCTGTTAAGACATTTTCTCTAGATCTTTGAGTCATTTTTCTCTGGGACATTATTCTAATTAACCTCATCTCTGTAGCCCTCATTTTACTTCATATTAGCCTCTGACCACCTAATAATTGATTTGTTCTGCTCAATCACCTGTGTGAAAAGCGAGAGGGTCTCCCTCCCAAAGCTTCGGTCCTATACCTGGGCATTTTCCCAGCAAGCAGGTTCAGAATGTTCTTTTAGTTCTTGGAAACATTCACCTGGAAGGCTTTTTATTTACCAGGGTGAATCTGGGGTACTGAAAGGTAACATTGGCTGACAGAGTAGAAGACCTTTGGTTACTTAGTCAGTAGAATTACAGGTTTATAAACTGTATGCCAAGGACTTTGACCTCCAAATATTAGTAAAATATTAGGCTTGATGAAATGTATAAATGCCAGTTTCAAGAGACCACAAATAAGCAATTTTGACTTAAAAGGTTTGAAGTATTCATATTGCCTTGTTAACACAAAGAGTAGACAGCCCACTTCTAAAGTGTCGGTGCCTTAAAATACTGAGCTCACCATATTTTAGGTCTTTTTGGTTCTGAGTGACCAGCTTAGTCATAAAGGGGAATTAATTGGCTCATAATGTTGAAAAGTAGGATTTTGGAACTAGCTCCGGGGAAATCTGGAGCGGGAGGTTCCGATCATGCCATTAAGTCTTAGTGGCAGTCTCCTGGCTGTGCTGTGTGCTCCCTGTTGGATTCATTTATGGAGGTGATTCCCTGGTTGTGGCAGGATAACCTTTCATGAGTCTGTTTTTGTAGCAACTCCAGCAGAAAAGATCTTTTCTTAAGAGTTCTAGCAGCTGTCACAGAGTCGGGATCTTCCTGCTTCTCTGATTGGTCTGCTGTGTGCCACATGCCTTTTGCTGAAACACTCACTGGAGCTGGAGCAGGAGTGAGTTGGGGGAGGTGGGAGGTCCTGCTTGGCCTAGGATGGGTCATGTGTCCATCTCTAAAGGCATGGATGGCCTTTGACCTACACAAAACAATGGGAAGTAGGTGAAAAGAGTGCTGGATTCAGAAGAAAGGGACAGAATTCTGGGAAAGTGAACTATGTTTATGTACCACGTCAGGTACTATACTTGATACACAGCAAATACATAGAATTATAGGGTGGAAGGAACCTTTAAATACCATGTGGTTCCGCTAACCCACAACTGAATGTCATCTATGGGAGTTTTCCCAGAAAGTTGTCTGCCTAATGCTTGACATCTTCAATGACATTTACTACCTTGAAAGTGGGCTGTGCCTCAGAAATGCTACCATGCCTCTGTCCTCGAAGAGTATAGAGTTCATTCATTGCCTGCCTTCCTTCTATTCATTCTTTTCTCCAACCATCCACCTACCATCTGCCACAGTTTGTGGTCCTAAGGCAAGATGCTTGATTTTAACATACTTGTATGTGCAAGGTAGACAGAAAAGTCAATTATAATATGGTGATAGAGAAGCTACAAGAATACTGGTGGATTGTGCGTTTTGATTGGGGAGGGAATTGGAGAAAGGAGATTGGAAGGCCTCATAGCAGGAATGATGCCTCAGAGGATGAATAGGAGTTGCCAAGTAGCCAAGGGAAAGATGGTCTTATTGGTGGACTTAGTAGGATTAAACCCTGTATTACACTCAAGACTTGCTTTCGAATGACCCAGGAAAATGGGCTTATAAAATAACTTAGCCCAGTCAAAATGCATATGTCTTTTAGGTCACATAAAAAATGTAAGTGGTGGAAATAATATCCTAATGATGAAACATTTTTGTACATGTGAGCCATCTGACATCTTCCAAGTCACCCCTATCTCCTATTTCTTAATAATGCATAATAAGTGAATGGATGAAACCCCCTTGGGAAAGATGTCAGTGAGTTAAATTACAGAATTTTAGCAATCACTTCCCTAACAATTTTGAAAGGATCGGATATTATTTGTTTATTCATACATTCTTGGGGGCAACGGAATATTTTGAACCCCAGTTTTCTCATCTGGTGCCTGAGGATAAAAATAGTACCTCCCAAAGGGTTAGGGATATAGGGAATAAATATCTGGAGCATGTGAAACACCAAATATGGTTCTATCACCTGGTAAGCCCTCAATCGATATTACTTGTTATCAAAGGGTATCTATGATTTTTATACCTCCTCGGTTGTCAAAGGCTTAAAATTTAGTTACGTCCATTTTGCTAGTTGATATAAATGTTTTTCCATGTGCCCTGGATGGAATATATTTTTTATTTTTGCATGTTACTTACACCTTAAAAATTAAAGATATTAAAGATGGTGAGATTTAGCAGAAAACTTTAATTTCACATGCTTTTAATGCTTCCCTGAATTAATAATTTTCATGTCCATCATATTTTCTCCTTGGCCCACAATTCATCCCATATTTGGATCTTGGCAAATGATGACTTGGTTAATTAGGCAGTCTGTTAACTCTGATTACTAAGTTATAACAGATCAGTGTAGAAGCATCACTGTGCAATTTGGATTAAAAGGCTCTTCATTTTATCAAAACAAATTTACATTTATGGGTAGCTATGTTGAAGTGCATTATGTTAAAATGATGCATTTCATAAGGAAAATTTAAAAAGGATAAAAAATTATTTCCTCCTACTATTTTTTTATTATGACATTCATCACATTATCTTTCACTAGGAATATACATAAAAGCTTGGAATTTTCTTTTAAGGCTTGGAAATTATAGCTGATTTAATACCTTGATTATACAAATATGGTGGATGCACTGCATTTTTATTTAAGCATAATTTAGTGTAGTGGCACATTGTTATATTCCAGTTCTGACCACAGTGGCCTCTGATGTTGGAGTTACTTATAAAAATGAAACTTGACTGTGTTGGGGCAGAATTAGTGGGCTACATTAGGCTGGCTTTGTTTTTATAGCTGAAGGCATTGATGGTTATTAAATAGACTGCAGCCTCTGTAGTCCGGTCTCTTGTCTAATGGTTCATCATCACTTAAGGGAAGTTGGGGTGTCAAAAACTTGCTTGCTTCCTCTGTGTTCATCTCTGCCTACCTTCTTTCCTTTCTTAGCACACATAACAGTTAGCATTGTGGAAGGCGAACAAACAAACAGAGTAATTTTCCAGACTCGTTGAACCTTAAAACCTGTGTAAATTATCCCTCAAGATTCTGTCTAGTATCAATAACATTCAAATGATAGCATCTCCCCCTTTACTCCCTCCTCTGCTCAACACACACACACATGTGTACATACACTTATACATACATGCATGTGCGTGCATACACACACACACACACACACACACACACACACACACACACACTGAACACAGCAACTAGCGCCAGGGAGGTGTTTAATAGGTACTGGTTGAAGACTAGTGGGTGGAAAAGATGAAACACCAACAGCCTCCCACTCCAAGCTTCTAAGCTGCTCTTAGTCTGGTCCAACATCTGGGACCCTGTTTGATATTACAACTGTTGGAATAAATGGAGTTGATGAATTTAGTATTTATTCTTTCAATAAGCTTACTGAAGTCTGGCCTTTATGAATTGCTGTGTTCTAGTTCTATGGGAAATAGATAAATCAAAGAGAGAAAATACAGTAGTTTCCCCTTATCCATGATTTTACTTTCTGTGATTTCAGTTACCCGCAGTCAACGATGGTCTGAAAATAAGTGAGTGCAGTACAAGAAAATAGTTAGAGAGAGACCACATTCACATAACTTCTATTACAGCATTGTTAAAATTGTCCTGTTATTCATTATCATTAACCTCTTACTGTGGCTAATTTATAAAGTAAACTTTTTCACAGCTATGCATGTATAGGAATAAACATAATGTGCATAGGGTTCAGTACTAACTGTGGTTTTGGACATCCACTGGGGTTCTTGGAATGTATCCCTGTGTATAAGGAGAGACAACTCTGTTTTTTTTTTTGAGACAGAGTTTTGCTCTTGTTGCCAGGTTGGAGTGCAGTGACACGATCTCCGCCTACTGCAACCTCTGCCTCCCATGTTCAAGCAATTCTCTTGCCTCAGCCCTCCGAGTAGCTGGAATTACAGGCATGGGTCACCACTCCTGGCTAATTTTGTGTTTTTAGTAGAGACGGGGTTTCTCCACGTTGGTCAGGCTGGTCTCAAACTCCCAACCTCAGGTGATCCACCCACCTTGGCTTCCCAAAGTGGCTGGGATTACAGGCATGAGCCACCTCGCCCAGCAGACTCTGTACTTTACATTCAGCAAACTTAGTATCTTGTTTATTGATGATATTGACATGACCCTAGGCCAGAAATAGTAAACCTTAGTTCTTCACTTTTATTCAGTACTAGCATGTAGTTTATGCAAAACCAGCTTTTCTAAATCTAGAAGGCTCTTCTAATATTGAAGGTAGAGGCAGAAGTTTGTTTAAGTCAGAATGGAAGTGGAAGTTTTTATGAATTTGATTGTTTTATCTTAATTAGGAACATTTAATAATAATTATGGGTGACTCTCATTTTGGAGCAGGTATGACTGGTTGTTCAAAGGTAAAGTGATGTTTTGAGCTGTAATTTGACGGATCTGAATGACAGTCAGCCTGAATAATTCAGCTTCCTGCTAGCTTCTCTACCACCCCATTCTTTCCTAGAGAAAGAACCAAATAAGGAATTTTTAAAAACCCAAACCATTCTGGATTCTATTAATTCTTATAGTTACTTTCAAAGGAGCAGTTTGAGAGAGAGATGTGGCCTAGGACATTTATATGTGAGGTAAAGCTTTCAACCTATTAGAACATTAATTTTTTTTTTTTTTTTTTTTTTTTTGAGACAGAGTCTTGCTCTGTTGCCAGGCTGGAGTGCAATGGTGTGATCTTGGCTCACTACAACCTCCGTGTCCCGGGTTCAAGTGATTCTCCTGCCTCAGCAGGAGAGGGCACGCCACCACGCCCAGCTAATTTTTGTATTTGTAGTAGAGACGGATTTCACCCTGTTGGCCAGGGTAGTCTCTATCTTTGACCTCATGATCCACCTGCCTCGGTCTCATTAATTTTTTTAATGGGGCTTTAGTTGCCTAAATAATATGTGTATTATAATAAAGTCTCACTAATAGAGCAAGAGAACCTTCTGGAAAACAACTGCCTAAGGAATGAGATAAGAATTGAAGTCTGCTTGGGTTTTCAAGCATCCCTTGAGATGGAAAAGTCTTACCCCATATCCCTGGTCCTCAAGAAGCCGTAAAGGCAACATTAGGAAACTTTCTCAATTAAGTGCTTCCTTAATGAATAGGTCTGTGGATAGAAGCAAGCCGACTTATTATAAGGTTGGATACTATTACTGTGTGGTTGTATTAATTAAATTTATTCCTTTAAAATAACCTTGGATGAAAACAACCACCTTTTCTGTGGTCATGGTTAGCAGATGTTTACCGTAATTCTTTGCTCGGTGAAAAAAATGCTTCTTCCACCCAACAAAAACAGCCACGTTTGCTTGGCTAAATCAAAACTTTGGCGTTTGGGTCTTACTTTATATATCATGGCTCCAGTCACACAACCTTTCCAAGTGTGAGGCTTAGCTCACCAACTCCAACATCTGCAGGAGAGCTTTGCTCACAGTGATCTATTATGTGAGTACTTAATTCTTATACTGTTCTTGGCATTTGCCCTTCCTCATTGAAACCAATATCCTATATGCACCCTGCTCTTTGTTTTCTTACATAAGCATGCTAGCCCCTCCCAAATTTTAAAGCTTTCACCTAGGCCTATGGCCATTTTGTGAGGATTTTGATCATAGAAATAAAGTCAAAGTTTGCCTTCTCAGTCTGAGAGTTTAGTTTTTCTTCGGCTCTCTCTGAAATGCCAAGCCTCTCCTTTCCTTATATTTTGTGCTTGAAAAGCACTTTTTCTCATTGCGTATTGGGCCTACCTAACCACCTCACTCCTCTTTTTTTTTTTTTTTTTAACAAAAACTAAGTGATTTCAAACCTATAGCCTATAGGTAGTCCCTGCCCACACCTGCCGTTCACGGTTCTAATAGGTATTTCAGAACCAGCTCCCCCATCTGCACTGAATTTCTGCACTGAAGAATGCCGCCTGCTCTCAGCAGTGCTGAAAGGAAATATAACAGTAGAACTTTGCTTTTCTTGGGAAGCTCCTCTCTTTGGAATGGAGAACTCTGGGTGGCTCTTCTTATTTTGTTTTCATCGCCAAAATAAGCAGGGATCTTGCATAACACCAGGGTAGGAAAAAAGAAGTAATTTTAAGGGAAACATATGTTCATGTTGAGAAAAAGGCAGTTAGAACTGGACAAGGGATAGTGGCCCACAAAGCTAAAGGCATCTTTTCAATTCAGTTAGGACACCAGGTTTTGATCATTTGGTATATATATGTGTGTGTGTATATATACATACATATATACATATATATTTGAGACAGAGTCTCAGTCTGTCACTGAGACTGGAGTGCAGTGGCACAATATCGGCTCACTGCAACCTCCGCCTCCCGGGTTCAAGAGATTCTCCTGCCTCAGCCTCCCAAGTAGCTGGGACTAAAGGCATGTGCCACCACACCCAGCTAATTTTGGTATTTTTAGTAGAGACAGGGTTTCACCATGTTGGCCAGTATGATCTCGATCTCCTAACTTGGTGATCCGCCTGCCTCGGCCTCCCAAAGTGCTGGCATTACAGGCGTGAGCCACCACACCCAGCCTTTTTTGGTATATTTTATAAAATGAAAAATAAGTTGCTTCCCTGTATCCCCAAATCTTTTCTTTGATCCAATTACAAATAAATCTTGGGAAACCAAGGCTTATAAACTAGCTAGTTGATATATGTGGTATAGAATGTATCTAGTTCTGTATTTGTTAAATTATTTTCCTATGATTTTAGCACTAAGTAATGTCCTTGGAAATCATTTCATTTAAGATGCCTGCCCTAATCTGAAGTCAAAGCTGAAATGATCCAAATATGATTTTTTTTTTTTAAATTGAGACGGACTCTTACTCTTTCGCCCAGGTTGGACTGCAATGGCATGATCTCGGTTCAAGTGATTCTCGTGCCTCAGCCTCCCAAGCAGCTGGACTACAGGTACATGCCACTACGCCCGGCTAATTTTTTTAATACTTTTAGTAGAGAGGGGGTTTCGCCATGTTGATCAGTCTGGTCTCGAACTCCTGACCTCAGGTGATCTGCCCGCCTTGACCTCCCAAAGTGCTGGGATTACAGGCGTGAGCCACAATACCTAGCTTCAAATATGGTTCTTATTTTGTTTGATTTTTGGAGAAGAGAAGTCCGGGTATTAAAATGGACCAAAGATGTCTACTTTAGCTGTTTGGCTGATTAGTGGACATATTATTTGTCCTTTTAACTGATTCCAAATGATGTCTGTTGATAGAAACAGCAGACACTTTAGTGTTTCACACTGTTTACGGGTGGCAAGTTTTGAAAATGCAGCTGATTTGCAAAATGACAGAAGAAGAATAGAAAAAAAGATAGCAAAAATTCCTTAGGTTAATGTTTTCCATTCACCTGTTCTCAAAGTATGAAAATTTTAGGGTTAGGGGAAACCCCAGCAGAGTTCTTCTTTCCTCATTGTAAATTAAACGTTTGTATCCTTAAAACATAGCTGTGAAGGAGGGAAGGTCCTGGAACATTCTCAGTACTGATGTATGTATGCAGTGCCAGAACCAGAGAGATGGCGGATGGATGGACTCACACAACTGGTTGAGGGCAAGGGTCAACAGGACTGTGGGATAGTGCCCAGATGGGGAGGCCTTGGTTGTGTGTAGAACTATTTCTATATGTAGTTCTTTCTTGCATGTACAAAAATTACATCCAAACAGAGATCTATTTAAGACCATTGAAAAAACCCAGCTCTTAAAGAGTCCTGCTTTCCTTAGTGTTGACACCCGTGGGTTTGGAAACTGTGACAGGGTAGATCCAGGCTTGCATTTAATCTGTTTGATTCAGAAAATCTAATTGAAGGCCAGGCGTGGTGGCTCAATGCCTGTAATCCCAGCACGTTGGGAGGCCGAGGTGGGCAGATCACTGAAGGTCAAGAGTTCGAGACCAGTCTGGCCAAATTTGGTGAAATCCCATCTCTGCAAAAATTAGCCAGGCGTGGTGGTGCACACCTGTAGTCTTAGAGGCAGGAAAATTGCTTGAACCCAGGAGGCTGTGGTTGCAGTGAGCTGAGATCTCTCCACTGCACTCCAGCCTGGGTGACAGAGTAAGACTCCATCTCAAAAAAAAAAAAAAAAAAAAAAATCTAATTGAAATTTAAAACTCATAATAGGGAGAAGAAAAGAACTTACCTTCCCTGCCCCAAAACCCAACAAAAAAGGACACAAAGCCATTTGAAGTGTAAGATTATTCTTAGATATTGGTGTAAGGTCCAGCTATTTTATTTAATTCACTCCTTTCTCTCCTAGAGGCCTCAGAGGGCATTGTCAGTAGCACCTGAGTCATTTCACTGTTGGAAACACTAAGAAAAAAAATACGTGTATGCACATAAGAAGAGAAATTTTGAGTTACATTTCCTTTCAGTCTTTAGAGTGGGCTACATTCTGTTGTTTTTCTAGTGTTTTTGTACTTTGGGATGAAACTATAAATGGTGGCAGATGCTATCTCTATGTTAGTGAGAACTAGGAAGGACCTCGGGGAAAGTGTCAGAGCAAACTGGAAATCATGGAAGTTTTAATAATTATAATTTGGCCGTTTGTTCTGTATGACAGCTACTTTTATAAGCAATGTACTAGCACCATCTTACTGAGTTCTTATAAGTACTATGAAGTAGCTCCTCTTATCACCTACATGTTACAGATGAATAAACTGAGGCTCAGAGACACTGCCTGTTATTGAATTGCCTAGGGTTACAGAGGAGATAACCCAAACTGAATACGATCTGTCATTTAGTTAACTATAATGTGTCAATGCTAATTTCCTGGTTCTGATACTGTATACAGCTGTATAAGATGTCATTGTTGGGCAAAACTGGGTGAAGGGTATATGGTATTGTACTATTTTTGCAACTTCTTACGGTCTATAATTATTTCAAAATTAAAAAAAAGAAAGAGGTAGATTTTACACTTCGATCAAGGTCTGTTTTTTATTTTTTAATCTTTTTTTTTTTTTTTTTTATCTTTTTTTTTTTTTTTTTTTTTTTTGAGTCAGAGTCTTTCTCTGTCACCCCGGCTGGAGTGCAATGGCAGGATCTCAGCTCACTGTAGCCTCCACCTTGCGGGTTTAATCAGTTCTCCTGTGTCAGCCTCCCAGGTAGCTGGGACTACAGGAGCCTGCCACCACGACCAGCTAATTTTTGTGTTTTTAGTAGAGATGGGGTTTCACCTTGTTAGTCAGGCTGGTCTCGAACTCCTGATCAGGCTGGTCTCAAACTCCCGACCTCAGGTGATCCATCTGCCTCAGCCTCCCAAAATGCTGGGATCATAGGCGTGAGCCACTGCGTGCAGCCTGTTTGCTTTTATAATCCAGATTTTTCACTGCTTTGCCTTCTTAGATCATTTGACTAGGAATAATATGGTCTCTGTTCCACTATCTGTATAGAGTTTGTGTTTTCAGGTCTCCCAGAGCACATCTCATGGTTTCCTCTAAATCCCTGGTGATTTTAGGAATAAAGATTCATCCTTGATTTATGAAATGATTTGTAAAATAGATTGTAATTAATTCCTGATGTATACATGGAACCTCATATGGACATCTAGAAAAGAGAATGGCAGTAGTAACCCAAAGATTTAGTAGCTTGCAGCATGTAAATCTGATAAGCCGCAAAAAAGTTTAATTCATAAGACTAGTTATTTATGTCGCAGAAAAAAACATGAGATTCAAATTCAGAAGCCTGTGTTTTAAAGCTGTACTTTTGGCTAACTTGTTGTGTGATCTCTGTTTCCTCACTTAGGAAATCATTGAGAAGCGACTCATGCATGTTCTACCAAAAGTTTCCATGGATAAATAACTTTGAAACATTCCAGATAATACAACTTCAAACCTTTGTCTTTACTGAGTAAAAATGATTGCTGTAGAAGTTGTTCAGTCTTATGACTGGAGAGTCAAGCTCTAGGATATGTTGGTGGATTTGTTAATCAGTTCATTAAATCCTAGTAAGATTTTATTTCAAATCTTTCTTTTTTTTCTTTTTTCTTTTCGTTTGAGATGGAGTCTCGCTCTGTCACCCAGGCTGGAGTGCAGTGGCGCGATCTCAGCTCACAGCAACCTCTGCCTCCTGGATTCAAGCGATTCTCCTGCTTCAGCCTCCCAAATAACTGGGATTACAGGCTGGTCGAACTCCTTACCTCAGGTGATCCTCCCGCCTCTGCCTTCCAAAGTACTAGGATTGCAGGCATGAGCCACCACGCCTTGCCTCTTCTTTTTTTAATGTAGGTGTTTACAGCTATAAATTTCCCTCTGAGTACTGCTTTACCTGTACCTCATAAGTTTTAGTATGTCTTCATTTTCATTCATCTCAAAGTATTTTCTAATCTCCTTTGATTCTTTGTTTATATAGGAGTGTGTAGTTTAATCTCCCGTTGTTTATGGATTTCCCACATTTTTCTGTTATTGATTTCTAATTTCATTTCTTTGTAATTGGATGACATACTTTTAAATTTACTGAGCCATGTTTTATGGTTCAGAATATGGTACATCCTGGAGAGTGTCCTTGAGAAGAGTGTATATTCTGTTGTCATTAGGTGGAAGTTGCTATGGATGGATATCTGTTAGGACTGGTTGGTTCCTAGTGTTGTTCATGCCTTCTGTGTCCTTGATGATCTTCTACTTCATTCTATCCAGGATTGGTAGAGTATTGAAGTCTCCAGCTATTATTCTGCAGTTGTCTATTTCTCCTGTCAGCTCTGTCAGTTTTGCTTCATACATTTTGGGGTTCTGTTTTTAGGTACAGATTTTCTCAAAGAAAGCAAAAGAAAACTCTTCTTATGTTACCCACTCTCAGAACTTCATTAAGCTTTGGGGTTTAAGAATTAAAACACTCTCTGAAAAAGTTTAGTTTTATAGTGGCTTCCTGACATTGATGGAGACGTTTAGGCCATATTTACACAGGTAAAGAGAGATGAGAGATTGGTGGCTTTATTTAATCAGTATATTAATTTTTTTTTTATTGTGGGCAGCTGGTAGGGTCCAGTTGAGGCCAAACCGACATTAACTTCAGTAGCAGATAGCAGGGAGCTTTGATTTACCCAGATCATTGTTTCATCTTCACTGTTCACTTACTCTGTGTAGACATGGACTAACTCAATACAAACATGTTCCATGGGAAAAATATGCTTTTTTTTTTTTTAACAACTAAGAATAAAATACAATTTTCTTGTTGTTAAATCTATGACTCTATAGCCTTTTCTGTGTGGAGGCCACGTGGCAAACTCCAGGTGCATCTGTCATACAGAAATTGCTTTTCCCCCAAAATACAGAAATGTGAAATAAACCAATTTGGGCACAAGTAGTGTATGCTAGATTTACTTAGTATCTGTCGAACGTCTCCATACACTCAATGTATTAGGGCAAATCAGAGTTAGAACTGCCTAGTTTCTGCACAAATACATACATAGTTTCTACTTAGACACTGATGCTACTGATTGATTATTTTTGCTAACAAAGCTATGGCGAAACACTTAATTCTTTTCAGCAGTATTGTAAATTTGTTCTAGACATATGTCAGTGGGAAAATAGGGAGGCAGGGGGTTATCTACGCAAGCACGCATGCACATACACAGGTACATACACATATGCATCAAAAGATACTTCCTCACTGAAAGATGTTTAAAAGGATATTTATCTTTCACATGAAATAATTCTTCAGCCTTTTTATTATTGTTAAACATATTTGGGTGTTTATCTATGAGCAATAAAATAGTTTAGCCACGACTTTATTATATTCACTATGAATGAAACATGGTTTTTCAGAAGAGATTTTACATGTATGTTAAAGTCATTTTCTTGTCATTTATGTGAATGGTCCATAGATTCGATTGCTAGTGGAAGAAGCCATGTGATTCCGTATCTTAACTTTCTCTCAGAGAGGAATTCTTGTCTTTGTCATTTTGTTTCAGTGTGCAACCTCCCTACCTGCTGGGCTTCCCAACAGCCGTCAGCTAACTATTCTCGTACCATACTGCTGCCAGCATTCCTGGTTCACAAATATGAAGTAAACAGAAAATCTCGCTAATTTGAGCCCAGTAGGAACCTTAACACTGTAATGAGGGACTAATTTTTGAAAGCAGAGAGACATCTCTTACAAAATTAGAGCCCAATTTTTTAATGATCTTAAATAACTAATTGAGAGTAAGAATTGTACTTAAGAAAGAGTGAGACACTAACACGTTGAAGAGTTACAACAGGGAGAGGAGACTCCTCCAGGAGCCCTAGTAATTATACAGTCTTCCTTCGTTGCCACCGATGCTAATCTGAGCGTGGGAATGATAATGTACCTTAGAGGACAGGTTTGTGGTTGAAATGCTCTTGATAGATTTTGACAAATTAAACAGTGGTAAAGATGTTTGGAAGTTATCCAGGTCCTTACCATTATTTATGTCAGTGAACTAGAAAGCAGTGGTTAATTTGCAGTTCTTATAATTTTTATGATACTTGTGTTGTTGTAAATTTAGCCATGTGCGGCATCAACTCAGCAGGATACATTTTATGTTGTCAGCTACCTTTTGACATCATAATAGATTTCATTAGCCAGATCTTTCTCGATAGAATAAAATGTAAAAGAGAGCTGAACAGAATATTTGGATCATATCCAGACACTAGTAAACATATGACGGACTTTCTGAGATCAAAAGGCTCAGATATGGAATAGGGGGAGAAATTAGACCCTGTTGGTGGCTGTTTTTCTTTTTCCTCTTTTTGCCCTTAAACCATCCTAGTGTTCTTTGCTAGATAGGCGCCTTTTATCTTGACTCAAAGCTAGTGTTTCTTCTGATTTTCCACACCTTTTAACCATTAATGCACCTTTGTTAATGTCTTCTTTATTGCACTGGATCACAAGTTCTGTAGTCCTATATTTTTTTCTCATTATGTTTTTATATCCATTATATTATTTTAAAGAAAAATACTGACCTGGCGTAGTGGGTTATGCCTGTAATCCCAGCACTTTGGGAGGCCGAGGCGGACAGATCATGAGGTCAGGAGATCGAGACCATCCTGGCTAACACGGTGAAACACCGTCTCTACTAAAAATACAAAAAAAATTAGCTGGGCCTGGTGGCGGGCGCCTGTAGTCCCAGCTACTCGGGAGGCTGAGGCAGGAGAATGGCATGAACCCAGGGGGCGGAGCTTTCAGTGAGCCAAGATCGCCTGGGCGACAGAGTGAGACTCCGTCTCAAAAAAAAATAAAAGAAGAAGAAGAAGAAAATATTGATACTCTTCTGGGCTCAGGTTGGAAAGGTATTTTGTAGTTAAGATGTTTTCTTTCTCCATCCTTTTTCTCTAGGTTATTCAAATCCCTCCTTCATAATTATCCACTTCTATTATACTGACCCTTGTCCTGCTAACAGCTGAAGAGGATTAGTGGACACCCCTGCCTTTGTATCTATTTGTTCCCTGAGATTCTTTGTTTTGACCTCTAAATAATTTCTTTTTAGGCCCTCTGCTCTTTATGTGACACGTTTTTGCAGATCTCACTTTGATCTGTGTGAACATCTAGCCTCTCATTTCTCTTATGTCATTTATCCTGCTTAGAAACATTTTATGACACCATAAGTCACGCTCTCATTTTTTCCTTTCATATACTTCCTTTGAATCTCTTCAGAGGAAGGTCCTCCTTAATACTTACTATGAGCCCAGCAGCCGTACAGAGGTATGATGACTGTGACCTAAGGATGTCCAGCCCTGTAAAACGAGCGCTTCGTTGTCCTCCTTGTGTATAACGGAGTTACATATTTTAAGTCCCTTGTTTGGAGTCTCTGTCTGGCAGGGACGCTGCTGCTCCACTCTGCCATAGCCTTCTCTGCTCCCAATGTCTAATAAATGTTTAATGATAATTGAAATGATTAGTTATCAATCCATAATGGAGAAGAGCTTATTAACCTTTTCTGATCACAGCTACATTATCCTTGAGATGAAAGTTTTTGCTACCATGTACCAGCAACTGGAAGTCAGATCCATTGGACTTATTGGGGTCCCTACTGTGTCATGGCATAAAATGGTTTCATATCATTTATCAATCTTCTGGAAAGTATATGCCCTTTGTTATTACTTCAAAGAATAGCCAATATTTCTTTATTTGAGATAATATATGTATAGCTATATAATGTATTTGGGGGCCTGCACTTTCAGTATTTTTATAAAGTAGAACAGTTATAGAAAACTACCCACCTACTCCCGACTATACACATGCTGTGCACAAATCAGTTCTGAACCAGATGTCCTATTTCCATACTGTATAAAAGGTAGCCATTGTCTACTGCAGATGTGGATGGTATAACTGACGAACTAAATTTTACCTAATTTTAAATTTACATTCTAATAGCCATATGTGGCTACTGTATTAAGTTGCATTCATATATATGTATTTGCATATATTTACATAAACATTGTTTTAAGGCAGGGAACCTTGCCACCCAAATCAAGAAATTGAACTTAGCCACCTTGAAGTTTCTCCTGTGTCCTGTTCCACCCACAGCCCTTTCCAAAAACAACTCGTGTTTTTACATTTATCATAATCATTTCCATTTGTTCATTATTTGATCACCTACTTGTGCATCCTTAGACACCATAGTTTAGTATTGTCCACTTTTTAAATGCTTGATATGTCTTTTATGTTTCTCAATCTGAAGATTTCCTGTCCATGCCTTTCTTTTCTTTGTACTTTACCTTTCGGAGGTCCCTGGCCCCCTGAGCTGTAGGGTTCCCCTAGAGCCTGGAAGTTGCTGATTGCATCCTCAGTTCAGCGTATCGCTCTGCCTTCTTTATCTCCTGCACATTGGCAAGCTGGATCCAGAGGCTCATGTTTGATCCCTTTAGCACAACTCTAGATTTTGTTGTGTTCTTTCATTTGTGAGGAATATGATATCTTATTGTCTGCCTTTTTGTGATATTGACAACGGTCATTCATCCTTACTGCCTAGATCTATTAATTCATTGGAAGATGCAACATGGTGGTATTCTAATTCTTCTTATTAGCTGGGTTGCTTTTGTAATTTTATTCTTCATCTACTCTTTAGTTACCCAGTGGTACTATTCATTTAGGTAATACAGGATAAATGTCTAATTCTTTCCCTCTATTTACTAAGTTTCAAAATAATGAGTTGACTTGCTCTCCTTTTCTGAAAGTAACCATTAAATGTTCATGTTTTTATGAGAACACATGGACACAGGGAGGGGAACCTCACACACTGGGGCCTGTCGAGGCGGGGAGGGCAAGGGGAGGGAGAGCATTAGGACGAATACCTAATGCATGTGGGGCTTAAAACCTATATGACGGGTTGATAGGTGCAGCAAACCACCATGGCACATATATACCTATGTAACCTGCACATTGTGCACATGTATCCCAGAACTTAAAATTAAAATAAAATAAAATTTTGATGTTTTTATAAACCATAAATTTAAGCATGTTAGTCGATTTCAATTTACTGCATTTTTAAAACTTTTATTGAAGATCAAATTATCTGTCTTTCATGAGTGTGACTTCTTTGTGTTGGCTCCTCTGTCCTTCTGATATGACCCTATGGTCTTTCATAGCTTCTTTGCTCCCTGCTATGACAGAATGTTTCAGACTCACCTTCTCTCTCTCTCTCTCTCTCTCTCTCTCTCTCTCTCTCTCTCTCTCTCGACAGACTTTTGCTCTTGTTGCACAGGCTGGAGTGCAACGATCTCGGTCCACTGCAACCTCCGCCCCCCCCCCCCTCCGCCATTGCCCTGGGTTCAAGCAATTCTCCTGCCTCAGCCTCCGAGTAGTTGGGATTACAGGTGTACACCAACAAGTCCAGCTAATTTTTGTATTATTAGTAGAGACAGAATTTCACCATGTTGGCCAACCTGGCCTCAAACTCCTGACCTCAGGTGATCCACCTGCCTCGGTCCCCCAAAGTGCTAAGATTATAAGCGTGAGCCACCACGCCTGGCCACCTTGTACATTTCTTACCTGAGAATTGAAATCAACCATTTATCTAGAAACCCATTTCTGTTAGTGGAAATTTGTGTTTCAAGACATTATCTTAGTGCTAACAGTGCTCCTTGTTGTGAGTGTGTCCAGGCCTCATGAGTTCATCCTGATATTTCCGTTTCATATTCAGGATTACAGGACTTTTGTTTAACCTCCTATTTATTACATCTTTATCTCCTTTCTTCCATGCTGACAGTTTTGGTTCTCGAGAACAAAGGGGATGGTAGCATTAGAATATTCCATAATTGCCCATCTGCTTATTTATCTACCTTACACACACAGCAGTCTTAGAATAATAATGCTAAATATTTCCACTACCAATTATGATTAGCAAAAAGAGTAAACATTTTATTACGTATGCTATCCCTAGTCTTACTCCGTTATTATTTTATTTGTTGGAGACAGGGTCTTGCTGTGTTGCCCAGGCTGGAGTGCCATGGCATGATTATAGCTCACTGTAATATCGAACTCCTGGGCCCAAGTGATCCTCCCACCTCAGCCTCTTTCGTAGCTGGGACTACGAAACATGTGCCACCATGCCTGGCTAATGTTTTTTTATTTTTTATTTTATTTTATTTTATTTTTTTGTAGAGGTGGGGTCTCACTAGGTTTCCCAGGCTAATCTTGAACTCCTGGCCTCAAGTGATCCTCCCACCTTGACCACCCAAAGTGCTAGGATTACAAGTGTGAGCCACTGTGCTCAGTGCGCTCTGCATTATTTTTTAATAGTTGTATTAAATTTGCCTTTTCAGGACATTTAACCATTTATACGATACTTTCCCCTTTTCAACGCTAACCCTATTTTAGTTTTAGTAATACAGGTATGTTCAATGCTCAATACCAGTTCTTCAGTCCTTATGTCACTGTCTGTAGTCATTTTGTCTAAACTTCATTTCTATTAGATTTTTTGGAAAAGGCTCATGGATACTGTATTCCCTGAATTCTTGAATTTTCATAACAATGTGCTGTGTTCTTCATACTTAAACCACAATCTTTACTGAATTAAAAATGTTGTGTCACATTTTTTCTTTGCATATCTTAAATATGTTACTCCTTTTTCTTCTGGCATAATAAGTCTTAAGTCCAGTAATTTTATTAGATTATATCTTAGTGTTGGTCATTTGGGGCAAATATGCTTCAGTGTCTAGGGTTCTTTTGCAATATGTACTTTCAGAATTTTTTTTTTTTAGTTTCAGGAATGTTTCTTTGAATTATAGTTTTAGGTATTTGGACAATTTTCTTCCTTTGCTTTCCACTTCAGGGATTTCTACTTTCTTTTCTTTCTTCCTTTTTTTTTTTTTGTTTTGAGCTCTGTCACTCAGGCTGGAGTACAGTAGCGCGATCACTGCAACCTCTGCCTCCTAGGTTCAAACGATTCTTGTGCCTCAGCCTCCTGAGTAGCTGGGATTACAGGCGTGCGCCACCACGCCTGGCTAATTTTTGTCTTTTTAGTAGAGACAGGGTTTCACCATATTGACCGGACTGGGCTTGAACTCCTGGGCTCAAGCAGTCCTCCCACCTTGGCCTCACAAAGTGGTGGGATAACAGGCATGAGTCACCACACCTAACCCAGGGATTCCTATTTTCTATTTGTTGGATCTCCTTTACCTGTCTTCAGTATTAAATACTTTCCCTTAAATCCTTATCTCTCTCTTAATTTCTATTTGATTTTGTTTTTCATTTTAACCTTGTAGGTTTTTTAAAGCATTATTTGTGGTATCTGTTTGCTCTCTGTCCCTCTAGTGTATTTTCTCATTTCTAGAATGATTTTTCTTTTTTCCAAATTTATTCTTTCTTCCCCCATTTCTCAGCCAATTGAATTCTTATTTATGTAATTCTTTTTTGTTTATTTTATTTTGTTTTGTTTTTTTGAGACAGGGTCTCACTCTGTCACTCAGGCTGAAGTGCAGTGGTGCCATCTCAGCTCACTGCAACCTCTGTCCCCCAGGCTGAAGCAGTCCTCCCACCTCAGCCTCCTGAGTAGCTGGGATCACAGGCGCACACCACCACACCCAGCTATTTCTTTGTATTTTTTTGTAGGGACAGCGTCTCGCCATCTTGCACAGGCTGGCCTCAAAACTCGTGAGTGCAAGTAGTCCTCCCACGTCAGCCTCCCAAAGTGCTGGGATTACAGGTGTGAGCCACTGCACCTGGCTTGATTTATGCAATTCTTTCAGGTCTTATATCTTATTCTTAATGTCTTTTAGCTCATTTTGAAATAATAGATTACAGACATGTAATGACATGTCTGATAACGTGCTTTCATTTTGTGTAAGATGTTATTCTGTTCCTTTTTTTAATCACTTTGTATAGAATTTTACCTCAAAATTTTTATATGCTCATTTTCACGTGAAAGTGATTTTTCTGAACTTTTAGCAGGGAGGCTTTATTGAGAGAGATCTTCTAATTCCATAGCGCTCTCTCTTTTGGGTTACTTTCTACTACTTGGCTACTGGCGTGCTTTCTAAAATATCTTTACTGTATTCTTCTCTACTTTGAGGAGGCCTTTCTCTTTCTTTCCTCTTGGTTTGCTCTGTCCTTTTTGATTTTGATTCTGTTGCCAGGAGTTTTTCCTCAGTGTGGAGTCCTTTGCTAGAATGGAGACCTCACAGCCTATTTTTGAGAGTTCATAAGCATTAGACTCCTCCCAGCTCTGCGGACTTTTCTTAATATAGGCCCTTTGCTCTGACCCTTTGTTGGAACGGGAAATACGCCACAGCCCTAAGTTCAGCTGCTATTTTAAATGTGGCTTACTGTACTGTCCGTTTAGTATTTATTGGCAATATTGGGGTTCTTTTTCTCAGTTCTTTCCATTGCTGCATTGCTGCCCTCTGCTTCTTCCCACCTAGATGCTACTACTCTGTAGGACTTGTGGCTAGCCTCAGCTTTTCCACATCTGTTGTATTACAGTGTTTGAAGTGACACTGGTCACCTGATTTTATTTTTTACTCTTTTGAGACAGAGTCTTGCTCTGTCGCCTAGGCTGGAGTGCAGTGGCATGATCTCAGCTCAATGCAACCTCCACCTCCCAGGTTCAAGTGATTCTCCTGCCTCAGCCTCCCGAGTAGCTGTGATTAATTACAGGCATGTGCCACCATGCCTGGCCAATTTTTATACTTTTAGTCAAGACAGAGTTTCACCATTTTGGCCAGGCTGGTCTCAAACTCTTGATCTCAAGTTATCCACCCACCTCTGCCTCCCAAAGTGCTGGGATTACAGGTGGGAGCCACTATGTCTGGCCTGATTTTCTTACATGTTTGTTTGCTTGTGGCGTTTTGGTTTTGCTCTCTAGTTGCTCTGTATGCTTTTTATGTGGGGACTCAGCAAAATTCAAAAACTCTGCTTTTGCAAACTGCCTCTCTCTTTTGTAATACAAGTTCTACCTGAGGCTTTATCAAGCACATTTTTCCATGTCATTAAATGTTGCCACATAACCTTATTTTTAATGGCCACATAATATTCCACTACTACATGAATGTAATATAATTTATTAAACCAATCTACCATTATTGGGCACTCATGTTTTAATTGCACTTAATGCAAATTTCTTTTAGTTATAAATTTGTCCGCAGATTCTTTACCATTTTTTCTCCCTTTGTAGGTTTTGTGGATTAAAGTAAGCACAGCAAAAATAGGACTGTTTGCTGAACCTCTAACTTCCACTTCTTTATTTTTGTTCATTCCTATGGTCAATATCGATGCATTTTGAACTCAAATGTGTGGACTGTCGTCTTCTCAAAGGATGTTTTTTTCTGACTTGACACTTTAATTATATGAAAAGTTTTATAAAAACGTAGAAGTGATTTACAATATTTTATATGTAATGAATTGTTTATATTGATAAGATTAAAATCACAAGAAAGTAGAAATGCTCTTAAAAATGTGGGATCATTGTGCCTTAGAGTTAAGAAAACCTTTGCCCAGTGAAGAAAAAGTAGAAAGCAAAGGAGAATGTTAAAGTACCTATCACACAGCATTTAATGCTGGTTTTATGTCAGCCTGAGAAGTGATACTGTGTGCTTCAGCTTTGAAGCATAGAAGGAGGAAGAGTTATACGTGTTATTACATGTATAACTTCATATTCTTTGTTTTCTTTTCTCTCTGCTTTTCTTTTGAAACAGGTTCTCCCTGTGTTGCCTAGGCTGGTCTCAAACGCCTAGGCTCAAGAGATCTTCCCACCTTGCAGCCTTCTGAGTAACTGGGATTATAGGCACAAACCACTATGTCTGGCATGTTATTTTCTTTCAAAGGACTGTGTCTTGTCAAATGAACACTTGCATGTTAATAAAAATCATCTTATTCTGATATCAAATATTAACATTGTTTTTGGTGGTAGATACTTTTTTGGAACATGTATGCTGTGAATTCTTCCAGCGGTAACGTTATCAAAATTACACCTAGACATTTCCCTGTAACTCTTCTCAGTGCTATACTCTATAAAGTATTAGGCCTTAAACCATGATCAAATTCTGATAGTTGTTCTTCTCCTCTCACCCACCTGCCAATGTGTTTATTCCTGGCTGTTTTTTTCCCAGTGCTTTAGGGGAAGATCCTGTATTTTTTTTCTTTCTTAACATTCTTCTCTCTGATGCCCTGGGACAACCCTATGTTGTGACATTTAAGAGGTCTAGACTTTGTGAAAGGCTATCTCAGTGGGTGACGGAATCATTCATTCCACCTGTGTCAGCCATTGCACCCAAGTGGCTTGATCAGGTCACAATCCTGCTGGATCAAAAGGCACCAGGCCTGTGCTCAGGGCTTCTTTTTTTTAATTTTTAAATTTTTATTTTTTATTTCTTTGGTAGAAATGAGGTTTTACCATGTTGGTCAAACTGGTCTTGAACTCCTGGGCTTAGCGATCTGCCTGCCCCAGCCTCCCAAAGTGCTGTGATTATAGTCGTGAGCCATCGTGCCCAGCCTGTTTGCCAAATTCTTCTGCCTTCTTTAATGTAAACATGTTTACACCCAGTCTTTTCAGCTTATCACGTGTCTTGAGCACTACTGAGTCACCAGTGAAAACCTTAATTTCACATCTCTCTACTGCTGATGAATAAACTTTCTGGTGTAGTTTTAAATGACAATATTTGAGGTGCTTATGTGGCCTACTGTCATGTGTAGAGAGATTGGGGGAATACCCTGGGAGAACATTTCTGATTTAGAAAAATGTTGCCACTTCTGGGTGATAAAATTATAGACCTATAATGCACCTTATTTTGAAAGAACGTATTATAATAAGCAAAAGAGTGACTTAGATTAGAGGTATTTTAAGATCGAGATATAATGTGTCATCAGTAAACACACAGGTGTGCACATACACACTTACATATGATAGACTTGAACTACCCTTTACAGCAGGTCATTTGCTCTGCTTATAACTTTGAGAAATTGGGCTGGGCCCGGTGGCTCAAGCCTGTAATCCCAGCACTTTGGGAGGCTGAGGCGGGCGGATCACGAGGTCAGGAGATCGAGACCATCCTGGCTAACAATTTGAAACCCTGTCTCTACTAAAAATACAAAAAATTAGCCGGGCGTGGTGGCGGGTGCCTGTAGCCCCAGCTACTCAGGAGGCTGAGGCAGGAGAATGGCGGGAGGCAGAGCTTGCAGTGAGCCGAGATCATGCCACCACTGCACTCCAGCCTGGGCGACAGAGGGAGACTCTGTCTAAAACAAAATAAAAGCAAAAATCATCTAGACATGGTGATGATACGTACCTGTAATCCCAGCTACTCAGGAGGTTGAGGCACAATAATCTCCTGAACCCAGGAGGCGGAGGTTGCAGTGAGCGGAGATCAGGCCAGTGCATTCCAGGCTGGACAACCGAAGGACACTGTCAAATAAAAAAAAAAAAAGAAAAAAAAAAAAAAGAAAACCCACAAAACAAGACAAAAGAACAACAACAAAAAAGTTAAGAAATTGATTGGTGGTCAGATTTCATAATTTGTGGGTACATATTTATACACAATGCAGTTCTCTTGCAAGTGACCTTTCTGTTGCAGCCAAGAAGGCTGTTTCATTCAGTACAGTAAGTCTGCCTCATTCCCCTCTTTGGAGTAACAAGAAGGCTGTCACCGCCTCCCTCCCAGCCATTTCCCTCATTGATCCATCAAAGTCAGCCTCAGATGATTCCCTCCACAAGCATTTCTGAAGGTATCCTTTCTCTTCTCACATCTGGTTTGGTCTTTACTTGCTTTTGTTCAGCATGGCCCTGTGTCTCAAACTTAGGGAGACAGCGTAACGTGGTGGTTAAGACCTTGGATTCTAGAATGGGCAGTGCAATTCAACTTTAAGCTTTGCCATATATTAACTATATAACTTGGAACTAGTTAGCTTGCTGGACCTTATTTTCCTCATCTGTTCAATGGAGATAAGAAGAGTATAATGTGTGCCTGGTACACATTTCTATTTCTAATGACTTGCTCTGACTGTTTCTCTTATAGTTTGGATTACTGTCTCATTCTGCAGTAAACCAGTTCATCCGGAGTTCATCTTGACCTTTCTGTACCATAAAGTCTATCACAGCCCATCTCTCCCAACTCTGACACCCTTTCGTTTCTTCCCTTTCCCCAACTCCTGCTGGAGTTTAAGAGTTTGCTTAAAACAAATGTTTACCCACCTAAGACATCCAACCAGTAAGCATGATGAGTAAGCTGTTCTCAAGTAGATCATTTAGACGAGGAAGATTTTATTGCATTCTGCTTATATAAACTGAAATCCTGTGCCATAGTACCTAGTTCCAAACCTTCCCTTCCTTCCTTCTATTTTTTCACAACACATCTCTTGAAGAATCTATTGCAGATTTTGTTCTGAGAACCAGGATGCCATCAGCTCTGCCATCACAGAATAAGCATGAAATCTAGGTTGTCACCAGGAGGTTTTTGTTGTTGTTATTGTTGTTTTGGCCATCGTTGGGAGCTTTATTATGATTATTATTGGACTGTTATTTTTCATCTGAGCCTCTTTTATGCTTTTCTCTCGGATTTCTTGCCCATTGAGTCCCCATTGGGTATGTACGGGGCAGCTCTTCCAAATACAGACTGTTTTTTATTAGCAATGCCTCTATTTGCACTGTAGCACTGATCTTAAGGTGATCTGGTGACCAAAGATTATGTTTCACAGTGCTTTGAAGAAGAGGGTAATGGCATAGTCCAGGTACGCTTGGCCTCTTCCTGCTAATGTATACCAGATTCTTTAATATTTCATGTAAAAAAGGTATAACGAAAAGAGAAACTTGGTGGCATTTTTTTCCTGCTTGAAAACAAGAAAGAGAGTAATATGCATGCCACATAAAGTATTTTTCTATTTTGAATACACTGAGGGCTATATGGATGCTATCAGCAGAATGTAAATCATTACATTTTTATCACTAAGTGTTAAAGTCCACTGTATATTTGGTACACAAAGAATACATTCATCAGGTTTTCTCTTCTCCATTCAAATCCCACAGATGTGAGGATCATACAAAATAATGCCATTTTGAGCCAGATATGGTGACATATGCCGTATAGTCCTAGCTTCTTGTCGGGAGGAGGTGGGAAGATTGCTTTGGCAGTTCAGTGCTGCAGTGTGCTATGAGCATGCCTGTGAATAGCCACTGCACTTCCGCCTGGGCAACATAGTGAGACCCCACCTCTAAAATAATAATAATAATAATAATAATAATAATAATAATAGTAATAATACAGTCGTAGGAGATTTCTTTATAGACCCTTAATATAAAGGCTGCTTCAAGGGTCATGCTGGTATTGTTGGTCAAACTTGCTTAGACTGAAACCAGTGGTTAGAAATGGCTTAGGGACTTCAGAGGACCTCTTTCTTACTTTTAATCCATGTTTTATGATTTTTTAGGTTCATAACCATAGAAGGATGGCGTACTTTAGGGCATGAGACAAGCTGGCAATCTCAGGCCTGTTGTGTTTGGTCTATAAAATACTTTAAAACAATTTGATCGGTTGCTAGCATTTAAATATCAAGGGATTGGCTGGGTGCAGTGGCTCACGCCTATAATCCCAGCACTTTGGGAGGCCGAGGCGGGCGAATCACCTGAGGTCAGGAGTTCGAGACCAGCCTGGTCAACATGGTGAAACCCCATTTCTACTAAAAATACAAAAATTATCTGGGCGTGGTGGCTTATGTCTGTAATCCCAGCTACTCGGGAGACTGAGATGGGAGAATCTCTTGAACCAGGGAGGCGGAGGTTATACTGAGCCGAGATTGGGCCATTGCACTCCAGCCTGGATGACACAGCGAGACAACATCTCAAAAAAAAAAAAAAAAAAAAAAAAATTCAAGGGATTATACCCTACAGCAACTCTGGATTTCTGGCCATTGCAATAGATGTAGAGCAGCGCTGGGTCCACATTCCCAAATGGCAGCTGGGTGGGAGCTGGGTCATGGCTGGGCTGGCCCCTTAGCTGGGGCATGGCCTAGGGTTTGCCTTTCTACTCTGGGCTGCTTTGCTCATTAGCATGGCCCTTTGTTCCAGCAGACTTTAGAGTTTGCAACCCCTTTATTTTATTTTTTTAAACTTTTTTGAATTTACACTAATTTATTTATTTATTTATTTATTTTTATTATACTTTAAGTTCTAGGGTACATGTGCACAACGTGCAGGTTTGTTACATATGTATACATGTGCCATGTTGGTGTGCTGCACCCATTAACTCGTCATTTACATTAGGTATATCTCCTAATGCTATCCCTCCCCTGTCGCCCCACCCCACGACAGGCCCCAGTGTGTGATGTTCCCCACCCTGTGTCCAAGTGTTCTCATTGTTCAATTCCCACCTATGAGTGAGAACATGTGGTGTTTGGTTTTCTGTCCTTGTGACAGTTTGCTCAGAATGATGGTTTCCAGCTTCATCCATGTCCCTACAAAGGACATGAACTCATCCTTTTCTATGGCTGCATAGTATTCCATGGTGTGTATGTGCCACATTTTCTTAGTCCAGTCTATCATTGATGGACATTTGGGTTGGTTCCAAGTCTTTGCTATTGTGAATAGTGCCGCAGTAAACATATGTGTTCATGTGTCTTTATAGCAGCATGATTTATAATTCTTTGAGCAGCCCCTTACTTTAATACCGCAAAGGAAATACAGAACCAAATTGGTATTCAGAACTAAACAACATGTTGTGTGTGCCTTTAATGGCTAACTTTAAGACAAAAGAAAATGTATGTATCTTATTTTGGGAATCTATATTTTCTGAATAATATAATCTCAGGAATATATAGTATTTATGAATTATAAATATATAATTTTATATATTTAATGTATAATGATATAAATGATTATAAATTATAGAATTTCTGCTCCTCAGAGTCTTGAAAGTGGAAGGCCATATGGTAGCATCTAGTTCTAATTCAGCCCTCTCCTTTTAATAATTAGGAAATTAGGCCGGGCACGGTGGCTCAAGCCTGTAATCCCAGCACTTTGGGAGGCCGAGACGGGCGGATCACGAGGTCAGGAGATCGAGACCATCCTGGCTAACGTGGTGAAACCCCATCTCTACTAAAAAAATACAAAAAACTAGCCGGGCGAGGTGGCAGGCGCCTGTAGTCCCAGCTACTCGGGAGGCTGAGGCAGGAGAATGGCGTGAACCCGGGAGGCGGAGCTTGCAGTGAGCTGAGATCCGGCCACTGCACTCCAGCCTGGGCGACAGAGCAAGACTCTGTCTCAAAAAAAAAAAAAAAAAGGAAATTGAAGCCCAGCAAGTCCAGTGTTTGTTCCAGGCCATGCAACTTATAACTGGTAGGGCTGGGACAGGATCCCTGTGTCCTACTGGTGAAGCAAGGCAGATGGGGTCATTAATGTGCAGTGTGGAATAGATGGAAATAGAACAAAATGTCTAAAGTGCATGTCTTTGCTATTGTTCCCATAGGTTGAAGTTTTACGGAAATATTTACTTTGTCAAGATTGCATAAGTGCTCATGAAAACTACTCTGTGTCCCACTGTAGGCCTTGCCTTTTTAGAATCAGTCTAATATTTCTTCCAGGCTACAGAGTCTTTTTACGAGGTGCTCTGTAGAATGCAGCAGGCAATGCATCTAAAACTGAACTAGTTACACACTCTTCCCCTCCAAAACCTGCTCACTTCCCCGTGTGCTTAATCTTGGTCCTTATTGCCCTGGGACAGAAGTTATCATATTATATTCTTTTTTCTTCTTCTCTTATTGGTCATGTTCTTGGTTCGTAGGTCACATTGATTCTGTCTTAGAAACGTCTACCAAAATGAGCCTTTTCTTTCCATCCTCCAAATTTCTGTGTTGGGAGGGTCCTCACTGTTTCTTGATAGGGTCATGGCAGTAGACTCTTCCTTATATTACTTCATTCTAACTTAACCTCAATCTCACTTCTTTGTCATCTCCATTGGTTTTCAACCCTGACTATATATTAGTCACTTTGGGAGTTTAAAATGTACCAAGGCCGAGGTGGGCGGATCATGAGGTCAGGAGTTCGAGACTAGCCTGACCAACATGATGAAACCCCGTCTCTACTGAAAATACAAAAGTTAGCTGGACATGGTGCATGTGTGTAATCCCAGCTACTCAGGAGGCTGAGGCAGGAGAATTGCTTGAACTCAGGAGGCGGAGGTTGCAGTGAGCCAAGATCACACCACTGCACTCTAGCCAGGGTGACGGAGCAAGACTCTATCTCAAAAAAAAAAAAAAAAAAAAAAAAAGTACCGAAGTTGGGCCCTGTGCCCAGAAAGGGATTTAATTCATTTGGAGGCAAGAGCTCTGGCATCAGCGTTTTTAGAAGCTTTCCAGAGTTCTCATGTCCAACTCCAGAGGTAACCGCCACTGCTGTACTTTGTCAGCATAGTTGGTTTTCTACCAAACACATCCAGTGGTCACTCTACTGCATCCGCATCTCTCTTTTCCACAGTAAGTCCAGACTTCTAGTTTGACTTGGGAGACCTTCATAGTTGGATCCTAATTTCTCCAGACTTCTCTGTGACCACTGCTCTCTCATATAATTACACGCCAGTCACCAAGAACAGTTTACCCCTCTTGGAGCTCTGAATGCCCCTTGATGACAGCACACTTTTGCATGTGTACCTCGCTCCACCTGGCTCCTCTTTTCTGCCCTATAAAATTGAAACCTACCATCCTTCAAGGGTATTGGCTCCGTGAGAAAACCTCTCCTGCTGCCAGTTTGTCACCTATCACAGTAGGTTAAAATGTACCTACACACTGTACTTATCTTGTTTCTCTAGACCTGAGCTGTCCCATAGAACTTTCTGCAACGATAAAAATGTTCTATACTTTCACGATCCAGTGTGATAGCTGATAGCCACATGATAGTGGCTTTTGACACTGGAAATATGACTGGTGCAATTGAGGAACTGAATTTTTAGTTGTATTTAGTTTTAATGTATTTAAACTTAAAAGTCACATGTGGCTAATGACTACTGTTTTTCATAGTCCAGATGTTGATATGAGTTTGTTGAGGGCAAGGGCCTAGTTTTATTCATGTTTTTATTCCCATATGGCACAGAATGGTGTTCCCTAAAGTCTGCTAAATGACGGAATGGATGATGTAGGAGTTGTATCAAAAATTTTCAACTTTTCTAGTTTATACGCCTCTCTACACATATATAAATAAAAATCCTGTTTATGAATATAGCACATATTCTCACGTCTGACTCTCACACAGATCTCATTACCCCATTTTCCAGATGAAGAAAGTGAAGATCAGCAAATTTAAGTGACTCAGCCAAGTTTATAATCATGAAAAATAGCATTGAGGCAGGGCACAGTGGCTCACGCCTGTAATCCCAGCACTTTGGGAGGCTGAGGCAGGCGGATCACAAGGTCAGGAGATTAAGACCATCCTGGCTAACATGGAGAAACCCCGTCTACTAAAAATAAAAAAAAAAAAATTAGCTGGGTGTGGTGGCGCATGCCTGTAGTCCCAGCTACTTGGGAGGCTGAGGCAGGAGAATCGCTTGAACCCGGGAGGCAGAGGTTGCAGTGAGAGGAGATTGCACCACTGCATTCCAGCCTGGGCGACAGAATGTGAGTCTCCATCTCAAAAAAAAAAAAAAAAGAAAATGATATTGAATTATGCCTGCCAGTTACTTTAATTACATTGTGAGCATGAAATTTCTTCTGATATTTTTAGCTCTGGGTCTCTGAAAACCTGAACACCGGAGAAAATGTTCTATGGTCTTACGTGTTGTATATAGCCCATCTGGCCATCTCACATTTCCAGAGGTTGGCTTTTATCTTGTGGTCACTTAAATGACACCATTTCTTGAGTCTGGGGCTATGGCTGGCTCATACCAGGTTTCTTGTCTTAACACCATTACCAAATTTGCCAAGGGTTAGAGGTCACTGGATTGGCCCCTGACAACTCTTTCTTCCACACTGTTTTGAAGACCGACTGCAAAGTTTGGTTTTGTCGAAGTGGGAAGCATGATATTATTAAAGCTGAAGTTAAGCAGACCACAGCCCAGGAGAGGGAATGGCACTAAGGCTCATCAGAGACCTTAATGCAAAATCGTCTTATAATCTGAAAGCTTTTTTTTTTCCTTTTTTTTTTTTTTTTTTTCAGTGCAGTCTAAATTAGGACACTGTTAGTAGCGGGAGGGTAATTAGGGGTGCATAGTGAATTCAATTCTTATTTATAAGAAGTCGACTTGATTAAATTCTTATGGCTTCCTTGCTCATTCTATTTCCTTTGCACTGTATTATGAACAATAAGATGATGTTACTTCAAGGGAACGAAAAGGTTTTTGTTCAAATTATATCTCAGTCATTCACATAAATATCAGCTGTGATACATTTCTTATATCTTCAGAGGTATGAACAAATACTATGCAGAGTCGGTCTGCTTGGCCGTGTGTTGCTAAACCATGGTAGTAGGGAGAGGAACGAAGATGGAGAAGAGCTGATTTTATGAAGTAACTAAAGAAGGAAAAATTGTTGCCATTAACATTGTTTACTGAAATTCATCAACTTTTACTTTATTCTTTCAAGATTTATTAAGTGCCTTTTGTAGACTAGGATACAGCTTAGCAAGTGAAACAATTGATTAAATAGACCATTATAATAAAATGGACTCATGCCTGTATTGGGACAAGTACTGTGTACAAAGGGAATAGATAACAGGGATATTGATCTAAAGAGAGGTTAGGGAGGGCTTCTTGGAGGAAGTGGCATTTGTGCCTGAGTTATATGGAATGTGTGGGATTTCTTAGGTGAAAGAGGGCAGAACAATACGAGGGTAGGCTAGATCTGTGCAGCGGCTTAGGCTAGATCTGTGCAGAGACAAAAGTGTACAGGGTGTGTATGTGAGTGCCTGTCCGTGGTAGAATGGTGGTCCCGGAGCCGCAAAGAAAGTTCAACCAGAGGACCAAGCAGTGGCTGACATCCAGCACAGCCTTTTGAATACCTCTAGATGCTTCCCCTTGACCCTCCAGGCCTTAGAAAGCTAAGAAATTGTTCAGCTGGGATGGGATGTGCACGAGGAAGGGAGCAACGTTAAGCATCCACATGAATGTTGAGATGCGTCCTAATGTCAAAAATTAAGATGTGACTGGGGGTGCTATCTGGGAATTGATGGAACGTTGTACATTCACATTTTGCAAGATGACTTTGTCTTCCCCATGGATAGGTTTGAGGAGAGCAAAACCAAAGGCAGAAAAGAGCCTTCACAAGGAAATTGCAGAGTCGTGGGAGGCACCCTTGTGTGGGCTGGCGAGTGTCGGTCAGGGTGAAGGAAAGAGAATGGAGTGAATGTCGTTGTTGGATGTAGTGGAGGAGTCGAATGTGCCTGCAGAGTGTTCGGCCCCATTGGCTAGGCGTGTGGTGGTAACATTCACTGAGGGAAGACCCAAGGAAGAAGAACCAGGTTGACGGAGAATAGGATGCTGAAGAAGGTTGTAGATCCTGGAGAGCCAACGTCACAGGCAGACTGCTTGGAAATGGGAACTGTTCGAGAAGAAGGGAGGGTACGCTCTGCCAAATGCAGCCCATGGACCAAACAAAAGGGACTGAAAACTTCATGACTCGGCCACAGAGGTTTCAGTGGCATGGTGTGGGCTGCAGGATGTTTAGAAGGTGAGTAAGTGGAGACAGGGAGTATAGCAGCTCTTTCCAGAAGTTTCTGAAAGGGAGGAGAGAGTAGGGGGCTATGAGACTGTGAAAAGAATTTTTGTTTCATCACTGAACAGAGATTATAAAGTCACACCAGAATCTTTTTTTTTCAGTTTTATTTAAAATTTTTTTCAATTTCAGAACTATGAATTCTGAATTCATAGTTAGCATAGTAGTTAGTAGCAACTTAGAGGCTTTGAGAATTTAGCATAGAAGTTTCTAGAAGCAGGCAAATGAAAGCACACAGCAGGCTCGATCTCATATATATGACAGAAATCTTTAAGGAGAAGACCCCCAAACAACAACAAAGGTAACCCTTATTGTGATGGTATGGGGGCTTTTAGTGTAAAGAGAGTCAAGCCCACCCAGCTCAAAAACTCTGAGGCCATTGTGGGTATAAAGTGTGCAAATCAGTATTTGAAAATATGTGTTTGACAAAGATTTCTATCAAAAAAAAAAAAAGTTGTGGCAGTAAAGCGGTCAAGTGGTTTTCTAGAAAACTTCAGTTAATGGCAAAATCACGACTTCCAGTACAACTATAGAGAATAGAGACACTTTGAAATGTTTCTGCCCTCTTTGGGGTACCTGTAATTCTATTCTGTTTATGAATGTCCTCCTCACCCCTGAATTTGTGTGTGCTTTCCTAATGGAACACATCTTTACGCTCAGTAACCATGTTAATTTATGGTGTATTTTGGTATTCCAAGAAGTGAAAAATGGGGAGTTAATACGACTTCTCTTTGTTTTACTCTGAAGAGGTTTTTACTACCAGGACCTTGACATCTTCCACCTTAGTTTATCTTTAAGTTATCTTTAACTGGAACCATTTTGTCCATTAACTCTATTCTAATCACCTCTCAGAATGGTTAGATTTACAAGCAACACATGACAGAGAAAACATAAAAAAATCAGCCAGCTTCTCCTGACATTCAACAGCAGCCCACGTCTAAATAGTGAAAAAGTTTATTTGCTTTTGCTGAGGATGTGCTAAGTGATTTTGCAGTTAGAGTGGTACGGCCTTCTAGCACTTAGGCCTGCATTTATTAAATAAATTTGTTCTTTAACTCAAGTGTTAAGTGTGTATTATGAAACCTCAAAGCCAATTTCGGTGATTGCAATGTGCAAATATTTTTAAAATTATGTAATTAAATAGGACTTGGCCTGCAAGGTCCACCAAAGTAATTTATTAATTGAATAGTCTGATTTAATTGTATGTTATTTTCGTTTATTCAGGGAAGTGCCTGCATCTCTTGCAGAGATAGGAGCCTGTCTTGTATGCCTGTCACTGGAGGTACAGAGGTCCTCTCCAAGAAATCTTTAGCACCTAATTAAATATTAACCAAGAAGAGGGGACTTGTTCCTCCTGTCCCTGAAACTCTGTTTTTATGCCTGAGTCTGGCGATTTTAAAGGAAAAGAAGGGAGAAAAAAAAAAAAACTTGCTGGGTAGAATTATTTGTAATTCATTCCGTTTATCACTACATTATTTAAAAGTGACTTACTCTTCTTAATTGTGCCAGTGTACAGGGCTATATAAAGTGTGTGTATAAAAAGAAAAGCCCCTTTAATTCAGTGTTAGCTACATCTAACTATGGCTAAAGCCACGCCGTATCTGTTTCCTTAAAATGTCATTTTAAAGGTATTGTGGTTTTGGAGCAGCAGCTGTGACTGAAAAGTATGTAAACTAAGCTGTTCTTGCTCATATCATTTTTATATTCTTATGTCAGACCAGAAGGCTGCTTTAAATTTATTTTTCATTGTGTATTAGTTCTAGAGCCCGGTTTTTTTTCTTCCTCGGGAACATATGTTCTTTGGGACGTGTTATACTCAGACACTTAAGAAAATAACAATTGTGTGTGGGGGGAAAGGTACCAAAAGAGTTTCTTATTTGAGTATTGTATTTGGGGGAAGATTAATCAAAAAAAAATTAGCTCTCACAAAGTAGAATTTTGGGGCCTAGCATCTGTGTTTTAGGAAATGAAAGAATTCAGGCATACTGTACTAAGTCACGTGAAAGGCAGTAACTTTTACAAGCCCAAATTGCTTTCCCAAAAGGAAAATAGTTTTTGTTGCTATTAAATATAGTTTATATTGCTACTTCAGAACTTTTTTTTTTTTTTTCCAGTGGGGCCATTTACTTAAATTCTTAGTTAATATTTCTGTATAGAAACGTCTTTGTCTCCGGAGCCCGCCTGTGTGAATTCCCATTTAATATGCGGTTGTGGATAAGTATTTATTCATTCCATGTGGTACTCCACACCTGATCAAGTGACAGCATGGCGTCATGTCAGCCAGCAAAATGTTTGAGTGACTTTTGAGTAATGGTGGCATAGAAGGTAGAGAGGGTTGAAGGAAATAATAATGGGAATTTTTTTCCTTTCCTATATATTTCAGCATATGTAATGCCTCAACTCTCTGGTGGAAATTTGGAACACAGGATAGTAAAATATTCCTTTTCCTAGAGGGTAGTAAAAGTGGAGTAGAAAGTAGGAGCTATTAGAATTTCCATGGTAAATATAATATGATTACATATGTCGGGTTGGGTTCCCTCTGAGCTGAGGATTTTACTTATAGAGTTGTTTCACAATGGTATATTTCTTTCCAGTTTTTGGAAGCAAATTTAGCCCTAAGAATTTGCCCTGGCCGGGCGCAGTAGCTCATGCCTGAAATCCCAGCACTTTGGGAGGCCGAGGCAGGTGGATCACGAGGTTAGGAGATCGAGACCATCCTGGCCAACATGGTAAAACCCCATTTCTACTAAAATACAAAAAATTAACTGGACGTGGTGGCAGGCGCCTGACAAGTCCCAGCTACTCAGGAGTCTGAGATAGGAGAATCACTTGAATCCGGGAGGCAGAGGCTGCAGTGTGCCGAGATCGCACCACTGCACTCTTGCCTGGCGACAGAGCAAGACTCCATCTCAAAAAAAAAAAAAAAAAAAAGAATTTGCCCTAAGAAAATTCCTTTGACCTGCCTCGTTCCTACAGGCCCACATCTGGGTGCCCCAAGTGAGGGAATTAATCTGGGGAGGAAGGCAGCTCTCTGATGGATCCACTGTTGTGGTTGTCCCAACCCCTCTGTCTCTTGCTGGGCCCCACGTGGGCCCCAGGTAGTGGCATTCTCTGGGGCATTAGCTGGCCCTGGTGGTCCTTGCATCTAGCCTTGGAAAGGGACCTATCAGAGCATCTGGGGGTGATGGTCACAGTAGTTCACAGGTACAGCACAGCCGTGGTCATCCATCCCAATGGCCACTAGCTCTAGCTCTGGAGCAGGGCTCTGGGAAACCCTCACCATGCCGTGGAGAAGGCAGGCAAGTCCAGGGTGCTGGTCAAGGGTGTGCTCAGGAGGCTTGGGGGCAAGGGCCGTTTCCCAGCGAGTACACAACTATTTCAGCATTTTAACACCTTGTTCAGGCGACCCGTCTGTAGCAATTAAATACCATCCCTGAGTACCCCTCCTTGTACCAGTGAAGAGCCTGGGTCTGGAGAAGAGAAGGGGCTTCCCAAATCCTAGCTGAGTTACTGGTGGGTCCAGGAGCGGAGTCGCCCTCTCTTGCCTCCTAATTAAATGATCTCTCCACTTCACTTTGCTGCTTCTTTTTTTTTTTTTTTTTTTTTTTTTTT
>NW_016810483.1:2067497-2123709 GCF_001698545.2 Rhinopithecus bieti
TTTTTTTTTTTTTTTTTTTTTTTTTTTTAAGATGGAGTCTTGCTCTGTCGCCAGGCTGGAGTACATTGGCATTATCTCAGCTCACTGCAATCTTCACCTCCCGGGTTCAAACGATTCTCCTGCCTCAGCCTCCCGAGTAGCTGGGATTACAGTCCCACGCCACCACACGCAGCTAATTTTTGTATTTTTGGTAGAGATGGGGTTTCACCATGATGGCCAGGGTGGTCTCAATCTCCTGACCTTGAGTTCCACCTGCCTCAGCCTCCCAAAGTGCTGGGATTACAGGCATGTGCCACCATGCCCAGCCAGCCAGCTATTTTTAACAACTTGTAGAGATGGCAGAAATGAGTGTAGAAAGTTTTAGATTTATTTAAGTTCTGTCATCCCTGATTATAATAACAGCGGCCATCATTTCTTTGAGCATTCACTTTGTACCAGACACTATTAAGTACTTCTTCTTGTCAGTGCATTTATTCTCGAAAAGCAAATAATGCACTGTAAGCAAGCCCATTTGATGGATGAGAACACTGAGGGACAGAGAGCTTGAGTAACTTGCCTAAGCTCACAAGGTCAGTAAGCACCAGAGCTAAGTTTTGAACTTGGGCACTTGAATCCATGCTTGTAAATTCTGAACTATTCTAGTCTGAAGTATACTGTATAGTACTATATTCTGTAATACTTAGTTTTAGGTGAGGCAGCCCAAGGATGCATGAAGAAATACAGATACTCGTTCTGTACAACCTCAGCCTTGCCTTTTTAAAAATTCTTTCCTAAATTTCAAAACTTATTTGTTTTGTTTTACTTGATAGCCTGTTTTAGCCAATGAATAGGTAGATATCAATCATTTGCAGCCTGTTTTACTGCTTTTTAAAGAATTATCTTAAAGTTTCATTGTGATTGTGCAATTGTACAAAGACTTTCCCTTATTTTATTTTATTTTACTTTATTTTATTTTATTATTTTTGAGACAGGGTTTCACTCTGTCACCTGGGCTGGAGTGCAGTGGCACGATCTCAGCTCCCTGCAACCTCTGCCTCCCTGGTTCAAACAATTCTTCCACCTCAGCCTCCTGAGTACCTGGGACTACAGGCAAGCAGCACCATGCCCAGCTAAATTTTTTTGTATTTTTTGGTAGAGATGAAGTTTCACCATGTTGGCCAGGCTGGCCTCGAACTCCTGACCTCAAGTGTGATCAACTGCCTTGGCCTCCCAAAGTGCTGGGTTTACAGGCCTGAGCCACCATGCCTGGCCAATTCCCCCATTTTTAAACAGTGTCTCACTTTATTGCCCAGGCTAGTGTGTGGTAGCACCATACTAGCTCACTGCAGCCTTGAATTCCTGGGCTCAAGCGATTCTGCTGCCTCACTCTCCTGAATAGCTGGCATTACAGATGTGAGCCACTGAGCCTAGCTTATTCTCTCATTTTTATAGTAATTTCAAATAGCAGAAGCAGGGAAGGAGAGGCATTTTAGGGGTTGATCTTTCTGGTCCACCTTTAATGAAGTAAGCAACTCCTTCCAAGGGGAGCTTGAAGCCTGAATTCTTCATAGTGAACACAGAACTCTTTTCAGAAACTTAGCTTAAAAAAATTATCTCTACCTCCACCCTGCTGCCTTATATGATAGGAAAGGAGGTGAGTTCAACAACAGCTTCCACTAGCACAATTTTGATTTACCTTTGTTTCACTGAAGTCCATATGCTGAGCTTGTTGAACTCATCTGACTTGTTCAGTCATTCTTGTTTTAGGAGTGTTAACTCTCTTTTTCGGAAAGCAACAGCATATGCGTACAGCCTTGCCAGGCTTTCGTCAAGTGTCCCTTCACCTTTAGCAAGCCCTTGGTGGACTCAGGGGAGCTTTATGGTCATTATTAACATAACAGCCTATAAGTTGGGCTTCTTTCTAGGTAAGGAGCCAAGAGGGGGGACCCCGCCTGGTTTTAAATTACATAGGCTTTTCTAAATGTGTTTCTAATGGGAGCTAGAGAGGTGGTGAACTTTGGGGAAGCCTATCCTTGGGTCAAAGTTGAGTGTAGAAGGGAGCTGGGATCTGCAGATATCAGGGAATTTAGGAAGAGAGGCATGGGAAAGGAAATAGGATGAAAAGGTGCCAGGAAAAGTTGCCTCATCATTTGGCACTTTGGTGGTGGCCAAAAGGTAAGTTTCTACTTTGAGATCACTCTCAGGCCCTGTGGGCACAGAGCTGCCAAGTTTCTCAGTTGAAGGACTAATTAAGTTGGGATATGGGTAATTCTGGGAGACTGGGTAATTTGAGGGGAAGGATTGTTGGAGGTCTTTCCAGCTCTACTGACAATGTACATGGGTTCATTCTTGAGTGTGACTGTGTCCATAATAAAATCTAGCTGTAGAACCATTCATGGGCTTCTCTGTGTGCACCAGAGCGCTAGCCATTTTACGTACAACAGTAGGAACAGAGTAGCTGGAATAAGATACAGGAATGTTTTTGTTCAACTCAGACACTGGTTAGTGTTATTCACTCATTCTGTATTTACTGAACACCTACCCTGCGTAGCTGCTGCTCTGTACTGGGATACAGCAAGCAAGAGGCCTGCACGGTGGCTCATGCCTGTAATCCCAGCGCTTTGGGAGGCGAAGGCAGGATGATCACTTGAGCCCAGGAATTCAACACCAGCCTGGGCAACATAGTGAAACCTTGTCCCTACAAAAAATTTAAAAATTAGCTAGACATGGTGGCACATGCCTCTAGACCCAGCTACTCAGGAGGCTGAGGTAGGAGAATCACTTGAGTCTAGTAGTTTCAGACTGCAGTGAGTCATGATCATGCCACTGCAGTGCACTCAAGCTTGGGCAACAGAGTAAGACCATGTCTCAAAAAAAAAAAAAAAAAAAAAAAGTGGGAAGGGGGTGCAAATCAGATAAAATCCCTGCCTTCATGGAGTACATGTTCTGATATTTTTGTCATAAACTGAAATTAATATGACTTCTCTGTTGCCTAAACTTTTGCCCAGAACAACCAAACAGAGTCAGTTCAGCTGCACTGGGAACTGCCAAGAGCCAGATGTGGCCATGGGAAGAATATCTTTGAGAGCCTGTCATCTGGCTCCAGCTGTGTTAACCTAGGCCTGGTAGGCAGCCATGAGTTGTGTTTGCCAGCTGGTGGCCAGACACTAGTGCAGGCTTAAACAATTTGCAGAATTCCTCATCCGGTGGCTGGATTCACTGTGTGTGTCCTACAGGCGATTGCTGCTGTCCAAACCAGGGGACTCTCTGAGCAGAAACGCCCAGAGGAGAACCAAAAGTTAGCCCTTTGAAAAACCAGTCAAAGTCTCATCGGGGAACATGGAGAGGGACGCAGGAATGGGGGAAGACCAGCAACAGTGAGAAAACAGAAGTAAACCAGACGTGGCCCTCCACCTGGCAGACTTTAATTCTAACTGAGAACTCTTGCCTGATACAGAGCGTCTGCCTCTAGCATGCCCCTGCAGAAAAGCAAAGAGTAGAGTTTGCCTGTGAAGAAATTTTTTTTTCAGATATTATTTTTTACATTGTTGCCCCTTGGTGAGAAACATTTATGATGCTTTATTGGTTTCACCCAGACAGAGATTTCCATAAAATGTATTCATTCCCACCTTTTGGAAGCAATTAGATCCCCACAAACAGGCTATAACTTTCAAATGTCTGTTATATCTGACTTCAAAAATAAGTATGTAAGTAAATAAAATGCTTCAGCCTGCCTGCATGTGGAAGATTTTTTATAAACTGTAGAGTTGCTGGTTTAATGTGCCAGGCAAGTCCTGCTAGCACACGGGAAAATAATAGATTCTGATCGTCCATTGTCCAGCATGTTTCTAATACCACAGTAGTTGCTCAGTAAATGTTTGTAGACTGAGCTGAATAAGGAAAAATTCCAGTGAACGTGCTGACTTGCAAGAATGGTAATTAAAAATTAGCACAGTTATTTCAAATCATAAGTGGGGAAACAACCCACCATTTAGTGACCCCAAAAGTAAAAGTTCTAATTGGAATAAGCTTAGGATTTTTTTTTATGTCCACATCTAAAGTCTGATGATAACAGAAAGCACAAGATGGCAGAGATTAAGGTTTTCAGGGAGACTTCTCTTGAGGCTGAACAGATATGTCCATATGAGAACATCTTTATCATGGTGAGGTTCTTGGTGGTTTTTCAAAGAAGTCCCACTCTGAACAGATAACAACGACAACAAAATCACTGAAGTGGGGAAAATTCAAAAGATGCTAGTTTATGTGTCAAAATCAACTTTTGCATTCTAACTGCATTGTGTAAATTTGCTGTGCAGGAAACATAAGTGAAGCCATTTGGTTTTGTGGCATTGGTGTGGGTTGGCTCAGGGGGTGGGGATAAGGTTGAGGCATTGATATAGTAAGAGGAGAGCCAGATGGTTGTATTACACATCTTTTGTGTTCTTGTTTGCTTCTTAAAGCAGTTGCAGAATTTTGCCCTTGGCGATATTTTCTTCGTGCCTGTGTGTTCTGCTATGAATTTACTTTTGTCAGAGTACTTTGAAAGAAAAGCCTTGCTCAGAAAAAAAAAAAAAATTATGTTATAAACTTGTGAAGTCAACAGTGTGTTCATAAAAATATTTTTTAAATGTTAAGAATGTTAGTAAATAGTTGAGAGAATCAGCTTTTCTTTTTCTTAGTGCAGTGATTTCGACCATATTTCATGTCAATTCAGGGAAAGAATTTTTGCAAAATTATGAATGTGCAGTTGGTGATGGATGGATGAATGGATGGATGGAGATGGATAGATGAGTAGACAGATACATGGAACAGATACATTGTTATTCCAGTAGGGATGAGGCCTATCTGATTAGAGATTTAACTTTTTCCATTACTTACAGCAAGCCCTCAGGTTGTGGTTAACCTCTTGTGTTTTATCAGCAAGCCTAACTTGGTGGTAAGTTGAGTGAGAGTGGGTTACGGTAGGTTGGTGAGTTTTGGTTGACATTTGTTAGAATTGCTGTTACACCACCATTGAAATTTATATTTATTCCCTACTAAAAGGAAATTCTATTTTGCAGTCACCAGTGGCAAGGGATATTTAAGATGTTCTAATGCATGCAAGGGGTGATATTTTATCACCAAATGCTTTTAATAAAGAGTTGCTTTGGAGCCATCCCCCCCTCACCCCCACACACACACTGTGGCAGAATGCTTCAGAATAATTTAATGTCCTTTTTACAGTTCCAGTTTTTTTTTCCCCTTTGCTCAAATGAGAGAAGAGCAAATATATAGGATCTTTGGGCGACGGTTTATTCTCCTGTTGTGCACAGATTTCCAGTTTTAGTTGGAACCTGCAGTCCCTGATGAGAAAACAGGAAACTTACAGTCCTAACCTTATTGAAATCTCTGCCGGGTTTAGTCACAAGTCTGAGACGACTCCTTCCAATAATGAAGCCATTGTACGCATCATATCTGATCAGTTCTTGAAATGTTTTAGTAAGTCTATCTTACAACATTATAAGAAGATAATCAGCAGCCTTAGAAGGTCCCCATCTGGACTGTAGAGTTCTTTTACTGAAAGATGTTTTGCCTTTTTGAGATAGCTCTCGCATTTCATCATCTGTTCCGCCGAGATGAAGTGCATATGAAAAGTCAGTGACTCTGAATCCATCTGTTGTTATTATTTTCCACTGATAATTGGCTTGAACAATGAAATGTCTGTGTCTGCAGCCTTTGAAACTGTACACCCTGTTTATTTTCTGGAGGTCTCACTGCAACTACGCCCCCCCATCTTTCCCCCTGCATTTTCTCTCAAGCTTACAGTGAGTGGCGCTTGTGTGAGGATGACATCTTTGACTCTGTGCATCAGTATGTGTCACTCAGCATCTAAAGCTTGCATACGGATTTTTGTCACAATCCCTGTGTCTGTGCCATTTGCTCCCAAATCCGGCGCTCTTTCCGCAAGGAGCTTAGCTGGGCCACAATGCATGGATCCCTTACCTGGATTGTCGTCTTTATTTCACCGTCCTCATTAAAATATTAATTTAGGGTACAGTATCTAATACTTACGGAATTAGATGCCACCTATAATTGTATAATATATTCAGTTGCATCCAGGTTTGCATGATACAGAGCATTAATATTGGATTCTACTAACATCACTTCCATTAGCTTACTCAACCAGTATGAGATATAGATGAGCTGGGAAGCATAACTACCCTCAAAACTGCCAAAACAGTCATTAGAAGCTCCATGGGGATGGACAGAGGCTTTCTCACAGTGATATAATGATTAAATTTTGTTCTATGGTTTATTTGCAGCAAGGTTAGATCGCTATCGTCTATGGACGTGGGTTATCTAACGCCTTATTTGGAAGGTCATTTCAAGGCAAAAGAGTGGACAAAATGAGCATCTTCAGTTTCTGTGGTCACCCCTCTTAGAGAACCTGTGTTTTATTCTCTGGGTCTTTGGGTATCTTTTTATTTTGTTTGTCTTTTCTCCATGCTCTGCCATAATATATGTTTGAAATGAGTTTTGTGTTTGTTGATTTGTTTGTAAATATATTTTAAAACTTTTCAGTGATGATCTTCACCTTTTACAGTAGAACGATTTGGCCAGAAAACAGTTTTGTGTTAATAAATTAAAATTGCTTTTGAAATAGAAAGCTGCCGTATTTCCCTTGGCTAGGATAATCACAGCATTCTCGAAGGCTGTGAAGGATCTGTGACCTATCCTTTTTAGTCCAAACACAGTAACAATATAGACACATCCTATAGCACAGCCTTGCTGGATTTGGCCCCAGAGTACTGTATGGCATTAGTAAGTAGTAGACGAACATAATCTTATTTATGTTTCAATCGAAATCATTTAATACTGCAAAAGTTATTAAAAAATAATTAAGTTACTAAGACCAACATGTAGCTGGAACATAGAATGAGAGGTCAGTGTGAGCTGATTCCGTAAGCTGAGAAAAGGCAGTGGTGAATTCCTAACATTGGCATGTTTTTCCTCTTGCTTAAATTCCTGGATTGTAAGGACAAATTATGTTGAGGTATGGCATATTTTCTGCCGAAATGGAGAAAATTGTTGACTGTAATTATGTTATTTAATTGAAATTATAAGTGGTTGAGGCCACTGAGTTAAAAGCATCCTTTCTAATATAGGGGTAATGTTTTTAAATGAGTGGTCATGGATTGGTGACATTTGAAAGGCAGGCATTTGGGATATATTTTTGGAAAACTCGAATTATTTTCCTTAAATGATTAGTGAACTAGAGAGTATAGTTAAGTAGCATTTTTTGGCTTATTCTCTTTAATTAGATATGCATGAATGTATTATGTGTGAGTATATATGCACATATATATGTATATGTGTGTATATTTTTATATGTACACTTTATATACATATATCAAACAGATCTTTGTAGGTACAGAGTCACAGGTATCAATTTACAATGTGACAAAGCAGAGAAACAAGACGCGTATCTCTGACAATTGTGACTAAACAAACTGATTGTTTAAAACTCTCATTGAATGTTAGAGATTGAAATGCAACCTAGAGTAGAACTCCAGGGATGGGTATACTACAAGTTCTTTTTGGAGTAGCTGGAGATACAACAATAGCACTCCCCCCGCCACCCCCCACGAGTGAGTTCTTAATTACTAATGAATACAATTCATTTTAATTGTTATTATAGCAACATAACATTTAACTGTCTCCTGTTTAGTAGTGTCCCCTGGAATAGGCAGTGTCTCCTGTCAGAGCGAGGACAGGTAGAAGGCACAGCGGGCGTCTGATTGAGCCAGTTATTCATTTGCTGAGTGTTTGTGTTTATGCAAAGGGGCCTCTTCCTGCATATTTAATCTAGAGTAAGGCAGTGGCTTTTGTTGTGTTTAGCCCACATACCTTCAGTCCTTCCTCACACTGCCGCCAGCCTGGGAGCCCTGAGAGCCAGCAGGCTTCCAAGCGCCTGTAGTTTCTCCCTTACAAACTCTCAACTTTCTTCCGTTGTGTGAAAATTGACTCTCCCGCCCCAAAGCTTTGCCTCCTCACCATGAACGGGTAAGTGTGTGTGAAGCCAAGGCTGACACTTTTGTTTCATTTTACTAATGTTGAGAGGGTACTTTGCTGCCCTTCTGGGCGCCTCCTGAAAGCAGCCCTGGTTCCTGGGCCGTTGTCAGCTTCTGGCTGCATTGAAATAGACAAGTACAGGTGCCTCTTAGGAAATGTGGCTGAATTTTGGACTCGCAGAGAAAGGCTCGTGAGGACTAGAGGGAATTAAAAAGAAAAGAGAGAGAGAGAGCAGCTTTATTATTCTTTGTCCTAACAAATCCTGTTTTGTAACTATCCTGCAGATAATGCTGCCATTGTTTGCTAAAAAGCCTTCAAACAGTGTGTAAGACTGAACTGTAAGAAAACAGAAACTCTGCCGCTGTATTGTCTATACCCGGGCCAGGGTCCTCCCCGAAGGTCTGTGCCGGAATAGGAAAGGTTTTCTTCTGTGGAAATCGAATCGTCTCTTCATTGATATTAATAGCACACTAGAGATGTTGGCCATGATGCTCAGAGAGGCGGTCGGGAGGGAAGGAAATCTGATCTTGCTGGGGGGAAAATGACAGCCTCTTGGCCCCACGGTGGAGGAGACATCATCCAGGCTCTGTGTGCATAATGGCATCCTGGCTTAACTGTTTGCTCTAGGAATTTTAATCTTGAGCTGTTTGTTTTACTATCTGGGGTCTTGCTATTTTTTGTTCCTGTACTGTCTTTAGAAAGCACCATATTCAGGGGCTAATCCAGTCTTTTTTTAAAGTGAATTTTTAAAAAAGGACTCAGAGAAATTCATGTACTGTACACTTAGATCATTCTGGGGTACGATGGGGTATTCTGCTTTCTTTTGAGGGTAGAGTGTTATTTCAAAATAAGTTGCCACAATTAACAAGGATGAACCATCCAAGGAAGAGATGTCCTGTGTGAAGATATTTCAGGGTGTGGGAATTATGTCCAGGCTCTAAAAGAAGGAGTTTTCCTGACCAGTTAACTGTTGCCTCTGTTTGAGTAACTCTTTTCAACAGAAGAGTGTGCTGTTCCCCCGCAGGTTGGAAACTGTGAGAATTTAAATAAAATTTCATCAACCTTATTAAAATATGTAGGGACTTGTGTCTTCTTGGGTACAAATCAGTCTAGAGACTTAGAAGCATTTATTAACAGTGAGGCTGCTGAAGGTTTTTAATAACAAAATTACAAATACTCTATCTAATTGTAAGTATATGACTTTTATACTTGGTTTTTAAGGGGAAAAATACTTTTTTTTGAGGCAAAGTAACTCCGTCAGAGCACCTTCTGTGATTAGCGCTATTGTATTCTTAAATTTTGATTGATAGAGATAATAGTTTTCACTTAAAAATACAGACAGGTACTTTAACTTTCCATGACAATAGCTATTTGCATTTCTTTTATCTTTTTGTTTAACATTTGTGGGGGTTGGGATGGATTTGATTATTAACTCTTATTGCACACTAAAGGTGAATCTAAAACAAAGGCTTTGTTAGAGCTTCAAAGGGAAAACAGCAAATATTGTTTTTAGGTTTCAACATTTAAAGGCTGTTAAAGGATACCTATAAAATAGTTTCACATGACCACGGCCAGGGTTTTCCTTTTCTGTAAGGTAGGAGAGAGTCATTTTTCCAAATGCGATGGGCCGATGTGGAGTTAGTGGGGGGCTGCCAGTCTGAAGTAATTTCATGGGCAAGCATCGACTGGGGTTTACTGCACCACGTGGCTTCATGTATAATATTTTAGGTTTTTGCTCTACTAGAATGGACTCCAAAGTTAGGTACTGTGATCTGATGAGGGCCCCAGAGGATGAGGAGAAAGGAAGTAAAATGTTACTTGCAGGGATAGGAGGGAGATTTGGAGAATGATGGATTCAAAGTCACACATTTCTTTGATAGAGACAAGTAAAATTAAGTGTAGTGTTTGTGAAGCTGCAAGCCTGGGTAGCGTCCAACTTTGCCTCTGGTCTCAGAGACCCCGACTGCACAGCAGCTTCTTCCTTCCTTTTCTTTCCTGTTTCCTTCCTTTATTCTTTTCCTTTCTTTTCCCCTCTGTTTTCTCTATTTTTTCCTTTCTCCCCTTTTATTTTCTTCTTTCTTTTCTTTCTTCATTCTCTACCTTCCCCACTTTTTTTTTTTTTTTTTTTTTTTTTTTTTTTTTTTTTTTTTTTTTTTTTTGCAAATCTGACTCAGTATTTGAAGTCTTAACGGCATAGAACAAACTTTGAGATTGATTTTGGAGTAGATTTTCTTAAATACAGAAGATAAAGTGACCCTTGTCTTATATATTTCAATAGTCAAATGTATGTCGATATCCTTCTACTTTCTAAGAAGTCATTGAAAAACAAGATATTAAAGCCCACAGGAGATAAGATTCCCTATTTAAAGAGGCAGCAAATTCTTGGAAATTGGCTTATTTGGACCAGTTTTTGCCAATGAGTACAAGCCGTTTGATTGGAGGATTTGAGGGTGTGGGAAGTTTGAACCATGTTCCTTCCTCAGTTTCCTAATAAGAAAGTGTCCTCTAGCCATAGACCTACTGAACTGCCCGCCTAATCACCACCCAGGGGCTCACTTTGCTCATCTTTGCATCTTTAATAAGACTGGCACACAATAGGTTCTCAGCCAGTATTGGGTAGGCTGAAGGTTGAGATGAACTATGTTGGGCATACTTCAGAGTTGCTTTTGCACAATTATATAAAATTAAGTATAATGGAGAAATCTTGATGCAGATAATTTATTTTAGCTGTCAAGAAAGGGAAGGGGAAAATACTATAAACGGGAAAAAAAGAGCTGATATTGTTCATTTTCAGTTTTGTGAAATGAGATTGTACCTCCACATTTACCTTCAACTCAGTTCCAGGCAGGATATACTAGTGGACAACTGTGTATTATATGTCACACAGATTAAATTAAGGGCAAAATATACCCATAGAAAGTATGATATTGAAACACTATAATAATCTGAGGGTTCTTTAGAATAACAGTCCTAATTCGGGAGGAGGGGTGGTTGGGGAGGCAGAGAAAGAGGAATGTACGTTTAGTGTCTGACCCTAGAATTCGCCGTAGAAATTTGGTGTCCTGGACATGGTTTTTGTGGTCACTGTGTAGCTTCAGGTAGATGACACTATTGCAATCAATAGCGAAGAGGCCACGGAACAATTCTAGTGTTCACAGAATCTTAACTGTTGCAGAGAATGACATAAAGGAAAATAAGTAATTTCTGTTTACCGTATCCTTGGCTCACTTTTAAAACCTAAAACCAGTAGGAAACTTAAAAAAGGAAGAGAAAAAGAAAAAAAACAAAACAAAAAAAAAAACGCAATTCGTATGGAGACAGCATTTTTTAAAAGAAGACAAGTGGGCTGGAGGGGAATGTATTTCTTTTATCTTTTTTTTTTTAACCTAAAAGCTTTGTATAATCATTTAATTTTAGTTTTGGTGCTTGTGCTGCCGGTAAGCACACAGGTAAATAGTTGATCTATTTGATAAGTAAAAGTGATTTAAAGAAAATAGCGAATATAGTATTGGAAAGGGAAGTTTTATGCTTTGGAAAAAATGAAACGCATATTTTTCTGCTAGTTGTTGGTTTCCAATTCTTCTAAGCTAGNTCTTTTATCTTTTTTTTTTTAACCTAAAAGCTTTGTATAATCATTTAATTTTAGTTTTGGTGCTTGTGCTGCCGGTAAGCACACAGGTAAATAGTTGATCTATTTGATAAGTAAAAGTGATTTAAAGAAAATAGCGAATATAGTATTGGAAAGGGAAGTTTTATGCTTTGGAAAAAATGAAACGCATATTTTTCTGCTAGTTGTTGGTTTCCAATTCTTCTAAGCTAGTAATGAGGCAGACTCGGGCCCCAGTACTACCCCCTAATTTTCTTGTCTATTATATTGACACATTTCATTTAATTTAGCATGATGGCAAACAGCTGTTGAGCTATTAATCTTTTCTCAGCAAAACTAGAAAAATGTCTTTTAGATTACTTTGTTAATGTATACCTTTTCTAAAAATGAAAATCAACAGAAATAAATTAATGAGTGGCCAATCGTGCATGTGCACCAAAATTTATGGAACTTCAAAATAGAGAAAGATAGAGATTATATCCTACTGCCAATGTTTTATGTGTAAGTGAAAATTAAATGTGGTCAGTTTAGTATTTATAAATTGGAGGGTCAGTTGTATGATTTTGTTGTAATTCTTCCCCCAGTATCCCTAGGGGAAAAAAATGATACTTGTAAAATCTGAGGCTGAAGCAGCTTCTATTTTTGTTCTGTGTTCACTTATACACTATACTGTGTAGATAGGTGAGTAGAAAAACAGGTCTGGTGTTTACCTGAAAATATTCTGCAAGTTCAAATGCAGCACTGGAGATAACTTTATTCAAAGTAGGCATTTTCAGCAGCTTTTTTAAAAAATTAAATTTTAATGAGGTCCAGTTGTTTGCCAGGCCTATATGATAGCAAACCTCATCTGCATTGCAAAGTCTAATACTATAGGTCTGACTGCCAAACATGCAAAAATAGACACAGCTCAATAGATAAACATATAAATTAGTTTACAGTGCATGTATTGGAGAACATCTCAAGTAAAAAGGAGAGAGAAAAAGGCATTCTTGCTTTGAATTGAGTAGGATCTGCCAAAGTTCACTTGCTTTACATTTAAGATTTGATGAGTGGTAGATGTAGAAATTTCTGTGTGTGCTTTGTATGTACAGAGCTCTGATTTGTGTAGAGTGGGGCTCTGCAGATCTTAGCTCTACCTTGAGGACCTGACCATCTTTGCTCTGTTTTTCTTTCTTATCATCGCTTGCCCTGAAATAGACTTCTCACCACTGGAGAAACCAATCTTGGGGACATACATCAGCAGTAAAGCACACGATTTTCATTTTCAATTTGAATTGTTTTGTGTAAAAACAAAAAGGTTTTGGTCAGGCTGCAAAATAGTAATTTTAAGTCCCAGAGCTAGGGTTTTTCCCCACCCAAATGGTGAACATTTATGGTGAAAACCTCCAATTTCCTCTTACAGTAAACATGAAAATTATGATTTCACTCAGAGCCTGCATCTTTTTCCAATCTTAATGGCAAGAATCTGCATACACTTGCTTGTGGAAATGTCATAAATTGGCCTTGGATCAATTCCTCAAAGATAGTACACACCAAAGTGCCACTTTCAAATTTTTAGCCCTTGTGAAATAAGATTTTACTCTTCTCAATGATGTTTGCCTTTCCACATTCAGGGCTGACAGCAGAGGGATAAGCAGGGATATATTCCTGTAAAATTAAACCACTTCATTACATATTATTCTGAAGAGTGAGCAAAAAGATATGAACATTTTAGTAAAATGATGGTATGATTTCGCCACCTTAAAAATTATATGAGCATTTGGTCAATGGATATGGAATGAATCCTGTACCCTCTTAGTAACTTGATCTAAATTAATAAACAAATGTTTTTCTTTTCACTTGTGCCATATGTTGATCCCAGTTACATGGGCAGAAAGAGGCAGCTTGTAATGTTTCTTAAAGGATTAAGCACTGTTTTGCATACGGGAGTATGCAGATGCAGGAGTATATGTGGGGTAAAATGTGTTCCATGGTTTCTTTGTGTTTTAGGAAGCTTGATTTCAATTGTTTGTTTCATGTGACATGAACCTTTTTTATTTAACTTAGTAGCTCCCGTAGATACATGCGAAGAGAAAAACATTATGTGAACAGCTTTCACTAGCAATTAACTCCCTGCCCCTCCCCAAACTGAAAATGGTGCTGCTTTCATTCATTTTGAAAGGTCCAAAGTGGCAGAAAGCATGTTGTCTACAAGACCTAACTCTCTTCCAAAAGGGAAAAAAATAAGTCTCTGCTTTAATGAAATGAGGGATGTTGTGGATGTTAACCAAACAGAGACACGTTCAAGTGGCAGTCTGGTTTCCAAAAACAAAGGCCTACGAGTCACATATTATTCTACATGAAAATCAATTGATAGACAACAAGATGAGAAAAAGTTGATACACAACATTTGAAATGTTTCACTTGACTTTTTCCCCCCAAGTCGATTTTGTTGTCTTGAAGAGCTCAAAGGCATATGGTCCAGATAAGTAGAGATTGTTGGGACTTGTTTTTATTAACCCTGAAAGTCATTTGCCATTAAATAGAATTGAGTTCTTTTGTTGTTTCGCTTGTGTCTGTCCTTGGCAGAGGTGGTTGCTACTTCTCTTGACATTCAGATTTTGATGTTCTCTTTTGTTTTCAGGGTAAGACGTGACCTTTTGAGGTGACTATAACTGAAGATTGCTTTACAGAAGCCAAAAAAGGTAAATGCAAATGTGATTAGTGAAGTTATATCCAGGGCTGTGTCTTTTGCCTTCCAGGCATTTTAATTCAGTTGTTTTTTGGTCTGTGTTTGTCAAATAAACATGTATTTATTTGTGTGTGAGTACATATGTGGTGTATTTTTGGAAGTCCTAAGAAAAACGGTTGCCCTTAAGAAATGTTCTACAGATTCACATTTTCCCCCCAAATATTATCAAACTCTTCTCTTTTTGTTGAAGCTGAACTTATTTTTATTTTTTAAATTTATGTTTTGCTTGTTGACTTGGTAGGTTTAAAGTTAGAAAGGAATATTCACATCACAAAAGTGGTGATTCATAAAATTAACTTGCTGCAAACAAGAGTAATGCCTGTCAGTATTGTGTGCTGAAGTGGTGTCATCCGATTGATGTTCATCTGGCGGCTTTATAATCACCTTCTTTCAGAAATTAACAGTCAGGCACCATAGCAACACGCCACATTGGTGTAACTGCTGAGCAGTGTGAGGCATATCCCTGTAATGTCAGCACTAGGCTGCCTTGTTCTCTTGACCTTGCTTGAAAATCAAATGAGTACTTGATTTTAAAATTAGAAGTTTTCAGAGAGACTAATGTAGCTTAATGAATTAAAGCCAAATTTAATTTTTTCAAATTCATTTTTGGGAGGGGGAATGAAAAAGTACTCCAGTTAAAATGGTTATGGATGCTACATATTTACTTGATTTCAGAAGTACCTCTCTGATAAAGGCGGTGATCATCTTACACAAAATAATTCTTCCGGTCATTTTAACATCTGATATTTCTCAAGCAGTAGCATCTTCGTTTCATTTAGAATTTTGGCCTTTAATAGTTCCATTTGATTTAGTAGATTTGTGTCTGTTTAAAAACAGGGTACCTGCCCGCATGGTTGAACAAAGCCTTTGCTCAGATTTTACTGAAGTTTATGTGTTTGTCAAATACAGACTTCTTATTGAGTTGAACAGAGTTTTTTTGTGGAACTTTCATAATGTGAAGAATCTTTGATCAGTTTTTGATAAATCTCACCTGGGGCTTGGGGGGGTTCTAGAATGCATATATGTAAAGGGTATGGATTTGTTTTTGTAGTTGCATTCTGGCACATTTAATTTGGGCCAGAAAAATCAGACTTCCATCATTTCACCATCTATATTGTTTGAATGAAACCTTTGCAGGATCTACCTAATTGTATTTCAAAGAGGACAAACATATGTTTCAGATGTTTCGGCATGGAAAGAATTGATTCCCAACCAGTAATTGGGATTATCAGGTCACAACAAAACACTTCCCTTTGCTGAGGCTCAATTTTCTTTTTCTTTTTCTTTCTTTCTTTTTTTTTTTTTGAGACGGAGTCTCGCTGTATTGCCCAGGCTGAAGTGCAGTGGCAGGATCTTGGCTCACTGTAACCTCTGCCTCCCAATTTCAAGTGATTCTCCTGCCCCACCCTCCTGAGTAGCTGGAATTACAGGCACCTGCCATCACACCCAGCTAATTTTTGTGTTTTTAGTAGAGACGGGGTTTTACCATGTTGGTCAGGCTGGTCTCAAACTCCTGACCTCGTGATCCGCCCACCTCAGCCTCCCAAAGTGTTGGAATTACAGGCATGAGCCACCACACCTGGTCTGAACTTTCTAATCTTTAAAAGGAAGGCATTAATCTATATCAGGGGTCTGCAAACTTTTTCTGTCAAGGGCCACATAGTAAATATTTTCTATTTGTAGGGGCATTCAGCCTCTGTTGCAGTTACTCAACAAGGCAGTAATTTGCTGTCTCTTGGTCTCTGTAATCTCACAGAGTGATCTCAATCCAAGATGCTCCTCATGCAAAGTGGTGCCACATGTTTAACTCATCTCCTACTGTCAGCAGAGGTTTCTGGCAAAGCTGAAAATTATGATTAAACAGGCCAGGCATGGTGGCTCATGCCTGTAATCCCTGCACTTCGGGAGGCTGAGGTGGGTGGGTCACCTGAGGTCAGGAGTTCAAGACCAGCGTGGCGAAACATGGTGAAACCCCGTCTCTACTAAAAATACAAAAATTAGCTGGACGTGGTGGCGGGCTCCTGTAATCCCAGCTACTCAGGAGGCTGAGGCAGGAGAATCGCTTGAACCCAGGAGGTGGAGCTTGCAGTGAACCAAGATTGCACCACTGCACTCCAGCCTAGGAGACAGAAGGAGACTCTGTCTCCAAAAAAAAAAAAAAAAAAAAAGATTAAACAAAGCTGAAAAAGTGGTAGAAAAGATGAAAAGTTTAGCCTGAGAGTTGGCTTATCCATACAGCTCCAAATACAACCTTCACTGTTGGGTTTTCATTTGTTGTTTGTATTGGTTTTGTATTTTTGTAATCACCTGTAAGCATGAATTATTTTTCTTCTGACTCAATGTCTTTATAATGTCCATTGTTTCACCTATTACCTGAAAATGGAAATACAGTCCCCACCCCCCAAATTCTGTAATATTATTGAAAGTTAAAAATATCATAGGTCAAGGGAAAATTTGGAAAGAAATGTTTCCAGAAATTTGTGGTTGGCATTGCCTGAGAAAGATAGTCCATATTACAAAAAAAAAAAAAGTTTTCTTCATAATCACTATCAAGTGCATGATCTATTATAGTATTTAATATTGTGCAAATAAGGCCCTTCCTTGTAAAATTTCTTGATCATAAAAGTATTTTATGTGCTCAGTCTCTATAGTTGTTCTCTACTTTCAGCTTTTTTTGTTGTCTGTTTTTGTTCTATATACATTGTCTTTGTCTGTTCGGTGTTGCTAGAAAGGAATACCTGAGGCTGGGTAATTTATAAAGAAAAAAAATTTATTTGGTTCATAATTCTGCAGACTGTACAAGAAACATGCGCCGGCATCTGCTTCTAGTAAGGACCTCAGGAGCTTCCAGTCATGGCAGAAGGGGAAGTTTGGAAGAGGCGTGTCACATGACAAGAGAAAAAGGAAGCTTGGAGGGAAGGGGAGCCAGGCTCTTTTTAACAACCAGATTTCTCATGAACTAATAGAGCAAGAACTCAGTCATTACTTTGGGGAAGACACTGAGCCGTTTGTGAGAGATCTGCCCCCATGACCCAAACACCTTCTATTGGCCGGTCCTCTGACAATTGGGGATCAGATTTCAAGATGAGATTTGGAGGGGATGGATTTCCAAAGTATATCATACATCATCTTCAGTATTCCTACTCCAAGTGAACATTTCATTACTTGACACTTGTTCTTTTACAGTATCCATTCCATCTGTGTTTTGATGCTAATTTCAAATTTTAGGGAAAAATAAGTTAGGGTATATAGACTGAAGTAATATACATAATTTTTACTTTTGAACAAGGTAAAAGATCTTTCAACGACTAATTTGTATATATCTTGATCTCTTATCTAGAAAGAAATAAAAGGGAAATATACAATTTAAAAAGATGTTTCAAGTGAGTATAGTGGTTAGCATTTCTTCCTGATGAGTAAGCCTTAAATGAGAAGACCTTGCCATCCAGCAATGGACAAAAAAATCAGCAGCATCTTTCACACTGCAAAAAGCATGTAGACTTCAGATGCCAGGAGCTTCTCAGTAAATAACACGCCCCAAATTTGAAACCTGGGAGTTATTAACAGTCAGTATAGATGCACAGAAATATGCCTACAGAGGTACTATGGGAATAACTGATTATATACATAAAAGTAGCCAGGCAAATTCAGAAAACCAGATGAAGCGATTTTGAAAATTTAGATTCTAAGGTCTGAAGAGTCATAAATAACAGTCATCATACTTGGTAGTGATATAACAATTTTCTTCCAACTAGATCTGAGTGCTTTACAAAATGGGTCTGGTTGCTGGCATTCCTAAGAGGTAGCTGGCAATTCTTAAAATCCCCACTTTACAGACTGGAAAAACGGTCCCGTTGATGATAAATAGTTTACCTAAGGTCATCCAGAATGTCAAGATGGAAACTAAAGAGAGACGCACTGGTCACAATTTTACGGATGTCATTCTAATATGGTTGCCTTGGTTTGGTGATCTAATAAAGGTTTATGTGGCATTTTCCCCTGCCTCCCTTCACCATTGACAATTTACGCGCGTGCATTTGCTTAAAATTCAAATCCAGTTTGTAAAATTCGTCATCTTATATTCAATTCTGAATGGCATTGAGAGTTGAAGATAATCATCAAGACCGTATAGATTACAATTAAAATGGTTATTTTTAAACATTAGGTATCTCCAAGCTTCACATTTTATATGTTGGTTCAGTTTCTTTTTAAAGTCAAGTTATTTGAGAGAAAATTAAAAAACAATCAAAAGGAAGTATAATCATTGCAATTTCCCCCCCATCCCTAATTTGAGCTGTTTTATGTTAGATGAAGGAATATAAATGCATCCTTATAGATAACATTCATGGTGTCTTACCTATTATAAATTATTTCTTGGTGAAAAATAAAGCTAAAATGCAATTCATTTATTTGAAGTATAAGTTCCTTTAAAAGTATATATGTAAGTGATTTGAATATTTACCTAAAGACAACAGCAATTCTGAGCTAAACCCATTCAAAACTACCTTTTTATAGTAGTTAGCATTTGAATTATGTGATTGTTAATTAAGGAAGATGTTATGAAGACAGTGTAAGCAGTCGTCATTGAGTTACCAGATGACTGTATTGGCTGGAATGTGATCAGTCAATTCAGTTAAGCATCGAAATGCTCCCTGACCGCCTCCCCCTTCCCACACACACATACAGTATACTCATGCCTGGGTTGTAACAGTCAGGGTAAAGACTAGGCTGGTGTAACAAAGAGACCCAGTGTAAAATAGCTTAAATAAAATAGAAGCCTACTTCGCTCATGAAACAGCCTGACCAATGTAGCTTGTCTGGGCAGATTCTTTCTGTCTGTGCTCTCCTCCCTTCGGGCTTTGTCCTTATCATAGGGTTGAAGCTATGTTGTTGCCGCACCGTGGAGATGTCCAAAGCAAGCAATTTTCTTGTAATCAAAAGAGTTAAACGTTGTATACATCCCACTCATTGTTACTTACCAGATTATGGTCATAAGGCCCAGCAAGCTTTGAGGGCTGCTGGGAAATGTCTCTACCTGGGTGGCCAGGAGCCTGGGGAGAATTGGCAAACAGATTTAAGGGGACAAGTAGAATACAAGTACTTCATTGATTCAGTTACTCCAATCTAGTAATTTCATTCATTCATACATACAGATGTATGTACATACATATATTAATTCTTACTGCAGGTATTTATTGGTGGGTGTGGGCTAGGTCCTGAGATTATAGGACCGTGTAAGAAGGACATGGTCTCTGTCCTCACAGAGTTGATATTCTGGAGGGGCAGGCATACATGAATGATGATGATGATGATGATGATTGGTGTTAGGAAGGGCAATTATTGGTTGATTTGAGAAGTGTTCTAAAACAAGGAGCCCAAGATGTCAGGAATTATGTGTTTTAACATCGTATGGAAGTTATGTGAGATTAACTTGATTTCCTTGTATGCTGTTGTGAATGTTATCAGGCATGTTAATTTTTTGTTAACAGAATAATTGAGATATAATTCACATACAATACAGTTCACCCATTTAATGTGTACTTACTTTTCAGTAGTTCTTAATGTGTTCAGAGTTGCAACCATCTAGTTCAGTTTTAGAATATTTCATCACCTAAGAAAAAAACCTTAGTAACTATTAGCTCTTACACTGCGTTCTCACTCCACCCATCCCCTGATAACAATGAATATGCGTTCTGTTTGTGTAGATTTACTTAGTCTGGATGTTTCATAGAAATGGAATCCCACATCCTTTTGTGACTGGATTCTTTCACTTAGCAAAATGTTTTCAAGGTTCATCCAGGCATTTAAAATTTTAACTGTCTTAAAACCTCATAAGTTCTTATTTTTAAATCTAAGAGAACGGTTGCTTGAAATATTCTTACAAGGGACAGAACTGGAGAAAAATTACTGTTTTTTATGCTGTGTGTATTTCCATAGACTGACATGGCCTCTCAACAGTTAAACGTCAGAATTTAAATGTTTGCATTTTAAGTTAGCTGTTTTTAAACATTGTTAGCCATAATGCTAAACTAAGTTACTCTGTAAACAAGAGCTGTCTCTCTTGAATGTTAGTTTCAAAGAAAAAAAATTTCTTAAATATTGATTTCCAGAGAAATATGCTCAATAGAGTTCGTTTTCAAGCAGAAGTCACTTGTTGAAATGTACATGAAGGCATATTTAGTAGTAAAGACAATATTTGCAGCAATTATCAAATAACCATATTTTGCACAGTGAACAATCAAAAATACAAAACCAAATAACAAATGGTTTTATCTATCTTTTTTTTTTTTTTTATTTAAAGAAATGGGGTCTGGCTGTGTTGCCCAGGCAGGATTGCAGTGGCTGTTCTTAGGTGCGATCATAGCTTACTGCAGCCCTGAACTCCTGGGCTTGAGAGATCTTCCTGCCTCAGCCTCCTGAATAGCTTGGACTGCAGGCTCACACCACTGAACTACTGTATCCATGTATTTTTTTTAAATGATGTTTTTGCTGTCCTATCTGCCAAAGGCACAAATATTCCAACTGCTCACCTTGAGCATTTTAGGAAAAAAAAAAATTCACGTTAGGGGGCAACTTAACAACATACCACAGATGTAGGAAATAGAGCCTTTCCTTGGCAATTGAAAAACCTCTGAAAGACATTTGAAGCTTGACTGTACAAAAACAAAATCTTATAAAAGGTAGCACATCTGTGTTAACCTTGTGGGCATACCCCCTCAGTATCTGGTAACACCAAGGACCTCAAAGAAGCAAATAGTGTACTGATGACAGAATCCTTATTTTATGAGCCCATTTGAAAGTTGAAGCTGTAGTGACAGTTACTAACCAGTGCTAAGTTTGGATTTGAAGTTTGTGGTATCTTTTAAAAAGACTATTGGTGAATGGGACTTTGTGAATATGAAATGAAGATGGATCATTTCAATTTGTTCCTCTCTGCCACTGATTGGACTTCGCATGGGGTCGGGAAGATAAAGGAAAAACATGAAGTCTTTCTGCCCTTGTCAAATTCACTCTTTTTAAGGGTGAAAATTGTGCAAGTCTTCCCTGAATTTTGTATATTAGCATGTATGTAGTATATAATTAAAGGTAATTAGATGTTGTGTTAGTTATCTGAGAGTATGACCAGTTATTTAAAATTACCTTTTAGGCTGGGCACGGTGGCTCACACCTGTAATCCCAGCACTCTGGGAGGCCAAGGCAGATGGATCACTTGAGGTTGGGAGTTCAAGACCAACCTGGTCAACATGGCAAAACCTGGTCTCTGCTGAAAATACAAAAATTAGCTGGGCATGGTGGTGCACACCTGTAGTCCCAGCTACCTGGGAAGCTGAGGCGAGAGAATTGCTTGAACTTGAGAGGCAGAGGTTGCAGTGATCTGAGATCATGCCACTGCACTCCAGCCTGGGCAACAGAGGGGAGACTCCGTCTCAAAAAAATAAATAAATAAAAAGTAAAATAAAATTGCGTTTTAATTAAGAGAACCTCCCATTGTTGGATGGACTGTGATTATTGCAGTCTATGGCTTACCGTGGTACTTTACATGCTCACTCTTTCCTCTAGTCATTTTTTTCTGGAGGTTGGTCTGTTTCCCTTTCAAAGGGTCATCAGCGGTCTCTGGAGGCTGGAGGAAATATCCTAAAAAAACATTCATTAAAGTTTATTTAGACCAGTCATATTCAAAGTGGCCTTTGGAACCAGTTTGTGGGTTAAGGATTTTAGTGTGGTGGCTGGTACCCAAGACTTTAAAAAAATGGAATAAGCGACCAGGCACAGTGGCTTATGCCAGTAATCCCAGCACTTTGGGAGGCTGAGGCAGGTGGATCATGAGGTCAACAGATCAAGACCATCCTGGCCAACATGGTGAAGCCCCATCCCTACTAAAAATACACAAATTAGCTGGGCGTGCTGGCGCACACCTGTAGTCCCAGCTACTTGGGAAGCTGAGGCAGGAAAATCACTTGAACCCAGGAGGCAGAGGTTGCAGTCAGCCGAGATCACACCACTGCACTCCAGCCTGGTGCAAGACTCCATCTCAAAAAAAAAAAAAAAGGAAGAAGCATACGTTACAGTAAAATAAGAAACAAAATCAGAATATGTCAAATGTAGTAAGGATTTTATGTGTATGCAATGAAGCTTTTAAAACACATGAGTCCTGTCTTTGCAATGTGAAGTAGTTCTTTCTGCAGGTTGGATTTATTCCTTCATTTGTTTATTCACACATCTTTATTAAATGCCTGCTGTATGCCAGGCATTGTGCTTGACCTTCCCTGTCCAGCATGGAAGCCACTAGCTACCTGGGGCTGTTGAACACTTGAAATGTGATTAGCCCGAACTTGGATGTGCAGTGTAAAATCTACAAAGTATTTCAAAGTCTTTGTATGGAAAAAAGAGCATGAAATATTTGATAATTTTTCTTCATCGATTATATGTTGAAATGATCGTTTTGGATACATTAGGTTAAATAAAATATTAAAATTAATTTCAGCTGTTTCTTTTTACTTCTAAAAAATGTCACAGTTACTTATGTGGCAGCCATTGTATTTCTGTTAGACAGTGTTGCTGGATATAGCAGTGGACAGCACAGCCACTAAGCTCCTTGCTCATTGCTTTAGAGGGAGTGGACAGCCAGCGAAGCATGATAAACAAGGGCGTGGTGATAGATACTGTAGAGAAAATGTAAAAGGATAAGGGAGGTCACATTGTCAGAGGGAAGGGTTGCTATGTAAATAGGGTGATGGGTGGTCAGGTAAGTCCATGTATGGTGAGCAGAGACGTAGCGTATTCTAAAAAGAGCAAGTCAGCCAGTATGGCCGAAGCAGTGTCCTTAAGGGGAGAGAACAGGTTGGGTATCTGTTATCTGAAATGCTTGGGACCATAAATATTTCTAATTTGGGATTTTTCAGATTTTATAGTATTTGCATTACCAGCTAAGCAACCTTAACCCCAACATCCCAAATCTGAAATGCTCCTGTGAGCATTCCTTTGAGTGTTGTATCTGTGCTCAAAAAGTTTTGGATTTTGAAGCACTTTTGATTGCAGAATATTGGATTAAGGCTACTTAAGTTGTAGTAGGAGACAACGTAAAAGTGTAACAGGGCCAGACTGAGCAGGGCACAGGGAGACCTGTTAGGAGTCCACTATAATAATCCCAGTGAGATAGGATGATGTCCAGGATCACAGTGGCAGGGGAGGTGGTGAGAAGTTGTTGAATTTGGAATTTATTTAAATGTTGAGCCAAAGGTTTTCCTAGTGAAATTGATGGGGAGTTTGAAAAAGTTGCATCACAGATGACTTTTAAGATTTTTGTCTTGAATGATGGGGTATAATCAGTAAGATTCACTGATGAATTGCCTATGGGCAGAAGCAGAGGAGTCAGAAGACAAACAGTTTCTGTTTTAAGGAACTGATAGAAGGTGGTACTCCCATTACTAAAATACTTCAGACAGTGGGTGGGGCAGTTTTGGGGGTAGGGGAGGTAAGCAAGGGAGACCAGGAGTACAGCTGTAGACATGGGAGGTTTGAGCTAGGCACCCAGACTTAGATGCCAAGTGGGCATTTGGATATATAGTCCTGGAAATGTCCTAGTTTGGTCTATAATTTCAGGATTTATAAGCATGTAAGTGATATCTAAAGGCATAAAACTTGCCTGAACTCACCAAAGAAGCAGTAGTGTAGATAAAGAAAAGAAGAACTCCAGGATCTGGGTTCTGACTTAGGGATGCCGAGGTGGGAGGATCTCTTGAGACCAGGAGTTTGAGATCAACCTGGGCAACATAGTGAGACTCTATCTCTACATTAAAAAAAAAAAATTGGCTGGGCATGGTGGCGTGTGCCTGTAGTCCCAGCTACACTTGGGAGGCTGAAGCAGGAGGATTGCTCAAGCCCAGGAGTTTGGGGCCACAGTGAGCCACAACTGCATCACTATACTCTAGCCTGAGGGACAGAGTGAGATTCTGTCTCAAAAAAGTAAAATAAAAATAAAAGCCAACACCATTAAAAGTCTTAGTCTTAGAATATTGAGAACAGGAAAGATCAGAGATGGGATGAAAACTCTGAGATTGTGAACCAGAAACTCATCGAGGAAAGTGTTTAAAGAAGGAGACGAAGCTGAGCATGGTGTCTCATACCTGTAGTTCCAGCTACTCAGGAGGCTGAGGCAGGAGGATTGCTTGAGCCCAGGAGTTTGAGGCTGTAGTGTACTATGATCCTGCCTGTGCATAACCACTTCACTCCAGCCTGGGTGACAGAGTATAGTGACTCTGTCTATAAATAAAAAATAAAAATTAGGTTGGGCATGGTGGCTCATGCCTGTAATGCCAGCACTTTGGGAGGCCGAGGCAGGCTGATCATAAGGTCAGGAGTTCAAGACCAGCCTGGCCAACATGGTGAAACCCTGTCTCTACTAAACATACAAAAACTAGCTGGGCATGGTGGCACATTCCTGTAATCTCAGCTACTCAGGAGGCTGAGGCAGGAGAATTGCTTGAACTGGGACCCGGGAGGCGGAGGTTGCAGTGGGCCGAGATAGCGCCACTGCACTCCAGCCTGGGCTACAGAGCGAGACTCCATCCCAAATAAATAAATAAATAAGTGAGAAGAGAGTTGTCAGCCATATCAAATTCTGCCAAGTGGTCAAAAAAGATGATGACAAAGAACTGCCTGTTGGATTTGTCAATATGGAAGTCATTGATGACCTTAGTAAGAGTTAGTTGTGTTTGAATCTCGCTCCTATCGTATTTACTGGCTTTATATAACTAGCGGTCTGCTGGCTGAACTTACGTGGTTTGTGTTATTTTTCCAGGAATAGTAATTGTTCAACATTCTTGTTTGTTACGGTTACCACATTTTCCCCCACCCCTTGCACTCATTTTTGTGAAGTTTGGGTCGTAGTACAACCTGTGAGAGTTGAAAAAGGAATCCTGGGCATTTTGTCCCTCTTGACCCATTCTTTAATCTGATGGTTTGGAGATTTGCAGTTTAAATAAAAGGCAGAGAGGAAAGCGGGATGTGTTTACAACCCTAACTTAGAATATGTCGATTTTAATCATCTGAAGTATATCACAGATTGGTGTGGTTAACATAGTCTCTAGATTAGTAAAGTACTAGTTGGAGCCTGAGCCATGTCTGTCTATCACCTTTACCTTTTACTAATATAGGTAGTCTTTGATGGGTTCAACTGCCTTTCAGATTACCTAAAAGCATCACAGATTATAGCTTATTCAAAAATTGTGAAACACAGTTGAACATTTTCAAGATTTCTTGGCCAGTCCCAAATCCTCAAGCATCCAGGAAATGGTAGGTCAATGAAAAAACACACATTATCTCTATATGGATGCTAAACACTGTTAAGATGGTGTTGGATGAAGGAAGGACAGTTTCTCTTTGTGGATAACTTTAAATGCACTTAGGAAACAAAAAATACAGGAAGAGCCCTGGCACTGTGGCTCACATCTGTAATCCCAGCACTTTGGGAAGCCGAGATGGGCGGATCACCTGAACTCAGGAGTTCAAGACCAGCCTGACCAACATGGAGAAACCCCATCTCTACTAAAAATACAAAATTAGCTGGGCATAGTGGCGCACACTGAGTAGCTGGGATTACAGGCACCTGTAATCCCAGCTACTCAGGAGGCTGAGGCAAGATAATCGCTTGAACCCAGGAGGCAGAGGTTGTAGTAAGCCGAGATCGCGCCATTGCACTCCAGCCTGGGCAACAGGAGCGAAACTCCATCTCAAAATATATATATATATATATGTAGGAAGAAGAAGTAGTAAGAAAAATTTCATTGGGAACCTTATTTAAACAGTTCAACATTGTAACTCAATCCTACTGTTATTATTTTTATTTTATTTTTATTTTTTGAGACGAAGTCTCGTTCTGTCACCCAGGCTAGAATGCAGTGGCATGACCTCGGCTCACTGCAACCTCCGCCTCCCAAGTTCAAGTGATTCTCCTGCCTCAAACTCCTGAGTAGCTGGGATTACAGGTGCCCGCCACCACGCCCAGCTAATTTTTGTATTTTTAGTAGAGACAGGATTTCGCCATGTTGGTCAGGCTGATCTCAAACTCCTGACCTCAGGTGATCTGCCCCGCTTGGCCTCCCAAAGAGCTGGGATTACAGGCATGAGCCACAGCGCCTGACCCTATTACTGTTATTATTATTATTTTTTTTTGAGACAGGGTCTCGCTCTTTCGCCCAGGCTGGAGTGCAGTGGTGCAGTTTCAGTTCACTGCAGCCTCTGCCTCCCAGGCTCAAGTGATCCTCCCACCTCAGCCTCAATGAGTAGCCGGTGCCATAGTCACATGCCACCACGCCTGGCTGATTTTTGTATTTTTTGAGACAGAATTTCGCCATTTTGCTCAGGCTGGTCTTGAACTCCTGGGATGAGGTGATCCACCCACCTCGGCCTCCCAAAGTGCTGGGATTGTAGGTGTGAACCATGTAATACCACCCTGCCCGGCTATTTCTTATATATATGGCATATTTTTAAACATTTGTCTATACATACTTTTACTGTAAGTACTCTTTTTGTTTCCTGCTTTTATCATTAAAACGATCTTAAGTATTTTCCCAAGTTATTACTTACTATATCTAGATCTTATTTTATTTTATTTATTTATTTTTTTTGAGACGGAATCTCGCTCTGTCACCCAGGCTGGAGTGCAGTGGCCAGATCTCAGCTCACTGCAAGCTCCGCCTCCCGGGTTTATGCCATTCTCCTGCCTCAGCCTCCCAAATAGCTTGGGGCTACAGGCACCCACCACCTCGCCCGGCTAGTTTTTTGTATTTTTTTTTTTTTAGTAGAGACGGGGTTTCACCATGTTAGCCAGGACAGTCTCCATCTCCTGACCTCGTGATCCGCCCGTCTCGGCCTCCCAAAGTGCTGGGATTACAGGCTTGAGCCACCGCGCCCAGCCTAGATCTTATTTTTAAAGCTACGATCATTACTACCACTGTTGTGTTTTCTATACCTGCAACTGTTGGGTCTTCAGATTCCTTCCAGTTATTTGTGATTGTAACTATATCTGTGTTGGACATCTCGAGATAACTCAGTCTCTTGAATGAGTTTTATAAAAGATGTTGTGATTTTAGATAATCACCTAGTTTCTCCCTCTACTTTTAAATAATATTAAATGAATTCCAGGCACATAAAATCATTACTTGACTCTGAGTACATGTGTTTTCTATGATAGCATGAGGTAGAGTTTATATTAACTTTGATGACAACATTTCTAGACATTAAGTTGCTAGGTAGTTTTTTTTTTTTTCTGATTTGTATTCTCTCTTGATATTTTCCCACTTCTCCAACTTGACTTACAGCTTGTTAGATAAGGAACTTTGTATCTTTCAAAGGAGAGCCATTTATACTTTCATTGTTTAATTTATCCCAAATATCATTCATTCTCTTGTCCCAGCACATGTCATTAATCTAAATTTGTTTATAGTTGCAAATTTTGCTTTGGTTGGGTTTTATTCAGATTAACTCTGTAAAATTAAAAAGTAGTTACAGCTTTTAGAGTATAAAATTTAAGTTCTCTTCTTTGCTATACCTCAGTGATATAGTTACTAATTAAGCAACAGGTATTTACTGAGTTTCTATGAGGTTCACTGTGTTTAAAATTGAGCTGTGTACTGGGGGGAAAAAACACTCTACGTGGTGGTAGATATCCCATCTAATTCTAAAATCCCCAAATGGTCAATCAATGAAGTACAGTCATGTGCTGCACAAGGATGTTTTGGTCAATGATGGTTTGCATATATGACTGTGATCCCATAAAATTATAATGGAGCATACCTGATACATAGCACTTGGTACTGTCATTGCAGATCAAGTAGGGGAAGTGACTGACATTAGGTAACAGTGCTAGGACATTTGATTTTCCATATGAAAATATATAAGTAAAAATACACATACTATCTAGGTTAAAGCACACTCTTATGTTGGCACAGTGGCAAAATCATCTAACAACACATTTCTCAGAACCTATCCCTACTGTTAAGTGACGCATGACTTCAATCTTAGGTTTATAGATTGAGAGAGGACCAAGGATCATCAGACCTCTGTGGTTCATTCCTTATATTTACTGAAGATGAAACTGTGATCCAGAAAAGGAAATGGCATACTCCGGGTCACTGTGTAATTGTAGACTTCTGTGTTGGTAGTGACTCCCAGCCTCTTCCACTAGGTCCGTTCCTTCGTTTTGTGATATAATACCAAAGATAAGTGGAAATATTAAAATTTGACTGTTAAAAAGTTGACTGTTGCAAAAATGTCAAAAAAACGTTGACTGTTGCAAAAAAAAAAAAAACTGAAAACCAAAGTGTATTATTTTTATGTAGATGACCCTTTCTTGGATTTAATTTCTAGTATTCTCTTCTCTAAGCTATGTTAAGGGAATTTACAAATATTTCAAAATATCAAATAGGAAAAGCATCATCTGAAAATGTGTAACTCAGAAAATGCCCACTTTTCACCCTTCTCTTTTCTCTCTTGCTTTTTCTCCCGCTTTCGCTCTCCCTCTCACTGTGTCTCTCCTCCCTCTAAAACCTGATTTTTTAAGAAACAAGGCTATTTGATGAAGATATGTATAAAGTTAGAATTCTCCTGCTGGTTGACAACTACTATGCATTTTTTGAATACTTGAGTTTTGTGTAGCATGAGAATTTAGTTGTCTACCCTATCCTTATGCGATTGATTCGTACAAATGACTGCCTCCTATGTGACATGTGTTTTTCCAAGGGCTGGGGTGTAAAAGAGGATAACAATGAGTGTTTCTTACTATTTTGAGGCATAAGCTAATTGATTCGAACTGTCTGTGTTCTGAGGTCTTGTTCTACGTGGCTTTGGAATGGGGTTAATGTTCTTTATTTCCTTCTGTGGGATAAAATACTTACCAATGCAAAATTGTCATCAGGAAGGGTCATATAATTTCATTAGCTAAGTTCTCATTATAATATTCTGTGTATGCTACATACATAGAATAGAAAGTTCTTGGCCGGGCACGGTGGCTCAAGCCTGTAATCCCAGCACTTTGGGAGGCTGAGACGGGCGGATCATGAGGTCAGAAGATCGAGACCATGCCGGCTAACATGGTGAAACCCTGTCTCTACTAAAAAATACAAAAAACTAGCCGGGCGAGGTGGTGGCCACCTGTGGTCCCAGTTACTTGGGAGGCTGAGGCAGGGGAATGGTGTGAACCCGGGAGGCGGAGCTTGCAGTGAGCTGAGGTCCGGCCCACTGCACTCCCAGGCTGAGCCGAGTGAGTCTCTGTCTCAAAAAAAAAAAAAAAAAAAAAAGGAAGTTTTATGAACTTATATTTTTTCTGATTATAAATATAAAACCATCTCATTATGGGGAATTTGCAATTATAGAAAAGTAGACAAATGCAAAAATAAAAGTAATTTAGACTCCTGACCCTGAAAATAACATATATTTCCTTCTATTCTTTTTTTAATGAAATGTACACATAGTTAACAAAATTGTAGCCATACAGTATATAGTATTTATGCATCCATTTTTTAAAAATTTAGCGTTTCATGATGAGCATTTTCCTGCGTCATGAAGTGTTCTTAAAGACATCTGGAATGGTTGTATACCACATCATCCTTTCAGATACAGTAACATTTAAAGAACTATTCTTCAGTATTGGGTATTGACACCATGTCCAGTTTTCCTGTAATATGTTGAAGTTGGCATATTTGTGCACAAATATTTGTCTTTTTTTTTTTTTTTTTTGAGACAGGGTCTACTCCATCACCCAGGCTCACATGTGGTATGATTATAGCTCACTACAGCCTTGATCTCCCAGGCTCAAGTGATCCACACCACCTCCTGAGTAGCTTAGACTTCAGTTGCAAACACCACGCCCAGCTAATTTTTATATTTTTTGTAGAGACACATTTTTGCCATGTTGCCCAGGCTGAGCTCGAACTCTTGGGCTCAAGTGATCTGCCCGTCTTGGCCTCCCAAAGTGCTGGGATTACAGGCATGAACCACTGTGCCTGGCATATTTGTCTATTAATTTGCATTTCTGTAGATGTATTCTATAGAGGGAAAATCAGTAGAAGAACAGTTATGTAATTCTTACAGATTCTCCATGCGTCTAGTCATCTTGCTTTTTCTCATCCTACCAGTACTGGATGAGAATGTTTATTTCACTGAACTTTGCCAAAGAGTTTCAACGTTTTTTGTTATCATCTAAATCATAAGAGAAAAAGGTGTATCTTTTTTTTTTTTGAGATAGAGTCTCGCTCTGTGTCCCAGACTGGAGTGCAGTGGCACGATCTCCGCTCACTGCAAGCTCCCCCTCCTGGGTTCACGCCATTCTCCTGCCTCAGCCTCCTGAGTAGCTGGGACTACAGGCGCCTGACACCACACCCAGCTAATTTTTTGTATTTTTTTTAGTAGAGACGGAGTTTCACCGGGTTAGCCAGGATGGTCTTGATCTCCCAACCTCATGATCCGCCCACCTTGGCCTCCCAGAGTGCTGGGATTACAGGTGTGAGCCAGCGCGCCCGGCAAGGTGTATCTTATTTTTAAAAATTTTATTTTATTTAATTATTTGATTACAAATGAAGTCCCAGAAGTTGTATTTGTTTCTTTAGGCTGTTTTTAATTGTTCATTAGAACAGCCAGGGTTTGAAGGAGTGGGGATATTGGGAAAGCCAGGGTACTGAGAAAATAGGAAAGGGGTCTTGTCGTTGGGAGGCCACTATACCAGTGGCCCTTGTACCAGGACTAATACAGTACTTTGAAGCTTTAAATTCATTTCTTTATTCACCAAATAATTATTGAGTGCTTACTTGTTCTGGACAAGTAGGCATTCAGTAATTTTAGGCAACCAGGATACATCAGTGAACAAACATACATAAAAAAACAAAAGACTCTTTTGCAAATTGGGTGGATCAATCTCAGTGTTGTATAGGGAGGAGAAACTTAACAAATCACTGAGCAATGCACTCAGCACAGTAAGAGTAAGCAGTTGCTGCTATTCTTACTACTTCTGCTATTGCTCTGTTATCCTCAGCAGCTAAAATAAAAAAGTGTTGTCACCCAGATCCTTTCAGGAGTTTCCCTGTCACGTGGAGGACACACTGTCATATAGGTACTGTCCTCCCCAGCCCAAGAAGCTTCTCCCCATTTCTCTTTTAGCTCCGTACTCAATGAGCCAGCATCCTTTGGTCCAGTGGTTCCAGAAGCTTTGAGAGAAGCTTGGCATTAGTGTCCATTTAAGCACTAAGACCTTTGGAACAGGCCTGTGGACCTGGGGGTGGGGCTCCAGAGTGCAGTGGGGGCACTGGGAATTACAGCCCCTCTCTGGGTGTTTGCTCTGTGAGTCTGTAAGCCCAAGCAGCTCATTCTCATTCATTCCAGAATGAAGGAATTAGAAAGGAAGAGAAATTGAAAGGAAAGTGCACTTCATCTCTCTCTCTGCCCTTTCTGGGATTTCCCTGCACTCAGCACCAGTGGAAGGCAGATGGGCACCCATGCCCTGGACCATGCTCTGCTTTCTCTCTGTTCTTCCTGTTCCTGAGAATGCACGTAGAAACTGGACTGTTGCTGTGTACTTGTCTGATTCCTGCTAACACCCTTTCAAAACAGGACCAATTTTTTGATGGGAAATTGACTATCTCAGGTGCCGACATGATGAAGGTATAGCTTGTTTTTTTGGGACTAGCATGTTCCCAGGCGGGCATGGATTTGGAGTATGCCTTGGCTGAGTTTGGGTGCCAGTTCTTGGGCATGGCCTGAATACTTTCAGTCAGTTTTCCCCACCTGTGGAACGGGTAGAATGAAAGAACCTGCCTTATAGGAATGCTGTGAAAATGATGCAAAGAATAGCATAGGTTGGGAGTTCCGGTTTCCATCTTGGGTTGGGGGCCTGGTCTTGCTACTTGTCAGCTTTCTGATCTTGAGGAAGTAATCAGATTTCTTGAAGCCTTTTTTTTTTTTCTGCAGAAATAGATACTAAACTAGTACCTCCCCTGTGAAGTAGTTGAGGATTAACTAAAATTTTTTCAGGTAGAAAGTGCTTAGAGCAATGTTTTATACACAGCAAATGCTCAGTAAATGTCGGCTCCGTAATACCAGTTATTTTTATGATTAGCACAGTACATGCAATGTAGTCAGTTCTCAAGGAGGTTAATAATCTTTATGATTAATTAAAAATTCAAGATATGGAAAGTATTTTTAAATATCTTCCATAAATATATATATTAAGGAGAGCCTGATAGGAATAGAAATGAAACAGGCATCCTGGTACTATCTTTTGGCCCAAAATAGAAAAAAATTAAGGTACTAAGTAGAAAGAAATGAATTTTGAATTTTTTTGGATAACACTGTATTTGAAATCATCTCTCTCTTCTGCTCATTTCTTATGTGCCACCAGAGGGTAAGGTGTAGTACCACTCAGAGGGATCTTATGGGCTTATCTTCACTAAGCTTTGTTGCAGCTTAGATTTTTTTTTTTTCACTCTGTCACCGAGGCTGGAGTGCAGTGCCACAATCTCAGCTTACTGCAACCTCCGCCTCCTGAGTTCAAGCGAGTCTCCCCCTCTCAGCCTCCTGAGTAACTGGGATTACAGGTGCCCGCCATCACTCTCAGCTAATTTTTTTTTTTTTTTTTTTTTGTATTTTTAGTAGAGACAGAGGTTTGGCATGTTGGCCAGGCCGGTCTTGAACTCCTGAACTCAAGTGATCCACCTGCCTTGGTCTCCCGAAGTGTTGGGATTACAGGCATAAGCCACTGTGCCCAGTCTCAGCTTAAATTTGAGGGCTAATAATGTAAAAGGCCAAGCCGTTGCCATCCGGATGTTCCTGAGTTCAGATGGAGAGATCTGGGCTCACGTGCTTTTCAAAATTTAAACCATGGACTGAAGTACTGTAAATAGGTTTTCTAGGGCTGTTTGTGAGGTTCATTGGCTCTAACATAATGTTATTTTAGAAGTTACACATAAACACTGCATTAAAAGAGCATTAGGCTCTTGACAGGCCTGAGAGCGCTTCGCATTGAGCAATGTGGGTAGAAACCACGTCGTCAGGTATTCACCATGTCCTAGGCTGGATGGGAGGATGTGTGTGTTCTACAGTGCAGGGAACCAGAATCCCTGTCTCTTTGGAAGAACATGAAGAGGGTGCTTTCTCACCACTCAGATGCATTTTGAGATAGCAGAGGGTTGGCTGTTTGTGGGTACAGTTGGCAGGAATGACCTTGACCCCATTATTATCTGAAGGAGAGAGAGAGAGAGAGTGAGTGTGTGCACGCACACGTGGTTGGTGTTAGCCACCCTTTCTCGGAAAGCTCCAGAATCTGTCTTTTTCTTTTTACCTTGAGATGGGGTCTGACTGTTGTCCAGGCTGGAGTACAGTGACATGATCATAGCTCACTGCAGCCTTGAACTCCCTGGGCTCAGGTGATCCTCCCATCTCAGCCTCCTGAGTAGCTGGGTCTACAGGCACGCACCACCATGCCTGGCTACTTTTTCTTCTCTTTTTTTTTTTTGGTAGAGAAGGGACTTTGCCATGTTGCCCAGGCTGGTAGGATCTGTCGTTTTTAACAAGGAATTAGAGAAGGCTGCTTCGTGTGTCTTCATGACGCCTAACAAGCTGTTTTCTCTCTTTGTTCCTTCAAAAATGCATACAGTTTAATTTTTCTTTAGCTATACAGGATAACTCTCATCATAACAACAAACAGTAAGGAAAACATAAATACGAAAGCAAACATTAGCATAAATTCACTCCCTGGATCACAACTTGGACCATTTGGGAGACCATCCTTCTAAACATTTCTCTCCTCCCATTGGTTATTGAATAGACCTGGGCCATCCAATATGGTAGCCAATTATCATAGGCAGCTCTCGAGAAGTTGAAATGTGGTACCCTTAATTATTTTGAAAACAAAGAAAAGATATTGTAGGCTGGGCACAGTGGCCGAGGCCTGTAATCCCAGCACTTTGGGAGGCCGAGGTGGGTGGATCACTTGAGGTCAGGAGTTTGAGACCAGCCTGGCCAACATGGTGAAACCCCATCTCTACTAAAAATACAAAAAAATTAGCTGAGCATGGTGGTGGGCGCCTGTAGTCCCAGCTATTCAAGAGGCTGAGGTAGGAGAATCACTTGAACCAGGGAGGCAGAGGTTGCAGTGAGCTCAGATGGCACCACTGCACTCCAGCCTAGGTGACAAAGCGAGACTCTGTCTCAAAAAAAAAAACAAAAAACAAAAAAACAGATAATTTTGGTTATTGATTATAGGTTAAAATGATAATATTTTAAATATATTGGATTAAAATGTACTATTAAAATTAATTTGATTCACTTCATTTTACTTATTAAAATGTACCCATTAGAACAATTTACATTTGTGGCTTGAATTCTATTTTTATTGAGTAGTTTGGTATAGACACATAACAGTTTTCTCTCGCCCAGGAGTATGCTACATTTTTTCCTACTTTTAAACATTTAAAATGTTACTCATATCTCTCCGTAACAATCAATATATAGCAACATTATTATTACTATTTATAGCTATGTGTAAATACATCACAGTTATCTAACCATTTCCACTTTGTTGGATACTCGAGATTGTATACAAAAAGCTTGTATATGCATAGTTGCAAGCCTGTCTATTTCCTAAGGACTGTTTCTCAACCTCAGCTTGTTTTTGTTTGGGGCTGACTAGTTTTCTTGTGGGAGACTGTGCTGTGCATTGTAGGATATTTTGCAGCATCCCTGGTCTGTACCTGCTGGATGCCTGTAACTCTGCTCCCCACTCACCACCCCTGCCCCATGCATGACAGGGAAAAAATATCCTCAGACGTTGCCAAGTGTCTCATGGAGGAAAAAATTGCCCTAGTTGAGAAGCACTAATTTAAGGCAAATTACCAGATTGGGACATGCTGGGTGAAAAGCTATATGTATTTAAATTTGATGAACATATATTGATTTATATTGGAATTTTATGTATATATTCCCCAACTCTTTTCTGGAACAATGGTATCAATTCCTATTTTTCTTTTTTTCTTTTTTTTGTTTTGAGATGGAGTTTTGCTCTTGTCACCCAGGCTGGAGTGCAATGGTGTGATCCTCCCAGTTTCAAGCAATTCTCCTGCCTCTGCCTCCCAAATAGCTGGGATTATAGGCTCCTGCCACCACACCCAGCTAACTTTTGTATTTTTAGTAGAAGACACAGTTTCGCCATGTTGGCCGGGCTGGTCTCGAACCCCTGACCTCAGATGATCTACCCACCTCAGCCTCCCAGAGTGCTGGGATTACAGGCCTGAGCCACCATGCCCGGCCCCAATTCCTAGTTCTGTCAAGACTAACAAAGATCCTCATTAAAGGCCTCTAAGAGATTTATGAAGGTGGGGCTGGGTATTATTTAATTGGCATTTACTTGTTAGGAATTGTTTGTTTGTTTGTTTTTGAGACGGAGTCTTGCTTTGTCACCCAGGCTGGAGTGCAGTGGCATGATCTCTGCTCGCTCCTACCTCTGCCTCCCGGGTTCAAGTGGATTCTCCTGCCTCAGCCTCCTGAGTAGCTGGGACTACAGGTGTGCACCACCACACCTGGCTAATTTTTGTATTTGTAGTAGACATGGGGTTTCACCATGTTGGTCAGGCTGGTCTTGAACTCCTGACCTTGTGATCTGCCTGCCAAAGTGCTGGGATTACAGGTGTGAGCCACCGCCCCCGGCCAGAAATTTGTTTAATCAAATTGCTGCTGTCCTGAGATCGGATATTTTAAGCACCACGATGGAGGCAAGCTGGGTTTTTTTCTGGGAAGCCAGCTTGGCAGTGAGATACCATAGACCACCTTTTGTAGCCTACTGTCTAGGGCTTCTATGCTCATAAAGGGGGGAAAGATGGAGAACATCAGAGAAGACAAATCTCTTACTCCTTTTTAATTTATCTAAGACTTTTCTAACTGTAAAAAACAGGAATAATATCAAAAGCTATTGATGACAATAGCTAATTATTGAATGTTTGCTGTGTGTCAGGCCCTGCTTAATGCCCTTATGTATAATTTCATTTCAACTTCAGAAAAATCTGGTTTCTCTGGGTTAGGTAGGGGCTACTGTTTCCCACAGGCACAGAGAGGGAGCAGCCATTCACCCAGCATGCCCAGGTCACATCCTTCGTGTGTGTTGTGGCCAGGACTTGAAGTAGGCAATCTAAGTGACCACACTCTTCATTGGCTCGTGCTTTGATCACATATTTGGGCTTTTCCTGTGTGCCAGCCACAGCATTCTTTGCTGAGTTTATATTAGTGAACCAACAAAGACAAAACTGGACCCTCAGAGAGCTATGATCCCACCACCTTACCCCACTCTAGGCAATAGAGTGAGACCTCAACCTTAAAAAAATTTAATTAATTAAATAAATACTCCAACAGCATTTTTTTTTTTTTTACTTAGGGAAAATGCCTCTATGAAGGTAAACAGTTTAGTTGAGATGAAAAGGAGTTAGACATGTAAGGATTAGCGAGAGATCAATGCTTCCAGGTGGGAGCGAACTTGGCATGCTTGAAGCAAAGAAATAAGGCCTGTGTGGCAGGAACATAATATGCAGGGAGGAGTTGGAGGCTGCAGTCATCAGACTGATGCACGTGGCAAGAGGCTGTTGTGGACCAGGCTGTCATTTGGACTGTGGTGTTGATAGTGGACAGGGAAGGAAGAAGAAGTCTTTAAAGGCTGTCCAACAACACATGAATGGATAAAGAAATTGTGCTGTATATACGCAATGGAATACTACTCAGCACTAAAAAAAAGAGTGAAATCTTGTCATTTGTGGCAACATAGATGGAACTGGAGGACATTGTGTTAAGTGAATAAGCCAGGAAGAGAAAGTTAAACACCACATGTTCTCACTCATATGTGGAAGTTTAAAAAAAAAGTTGTTCAGCCGGGCATGGTGGCTCACACCTGTAATCCCAGCACTTTGGGAGGCCGAGTCAGGCTGATCACGAGGTCAGGAGATCGAGACCATCCTGGCTAACACAGTGAAACCCCATCTCTACTAAAAATACAAAAAGTTAGCCGGCGTGGTGGCAGGTACCTGTAGTCCCAGCTATTCAGGAGGCTGAGGCAGGAGAATGGCATGAACCTGGGAGGCGGAGCTTGCAGTGAGCCGAGATTGTGCCACTGTACTCCAGCTTGGGCAACAGAGCGAGACTCCGTCTCAAAAAAAAAAAAAAAAAAAAAAGGTTGATCTCATAGAAGTACAAAGTAGAACAGAGGATACTAGAGGCCGGGAAGTGTAGGGGGAAGGGAGAGATTTGTTAAAGGATACAAAATTACAGCTAGGTTGGAGGAATAAATTCTGTTGTTCTATACCACTGTAGGATGACTGTATAGTTAACAGCAATACATAGTCTCAAACAGCTAGGAGGAGGATTCTGAACATTCCTAACACCCAGAAATGATTAGTGTTTGAGATGACAGATGTGCCTATCACTCTTACGTGATCACTGTGCATTATATGTATTGAAACATCACTTTATGTAAACATCGCCATGCATATATACAGTTGTTTATTGTTTGTTGATTAAAAAATAAAATTTTAAAAAGGATATACTTAGGGGTTAAAATTAGGCAGCAATCACTGATGGACAGAGTAAGGGATGTGAGAGTGAAGGAATGGTTAACGATGCCACCTAAATTTCCGATGTGAGCATCTCTGATGGAGATACTGGCTGAGTGAGTAGCGTGTTGGGAGAGCCCTAATGTGGAGTTGGAAGATAAACTGGATTAGACACATCTCAGATTTTTCAGGAAAGAACCGTTTGCATCTTTTTTTCTCTCTTGTAACCAGGAATGCCAGAAATTCCTATATTATGGGAGCAAAACTGAGCTCACAGACTACCTTTTGAACCTTGTACTCAGAATGACTTAGGCTTCTAAGTCCTGATATTTCGTCCAGAAAACATGGTAACTGAAGACCGTGCAGAGAAAGTAACCCCATAGCTTAGAAAAGGGAGAACATGAGAAAACAGCCAAGTGTCACTGCTCCATACTTTTCTCACGAGTCTGCAGAAATTGCTTGTAAAAATAAACGTGCATTTCATAATGCAGAAGCCTGATTTCTTTTTAATCATTGACTTTTTGGGTGTTTGCTGATTTTTTCAGGCTTGTTGATTTGTGCTGTGTCTACCCGTCATTTGTGCAAATTAGCGTGGCTTAACTATAAATGAAAATGTCAAAGTTACTACATTATTTAAAATTGAAGAATAATTAGACTGGAGGAAAACAGGCTAAAAGGATGCTGCAGGATATGTTAAAGGTGGGAAAGGACAGGGAAAAAAAAAAAAAAAAAAAACGAAGAAGTGATAAGCATAAGAAGATGGGCAACCTCCAGGCACACGGACATGTGATTACTACACTGTGTAACTCTAATAGTGCAGCCTGTGCCCACAGGCCTCACATACACCACTAGGTGTACGTTCAAATGATTTTCTTCAAGGCCTATGAAAAGGTGGTGGGGAATATCTTACAAGGTGGTTTGGATTCTGCAGTAGAATTGTGCCTCTGTATGTTTTGTTTTCAGCGTCCATCAAAGACACCTCCTTGTCTGAACCTATCAGAAAACTGCCGAAACAAAACAAATTAAGAAAAGTAAAAGGGAAGGCCAGGTGTAGGGTACATGAGGTGGGAATAGGGATTAATCCTTCCAGCTGTCAACGTTGTTGACTCTGTTAGGTCACAAATGCAGTGGGGAAAAGGGACTGTTACTTCTAGGGACTTATACCCACTCAGGTGATAAAAGGCCTGTGTTCAGGGTTATAACTTGTAACATTATCTGTGGGGGTAAAAGCAAAGAAATTCCGTAAATGTCTGTCAGGAGGGAATTGTAAATTATGATGCATCCCCAGGATGAGGGACTCTCAGGGACATCACTACACAGCTGTTAAAAAAGAACGTACACCTGTAGGTACTGGTATAGAAATATCTCCAATATATATTCAGTGACCAAGTGGATAAATAGAATACTATTTGGATGAAGTGGGAGAAAAAGAAATATACATGCAAAATACATATGTGGTTGTATTGTATACAGAATATTTTTGGAATGGAGAGACAAGAAACTGGCAACAATGGATACCTTTGGGAAGGGAAACTGGTAGTTGCGGGGGGCTGTGGAATTTCTTTTTCCTGCTTACCTCTTTGGTGCTGTTTGATTATGTGTATATGAGTATATAATATGCATTTAAATGTAGCTCTAGAATGGCAAAGAGCAAAGTGTTACTACGTAAAGGGGCAGCGAGCCCTGCTAAAATTGATCGGATACTAAATTTTGATAATCTATCTTTTAAATCCTTGCTTTTAATAAGAGTGAAAATCAGATAAGATTGCTGATGGATTTCAGAAACCCAGTGATGAGAAACTTGATTTTGCCCAGATCTACCCAGCCTTTACTTCCAGCTTCTGACTCCTGACTTTCGATTCCGTATGGCTTGTCTCCTGTAATGCTAAATTATTATCTCCACCTCTGTAGATCACTGTTATCGAAAATACTTTTTTAGTTGTATGCCATATAAGACTCAGCCCACACTGGCTCAAGCAGAAAGAGACTTTATTTGATGATGGAACTGAATATGTCAGGTGTAGCCCTGGCTAGACAACCCCATCTTTGCATTTCTCACCTTTGCTCTCTTCTGAATTGACCCCATTTCTAATAGGACCCCTTTCCTGGTGGTGACGAGCTCCAGCAGCTCCATCCTTGTCACCTTGCTGCTCCAAGGGGTGCAGGGAAAGTCTTAGCCTCTTGTCCTGACTCTTCAGGGGTGGCCTTGGGTCATGTGCTTCTACGGACCATATTTCTTCTTAAGGACCTTAGTTACGGTGGCCAATCTTGAGGGTTGCCTTTCATTTATCTGCATCTTCTGCTTTCTGTTTGCAACATAGTAAAAATGGATAAATCCCTGAGCTCCTGTCGGCCTGGGAACACTGAGATGAATAAAACATGTCCACAGATCTCAGGAAACTCACAGCATGGTAGAGAAGGCACTGGTGCTAATATGGAAGTCTTTTATGATGTGAAATATTCGACCCAATGAATTGGAAGGGAGGGCTCCTTCCTTTATACTTGGGAAAATTAGCGGAAGACTCCTAAGGGAGATAACCCTGCAGTGAAGGCTCTTGGGAGGAGAAGGACTTCTTCAGTAGACAGGTTAGAGGGATTGGGTGAAGCCATTCCAGTCTGAGAAGAGCATGAGCAGACAATTTGAATTGTCATCAAGTTGTATTTATCTAGCCTCACAATGGCCCTTGCGCTGCCCTCTTCTCATTCGGTAGCCACCATCCACGACCAGCGCTTTCACGGAAATCACTCAGTGCTCAGAATAGTAGAGCATTTGATTCCTTTGCGATGCATTTGGCATGAAGTCATTTATTACTTCGTATTGTTATTTATTTTTCTCCCTCCCCCTAGTTTCTTTTTTTGCTCATTGTCTCGGCTGCACAGTTAGTGCCCTATTATCAAGCAGTCGACCCCGATTAGCAAAGGGTTGTGTTCCAAGGACAGACTTTGTCATCAGAAACTTTGTTCTCAGATACTGAAATAATGGAGGCGGCTTAGGGCTGCATTCAAGGAAGACTGAAGGGGGATGGGCACGTTTGAAAATATCAGCCAACTTTTGTGCAAGAACACACAATACAGGAGTCTTGAACCTGCCAAGGCAAGGGGATTAGAGGAGAGAAGGAAGCAGCTGAGTTAGGGATGTGGTAGCGAGGAGGAAAGTGAGGGCCTGAGCACATATTGGAGGTGGGAGTCCAATTCGGTTACAGCGGTGTAAGCATCAGATGACATTACTCCACATAAGCGGACATGTCTGAAGGAGGACAGGGCCGGATGCAAATTATCATTTGATTGTTAGTTGGCCTTGTTCCTTCCCAGTGCCTCATTGCCGGTATTTCTTAGAAACTGAACGTGAATTCACACTGAGCTGATTCCTCACACAAACCTGAATCCGGCCACTCTTAAGTGGACCCCATGGGACACAAGGACCAGAAGGAAGAAGGATGTACACCTTACTGCCTCTGTTCGTTGTACAAGAGAGGATTGAACAGCACAGAGGGAGCCAGATGGATGCGCACACACGAGTGTGAGGCCTCCCCTTAGCCCTAATTCGTGTGTAGTGAAAAGTGAGGAGGCCCTCCTGGGGGAGGGACAGAGCAATTTCCCTTCTCCAGATGCTGCACCTTCCAAACCAAGGACGACCATGGCCTTGAGACAGTTGCCTCCAGGTCCAGAAATAAGCTAGACCTGAGCTTTCCCCTAGCAGCTCTGGAAGAGATGACACCCTTGAAAAGGTATCTGCAGCAATCCTGCAAAGACTTTCCAGTCAAAAAAATGAACCAAAGTCAGGTGACCCTAATAAGGAGCAGAGCTCTTTCTCCCAGTTAGTTAGGAAAAGCGGAAAATATGAGTGTCTTCTCTTTGGCGTAACACTTAACTGCAGCCCAGTGACATTAAAGGCTTCCTAGTCAGTGAGAATAAAGGACTGAGAAATGAATTTCTAGTTTTGAAGGAAAACAAGGGACTAGAGACCTGTGTGAGAAGAGCAGGGGATCAGGTACCCGGGGTGGGGGGTCGGGGGATAAATGTGGGACACAGGCATGGAAGCTTCTAGGTCTTCTCTATTACTGAGGCCACCTACTGCTACTTGTCCTCCCCAAATCCCCCACCCCTAGTATATTGCAGGACCCATGGGAGCAATACAGTAAGGGTCATATTGGTTTTGCTCACCACTGTTGAGTATAGTCCTACAGAGCCTCAGGAGGACATTAAGGTTGACCCACCCAGGATGCCGAAGACACTGCTGAGAGAAAATTGTGCATATTATTTCTCATTTTCATTGCTGAATTTTCCCTTTTAATCTATTTATCAAACTTTGACTCTTGCTTCTCCTATAAGTGGTGATTTTTTTGCACAAAAGAACCCCATTATTCCACGTGTATAGAATGTTGATAGATATAGTACTGCCTTGTTCGGTGGTGGTTTTTTGGGTGTATGCCTTATCTTCAAGTCACTCTAAAATCCCAGTGGGTAGAGAACCTGTCTATTAAGACTCTTTTGATTCCTGATTTAGAATGTATAATAGGTGCTTTATAATTGATTATTTCCCCAGTGAGACTCTTAAGCTTTTCTGAGTACAAGAACAATGGCTTATATGTATTCATCGCCCCTGCCAAAATTTTGCACATAGTAGGTCTTGTCCTAGAGGCAGAACCGTTTTGGACAGCAGTTTTAACAATTCAGACACCCTGTAAAATGTTGTTTCTGTAACAATGCATGGCTTTGGACTTAAGCCCAGTGAAAGCACATTAGTGGTTATGAGTTTCTCCCTGTAAGATTTTTTCCTCTTTGTCTCCTTTCTATTTTTTGGTACGTGAGCAGGCTCTGTCTCTCTGTAGGGAAGCAGCAGACAGCTTCAGTGAGTACAAATGTTATATTCACTTGTGGAATATAGCCCCGAGATAATCATATGTACCAGTGATCCATCAGTAGATTCTATTACATGTGTGGTTCTTTTATCAAAGGAATTAAGTTCTCTTGATGTGTTAAAAAAACAGTACTGTTTTGGCCATCTCTGGAGTGGATGAATAGGTGTTTGGATGTCTGTCTAGATGGACAGCTTTGGATTGTTTTTTTCCTGAAATCTGGTAATTCCAGATTTACAGTGAATTTTCTCTTAAGTTGTATTTTCAAGTGATCACACCGAATTGGTGGGCAGCAGTTCTTTCTTTTACCAAAAAAGTAAAATTATCTTTATACTTTTTATCAACAAAATTAATTATTTAAGAAGTCTTTGTTAATTTTTTGTCTTTTCTCTCTCCCTACATTTGTTATTTGCCTACCACAGATCTTTAGATATGTTTCTGTTGGAAGGAAGTATTCTTTTTTTTTTTGAGACGGAGTCTCGCTTTTGTCACCAAGACTGGAGTGCAGTGGCATTATCTCGGCTCACTGCAACCTCCACCTCTCAGGTTCAAGCAGTTCTCCTGCCTCAGCCTCCCAAGTGGCTGAGATTACAGGTGTGCGCCAGTACACCGGCTAATTTTGTGTTTTTAGTAGAGTCGAGGTTTCACCATATTGGCCAGGCTGGTCTCGAACTCCCGACCTCAGGTGATCTGCCCACCTTAGCCTCCCAAAGTGCTGGGATTACAGGTGTGAGCCACTGCGCCCAGCTAGAAGTATTCTTTAAATAGATGGGTGCAGTAGCATTTACTTCATATCTTGCACCTGGGAGGGAGAATATCACTTGCCGAATGGCATAATAATTGATTTACCTCCTTGTCACTTTAGAATAAGACTTGATAACCTCGCCCCCCAGAAAGAGTTGAAGATGAAACATGACAGAGAAATTTATTGGCCAAGGTGTCCACTCCACTTGGTAACTTTTTAAGGGTCTGATCTGGGGTTATCTGTCCTGTAAGAAGATCAAGATCAACCCAGTTAAAACATGTTGGGCCCCATCCCTGCTAAGACCAGGTTACAGGATAAAACTCTCATCCCTCTTGGTTGTTAAGATGAAATTTTCATTCACTTAAAGCATAAATCCTTTGCATAATATTTTTATGCTTATTCTTCTCCTGTGTGTAAACCTTTATTTGGCACCTTCTTTCTTCTGTGGGATTGACTTTTTAGGGCAAATGAGAATTTTGAAGGTAATTACTCCCCTCCTCCATTCCTGTATCTTTAACTACTACCAGGTCCCAGTGACACTTTGATAAAATTTTTTTAGAGCTACTCACTTGTGTTGCTGTGGTCCGCCTTGTCTTAGAGGCACATCATTTTTGCACATCAGTATTAACAATTCAAACACCCTGAAATGCTAATAGCACTAGTAAGCTTTTAATTCCATGGAATTTATTGCTTGCTGTATTTCCATGAATTTATAACGCTTTGATTCTTAAGAGCCCCATTTAATCAGTTTTGCCTGGCACCGAACATAATAAACAACTTGCTGGTGAAAAAGTGCCACTTGGGGAGGCTGCTAACAAGGAAGTTAAATGCTTCTGCCACGAGCAGTTTCTTCGCTGTATTTTTCATGAGCTGTAATGTACTTTGCTGGCTTCAGAGCAGTGGTTAAACACAGTGACAAACCGAACCCACTCCAGCACTCGGAAACTCAGACTTTGCAAGGTGCTTTGGCAAAAAGTATAGAAGAAATCAACACTTTCAGCCTTTTTTCCCCCCGCCTCTAGCTTAATAATTTCTAATACTTTTTCATTATCTTTACCTTAATCTCTTAGCACCTGATTTATGGACTGGAATGGTGAGTGATATCAGTGGGCAAAAACAATCATTAGAGGCTGTTAAGGAACATTTATTGTTTATTTGGCTGCCTGTCTATAAAAGTACACATGAAGGCCCTAATAGCAAAATATCAAATTATCAAGTGCTTTAAAGCAGAAAATGTCATTTGTTTCTCAAAACTGCACCAACTTTATATAATTGCCCTTTTAATTATCCCTAGTGGCCCATGAAATTTGCAAAATAGAGCATCAAAGGTTTGATTTACTTACATGTTGCACTTTGGCGGGATTCTTAATGAATATTGTTTAGTACTAATGCTGAGATGGAATTCGTAAATGTTTATAGTGAGGGACTTACTTAGAAAAGCGGGGAGGCCAGTAATAAAACTGAATCAACTGGGTTCTTCAAGATGGAACAATATGGCCATATTCTTGGGCCTAACATTTTGAAAATTCTTTTATAGTGGAATTTTGTTTTAATTCAGGTCTAGATGAATACACATTAAGTTTAGTTTTGCAGAATCTTTTTTTTTTTTTTTCTGCCTAGCTGTCTTATCATTACTTTCCAAGGGCTTTTGAGGAATCATTTGTTTCCTGGCAATTTCAGATTAAAATCACCTGTTTCTTCATAAATTGTCATCTTCAAGGTAACATTGAGAACTGGATCTCTAAAATCTCATGTTTTGGAGATGATTTTTGTAACTGCAGACCTGTGGGCAGATTCCAGACTGAGAGTTTCTTCGCATCCCTGACCTCAGGTGATCTGCCCACCTTGGCCTCCCAAAGTGCTGGGATTACAGGTGTGGGCCACTACGCCCAGCTAGAAGTATTCTTTAAATAGATGGGTGCAGTAGCATTTACTCCTACTGCGCCCACCTCCCAGGTTCATGCCATTCTCCTGCCTCAGCCTCCCGAGTAGCTGGTACTATAGGCGCCCGCCATCACACCTGGCTAAGTTTTGTTTGTATTTTTAGTAGAGACGGGGTTTCACCGTGTTAGCCAGGATGGTCTCGATCTCCTGACCTCGTGATCCACTTGCCTCAGCCTCCCAAAGTGCTGGGATTACAGGCGGGAGCCACCACACCCGGCAACTGTATCTGATTTTTAGAATTATTTTCCACCTCCTTCATCTGGCTGATGGCAATTTAGAAGCTGAAATAATTTTAAAATCATTAAAATGATTTTAAAATCTGGGTTCGGGGATTCCTGGAATTGTTTTGTGTTATCTTCCTTTAAGTGTTGTGTGCATCATCATGTGCCATTAAATGAAAAAACAAAAATCCACTCTGAGTAGCTGTGAGTCCAGGAAGGGCCTGCGTCGGTAGTGGTGCCACGGCAGAGTGAAGTTTCTGTCTGTCTCCGTTCATTTACCTTCCCAGATTTTTGTCTTCCTTCTGCACAGATGAACCATGAGACTACATGTTGGGTAATAAAAGAAGTAATGATACAGGATGGTGATAGGGAGACCCTGGAATTTGATTCCAGCCTGGCTCAGTGGGCACAGGAAGCTCTCTCTTAATATCTCATTGATAGAGATATTAAATAATCCTGGTGGATAGGTGGACACCTGTGGAACATCACTTGTTAGACGTCCCCAGGTTGACAGCACACCAGCGATAACCGCCTGTTGGGTGTGGTGTGCCTGCTCGCTTCTTCCCAGCCCGCTGATGAGAATGTCACAAGGGACAGAATCGGGGGACTAACAGAAGTCTGTAAGATTACATCTCTCATTTCCCCTTTATCTACCTGACTTGTCACTCAGTCGGAGGGGCCGGCATGATGTGTCTCCAAGAAAACCATGTTGGTTTTTGCCTGGTAACTTGTTCTCAAAGTGATGGTAAAACGATTGTTCCCCCTCAGTATCTCCCCTGGTATGGAAGAGAAGAAGATTGGTTTTAATTACTTGGTTCATCAGTTTTTGAAGCTTCTTCATTATATCCCACTACCCCCCAACTTTCCCAGTCTTTTGGGGCTTTTCCTGCCCCTTGGAATCTCAGAAATACATTTGTCAGTTCTGAAGCGTTTTCGAATACTTTGTCTTAGTCCTTGTGATGTGACTGTATCTGGTTGTTGTTGTTGTTGTTGTTGTTGTTGTTGTTGTTGTTTTTGAGATGGAGTCTCTATCTGTTGCCCAGGCTGGAGTGCAGTGGCGTGATCTCAGCTCACTGCAAGCTCTGCCTCCCAGGTTCATGCCATTCTCCTGCCTCAGCCTCCCGAGTAGCTGGGACTACAGGCACCCGCCATCACACCCAGCTAAGTTTTTTTGTATTTTTAGTAGAGACGGAGTTTCACCATGTTAGTCAGGAGCCAGGATGGTCTCGATCTCCTGACCCTCATGATCCACTCGCTTCAGCCTCCCAAAGTGCTGGGATTACAGGTGTGAGCCACTGCACCCGGCAACTGTATCTGATTTTTAGAATTATTTTCCACCTCCTTCATCTGGCTGATGGCAATTTAGAAGCTGAAATAATTTTGAAATCATTAAAACACAGACCTTTTTTTTAAAATTTTGTATTTATTTATTTACTTATTTTTTTGAGATGGAGTCTTGCTGTGTCACCCAGGCTGGAGTGCAGTGCTGTGATCTCAGCTTACTGTAACCTCCATCTCCCAAGTTCAAGCAATTCTTCTGCCTCAGCCTCCCGAATAGCTGGGATTACAGATGCCCACTACCACGAGTGGCTAATTTTTGTATTTATAGTAGAGACAGCGGTTCACCTTGTTGGCCAGGCTGGCTTCGAACTCCTGACCTCAGGTGATCTGCCTGCCTTGGCCTCCCGAAGTGCTGGGATTACAGGCATGAGCCACTGCGCCCGGCCCAACACAGATATTTTTAAGTAATCTGTTAGCCCTGTCTACCAGAAGTGATAATATTTGCCTGGTTCAGCCTCTTTTATCTTATATAATTTTACGTAATTACATCTCCCACACTTCTCTATTGTGTCTTTTGCAAACTGTGTCTCTGTTCTTGCATTTTTAGCTCCATGACCTTGTCCTTCCTTATACAATCACTTTGTTTTTGGTCCTCACATCAGCAAAGTGATTTCCACCTGTTTACCATTTCTACTTGCAGATGCAGTTCTGTGCTCAGTCACCTTGCAGGCCTTGAGTACACGACTCTTGTCTTTCCATGACCTCTCTTGGATGCTTCAAGAACATCTAGCCATCGAGTCCTTTCTTTTAGATTTCTTTCCATCTGGACCTACTGTGTACTTCTTTAAATTTTTCTAATATTGAACCTCTTTGTAAGAAAAAAGGGCCACTCAAAAGTAGAGAGAGACCTGGACCACTTCCATTGCTTCAAAGCTCATAATATAATACTAATCTTTAATGCAAGGGCAAAGCAGATTTATAAAATTTATGGTATCTTCTCAAAGTTTAACTCAAATTTCAGTTAATGTTTACACACACACACACACACACACTCCCACACTCCCATAAAATGCAGCGTGATAATGATAATGTGACTCACAGGATTTATTCAAAACATTACTTCTGATGTATTGAGGTGATGTGGCCCAGTAATGGATCCGCAGGTTCAAGTTCTTTGATGAAGGATTAAATTCAATCCTGTCACTGTGTATCTGTGACGGGAGGTTAAATCTGATTTGGAAAGAGCATTGAAAGTCCAAAACTGCAGCCATAAAAAGAATGAAATCATGTTTCTTACTGCAACGTGGATGGAGCTGGTGGCCATTATCATAAGTGAAATAACTCAGAAACAGAAAATCAAGTACCACGTGTTCTCACTTACAAGTGGGAGCTAAACATTGGGTACACACGAACATAAAGGTGGAAGTAATAGACACTGGAGACCCCAAAACGGGGGAGGGGGAGGGTTAAAAATTACTTAGTGGATACAGTGTTCCCTATTTGGGCAGTGGGTTCACTAGAAGCCCAAACTTCAGCACTATGCAATAAATCCATGCAACAAACCTGTACCTATACCCCCTGAATCTAAGATAAAATAACAAAATATAAAATAAAATAAACAAAAGTTGGGGGCCAGGCGCGGTGGCTCACGCCTGTAATCCCAGCACTTTGGGAGGCCGAGGTGGGCAGATCACTTGAGGTCAGGAGTTGAAGACCAGCCTGGGCAACATGGTGAAACCCTGTCTCTACTAAAAATACAAAAATTAGTCATGTATGGTGGTGTGCACCTGTAGTCCCAGCTACTCAGGAAGCTGAGGCAGGAGAATCGCTTGAACCTGGGGTTCAGAGGTTGCAGTGAGCTGAGATCATGCCACTGTACTCCAGCCTGGGTGAGAGAGTGAGACTGTGTCTCAAAAAAATAAATAAGTAAAAAATAAAAGTCCAAAATTATGGCCCTTTGTGGATGTGAGTCCTGGGCTAGGTGGCTGTCTCACCTTGCCTCAAGGCTGTCACATTTCCAGGCACCTATGCACTTTCTTTCTCTTTTCCTGGCTTGCTTGCTGTTTTAACTCTTCATCCATCTTTGCAGCCCTAGAAATTCTTCCTTCCTGGTAAAACTTGAACCCACTATCTGATGGGTTTCAGGACCAGGCACCGTTCCCGCACTCTGCCTGGTTGGTCAAGACGACACCAAGTCATTAGACCTGCATGGCCTCTTGCACTTTGGAGATTTGCTCTCAACTTTTGGCACCCTTGTTTCCTGAGGTGTGAAATGAGCTCCTACCTTTTGATACCTGAAATGTGACCTTCACTTTTTGCCCCCTCCTCCATGATTCCAGTGAGGTTTTTCTTTGGGTGTTTGTCACTTGGTTCTCAGTTTCCTTCATACTCTTATCAGTTCTTTTGCAGTCGGTCCAGCGCTTCGTGTGCCCATGCCTGTTGCTGTAAATCATCTGCACCATGAACAAGTGCATGTTACTGGGGCAAGAGCTAGCCTGGGAAACCTAAGTCTGCACATTTTCCACCGTGTTGCATGTTTTCTGTTCTCTGCCTCTGTGTGTGTGCAAGACAGAGAGATAAGCTGTTTGTCAAGTCAGCTAGTTGCCTAGGTATCTTCGTCTCACATCTGGCTGTTTCCTCCTAGAGGAGAACCATCCAGTTGGCTTTCCAGGCCTGGAGGTGAGCTAATGGATGAGTGAATACTAGCAGTGGATGTTCCTCATCTCTTCAAGGACTTGCCTCGGAGTTCACTACCAAGGGATTTCTGAACTAGGAGCCATTCTTTACATCAGTTCTTGAGTCTTCTTTGATATCAAGGGAAAAATGATCCCTTCTCTTTTCTTTCTTATATCCTGTGCTTTGTCTCCTGGGTGATTTCTCTTCAGGTCAGTTGTGGGAGGTACCTAGAACAATGCTAAGATAGAGCTTAGTAAGTTTGGCAGATATAGTTGCTTTTGGCCAAGGTTGCTGTTAGACCAAAGAGAAACGGTCCAGAAATTTCTTGAGAGAGAAAAGAAGGTAGAATGTGTTGTTTTCTCTTTCTGTATTTCCTCCCCCAGTCACCTATAGATTCCTGGAATTAGAGCTAGCACTTCATGGAACAGAGCTGGACTTGCTCTGAAGCTTACAGCTGGAACCTCTGAGTGTGTATACATGCAGACTCTAGAATCAGATGAGCCAGACTGCATCCCAGCTCAGCAGCTTTCTCACTATGTGATCTTGTGCGAGCTGCCTGACCTCTCTATCTCTTTTCTCAACTGTATAATAGGGGAAATTGTACCCATTTTTAAAAAGTTGCTGTGAGAATTAAATCCAATATTGAATATAAAAGCAATAGAGTAGAGCCTAGTGTATAATGAACACTCAGTAAATGTTACAGTTATTTTTCATATTGATAGGAGTACCCAACACAAGACTGTTATCAGTTGCGTAATTCTTTACCTCCAGCTGAACTATAGGATGATAACTGTTGGATGGAGAGTTTTGTGTTTGGAAACTCAGAGTAGAAGACAGATGACGAGCACGCTGGGAACCTCCCTGCCCCTCAAATATAGTGCTCAGCAAACCAGCCAGGGAGAATAGGATAGGTGTTAAAGCAATTAGGAAATCTAATCAGATCCCTCCAAGTGGCAATGTTTTCAGAAGTCTAAGGACTTAAGAATTGAACTAATTTATCTAAAAGTGCATTCATGGCTCTCCATTCCTGATATCAAGATTTTATGAGTATTGCATTTCTCATCCTCATCTGACTGCGTTGTGGAATTATGGATTTTATATTTGTTGGCGGTTTACCATAAATAATCCTTGGGTCTTGTGAATTGATGTGTTTTGAAAAACATCACTTTTGTTTAGCTTTCCGGTCTGGGTACAATAATCTCTTCTCTCTAGAAGTCATTCCAGGGCAAGTCTTCAGGATGTTTGGTTTCCATGATAAGGTGATAAACATGAATGACTTGATCTTGGAGCCACCAAACTACATTGAGCTTTAAATTCTCCATTGGGTACAATGCTTACTTGCTTCTTACCCTGAAACTCTGGACTTACAAGTCATAGTTGTATGTAAGTATTGAATTCACTGAATAAGATTTTTCTCTAGACAGATACCTTTCTGAATCTGGGTTTCCTGACTGGGTGCAGTGGCTCACGCCTGTAATTACAACAATTTGGAAGGCCTATTCAGGAGAATTGCTTGAAGCCAAGAGTTCAAGACCAGCCTGGGCAGCAAAATGAGACCTCGTTTCTAATTTAAAAAAAAAAAAAATTAGCTGGGAGTCGTGGCATGTGCCTGTAGTCTCAGCTATTCAGGAGGCTGAGGCAGGAGGATCATTTGAGCCTGGGAAGTCAAGGCTATAGTGAGCCATGAATCACTCCATGGCACTCCAGCCTGGGTGACAAGAGTGAGACCCTATTTCAGAAGAAAAAAAAAAAAGAATATGGGTTTTCTCTGAGTATAGTCAACCTGATTGTTATTAATATTAAGTAATTTTGCAGGAGAACTTCGAAGTGAGTGAATCTCCACTAAGGAGTAGCTTAGGTATGGCTGGAGCTTGAGTAGGTAGAGCAGCTTTATGTAGAAACATAGGTAGTGAAGCATAGGCACCTTCCTCAAGGGGCAGGAACAGAGTTCACTCCTCACACCTCACACATCACAAAGGATCCCGCTTGTTGTAGGACATGATATACATAGCTGTAGAACACTGACTGAGAAGGAAAGTCAAGCATTTTAATTCAGGCCCCAGTTTGAGTAGACAGCAAAATTCAAGATAAGCAATAACAGAGCAATAAAAACCCAATTCCCCCACATCCGATTTTTATATTCTCCCAGCAGCCACTGGTATTCCTAGCTTTCATGGTTTTGCACAGGCTCGGTTTTGTTGTTTTACTTTTAGTTTTTAAACAGGTTTCAATTGCTCTCAGTTGGTATTCTACAGGACGGGAAGTCTGATTCTGTCCATGGCTGTGTCCTCTTTGTGCTGTGTACACAGCACAAAGAGCCATGTTTTCTTTAACTGCACACTGTGACCTAGCCCAGGGTGAGCATAGAGGTGTTCTGAAGGGCAGGGTTTGGAAAACACTGACCTTGGTTTTGCTGAGCTACTCCTGATTTGAAATGAATCACTTTCAGGGTTTCCTGAACTCTTCTAGCCACTGTATGAGAAGCCCTATCTCAGGTGCTTTGGGCATGTTTTACTTTTGCTTGCAAAGGGCTAGCCATTTTGCCAATGGAGTCCCAAGGCCACCAGAAGACTCAGTCCCACAGCTTCTTAGTGGAGCACCTTTGCAACAGCTCAAGATCTACCAGGTCAGATCATGTAAGTGAGGACCTCACAGAGAGAACACTTGAAAGGTTTATTTCTAAAACTAGTCACAATACTAGAGTAACCACCCAAGTGTCATTTTTAAAAAGCGTAAGTGAAGCCTCAAATTAGCAGAGCCCCAGTGGAAATCTCTCCTCCAAATCCATTACGCAGGAGATGAGCTGGGTAAATACGGAGGACTCTCCCATTTAGATGCTGACCCTCACTCAGCAAGGGGAATGATTTGTTTCCCATGTTGGTTCTGTGCCCACCTTTTTGCGAACCTTTTAATTTAAAAGAGACAGTGATTAATGACGCTTTTGATCTGCTGACTTTTTTTTTTTCTTTTAAAGGGCAGCCTCTTTCTTTTCTACATAAATTTGATGTTGGAAGTAAACCATGAGTATAAAAATTCTATTGCTTATTTATTTCTGGAAGTGTTAGAAATCTACTTAGCCCCACTCCCCTGCCCCAAAGAGGTCCTAGCTTTGATAGTCATGGTGCAGGCTGGGATCATATCTTTTTTGTATTCTTAGCATTGAGTGTCTGGTATGTAGTAGGGACTTGACAAATTATTTATTTATTTATTTATTTATTTATTTATTTATTTATTTTTGAGACAGAGTCTTGCCCTGTTGCCAGGCTGGAGTGCAGTGGCGCGATCTCGGCTCACTGCCACCTCCACCTCGCGGGTTCAAGCAATTCTGCCTCAGCCTCCCGAGTAGCTGGGATTACAGGTATGTGCCACCACGCCCAGCTAATTTTTGTATTTTCAGTGGAGATGGGATTTCACCATGTTGGCCAGGCTGGTCTTAAACTCTTGACCTCGTGATCCCGCCGCCTCGGCCTCCCAAAGTGCTGGGATTACAGACCGTAACCACCGCACTCGGCAGGGACTTGACAAATATTTGTTCAGCGAACAAATGGATGATGAATTAATAAATGATACTTAATAATCAGGACTTGTATGGAGGACACTTCCAAAAGTATATTTCCAAGTAACATGTGTACTTTCTTATTAGAAAATGTTGACTATTCTATAGGCTATGAAGTTGGGTTTTGTTGTGAATCTGCAGTGATTCAAATAAGGTAATTCACATTGAAAGATCTTTCTGCCTCAGTCCCCTATTCTTTTTTTTTTTTTTTTTTTTTTTTTTTTTTTTTTTGAGACGAGTCTCGCTTTGCTGCCAGGCTGGAGTGCGTGGGGCCGGTCTCGCTCACTTTGCAGCTCTGCCTCCCGGTTTATGCATTTCCGCTCAGCTCCCAGTAGCGGGGACTACAGGCGCCGCCATCGGCCCCGGCTGTTTTTTGTTTTTTTAGTAGAGACGGGGGTTTCACCGTGTTAGCAGGAAAAATGGTCTCGATTGCCTGACCTCGTGATCCTGCGTCTCGGCTCCCAAAAAAGTGTGGGTTACAGGGCTTGAGCCACGCGCCCGGCCGCTCATCCCCTTGAGAGTAACATCAGTGTGTCTTTCCTAGCCAGGGATCAGGGGCCACGAAGAGAGACAGTCATTTTGAAATGTGTGAATATTTTCCAGTTGTTCAAGTTATTTCTCAGTACACCAACTCAGTCTACAAGAGCTTGCTAACCTGTCTCAGTATTCTGTGTTCTTTTATTGTGGGTAGGTAGATGTTGATAAATCAAAAGAAAAAAAAAAACCTTGTTAATTACAGGATTACATCAGATCTTAGCAAATATAGATTCTATTATAATACTTTGGTCTAACTCTCGGAAATAAGTCTGTTTTTCTCTGTGTTATACCAGTATGCTCAATTTTATGTTTTCTTATTTAAATATAATATAAAAAAATCTAATTTTTTTTATTAATGTGTTCGATATTGTGTTGAAAACTTAGTGATAATTTACTAGAATTTATCAATTTATATCATTTTATTAATCAATTTATATTTATATCAATTTATTTATATCAATTTATTAAATAGAGAATACAGCCCAAACCTTAATGTGCTGGAAGATAATTACTTAGAATATCCGGTAGCTTTGCGAGAGGCCTGTATTACTTTAAAAGGTATAAATGATAGGTTGTGTAATACCCTACATTCTTATCTTGAATTATATTATCGGGGGCTCTTTCTGTTTTACCTTAATGTGCCCAGGGGACTCTTGCTTAGCTTAATAGGACACCCAAAAGGAGGAAATGCAGAGTTAATGGTTTAACAAATTCTAAACTTTATTAGCAATTTGCATTTAGGAGAAGGGCAGATGGTGTATCGTCGAAAGCTCATGGGACTGTGAGTTGGTAGACTTTTTTTAAAATCCAGGTTTTACCCCTAACTTTTGGTCTTTAATAACTAGAACTGTACGCCGGGCGTGGTGGCTCATGCCTGTAATCCCAGTACTTTGGGAGGCTGAGGCAGGCGGATCTCAAGGTCAGGAGTTCGAGACCAGCCTGGCCCAGCATGGTGGAACCCTGTCTGTACTAAAAATACGAAAATTAGCCAGCCATGGTGATATGCGCCTGTAGTCTTAGCTACTCGGAAGGCTGAGGCAGTAGAATTGCTTGAACCCAGGAGACAGAGGTTGCAGTGAGCCGAGATCACCCCATTGCACTCCAGCCTGGGCGACAGAGAAGAAAAAAAAAAAAAAAAACCGTCTCAGGGAAAAAAAAAATTTAAAAGAAACCACTCTAAATATGATACAGAAATAAATTACTTATCATTGCATGCCATATTTAGGAACATGTGAATGTTTAACAGACTTCATCCTAAAGTGTAAAACACTACCATGTGAAATAGTTGGCAAAAATGAATCATTCCATAAACTCTTTGACAAAACATGGCCAAAAGGGTAAAAGTATCATGTGCCTATTTCATCTCGGCATTTCTCCCGATGCCCGGCCTTCCCTACATATTAGAAAGTGTTGGCTGGGTGCAGTGGCTCACACCTGTAATCCCAGCACTTTGAGAGACTGAGGTCAGGAGATCAAGACCATCCTGGCTAACACAGTGAAACCCTGTCTGTACTAAAAATACAAAAAATTTAGCGGGCATGGTGGCGGGCACCTGTAGTCCCAAGCTATTTGGGAGGCTGAAGCAGGAGAATGGCGTGAACCCCGGAGGCGGAGCTTGCAGTGAGCCGAGATCGCGCCACTGCACTCCAGCCTGGGCAACAGAGTGAGACTGTCTCAAAAAGAAAAGAAAAGAAAGTGTCCCTGGTTAGTTCTCTGCTGCCCTTCCTCGCCTCTTCCTTCATGTCCCTGCCTAATTGGGTACCACGCTGAGCCTCCAGCAGCACCCCCACCCTCTGCCCACCAAAGGGGCTTACCTGTGGAGCTTAATCTGGGCTCCCTTGTCTTAAGGGACTTTATACGTAACTAGCAGGTGGCATCCATATCTCTAAGCATTCCCCCAGTGCCTGTGAGTATGCTGTTCTAAGTGATAGGCACCTCCTCTTGATATGGATAGTTAATTGATGTGTAGGCACTTTTGTTTCATCACAACCCTGTTTCAGTTACAGTTGTTCATCCTTCTTTTTCTTCTTATCATTACTAATCACAAACCATCTAGTCCGTCTATGAAAAAGCAGTTGATTGGTGTCGGTGCCTTTTACCAGACGCCCATAGGGTTTAGTTTTCTTCCAACACAGGGATCATAGACTTAGGAAGTGAGTCATTTGGGACATTGGTACTCGTTTTTCACCATCCTTGGTGGATAATAAGAAAAATAATAGGAATGATAGGAGGTAATATTTACTGAGCACTTTGTATGTGCCAGTTCAGCAAACCATTCTGAATCCTTTACATATGTCTTCTCTTTTCATGCTGATGATAACTTCACAAAGATATACTGCAGCTGACACCATTTTCTAGGTCATAAAACTAAGACACTGAGAGGTGAAGTGAGCTCGGCAAGGTCACACTGTAGCTTGTCTGTGCTTTAAGCTTGGGCTCTTCTGC
>NW_016810483.1:2127123-2138649 GCF_001698545.2 Rhinopithecus bieti
CTTTTTTTTTTTTTTTTTTTTTTTTTTTTTTTTTTTTTTTTTTTTTGAGGTGGAGTTTCACTCTTGTTGCCCAGGCTGGAATGCAATGGCATGATCTCAACTTACTGCAACCTCCGCCTCCTGGGTTCAAGCCATTCTCCCACTTCAGCCTTCCGAGTAGCTGGGATTACAGGTGCCTGCCACTACCCCTGACTTTTTTTTTTTTTTTTTTCTCCTTTGTATTTTTAGTAGAAATGGGGTTTCACCGTGTTGGCCAGGCTGGTCTCGAAACTTCTGACCTTAGGTGATCTGCCCGCCTCGGCCTCCCAAAGTGTTGGGATTACAGGCATGAACCACCATGCCTGGTCCCATGCTGCATTTTTTAAATATTGCCAAAACTGTGCTGCAAAGAACTGGTAAGAAAATTCCTGACTTGCAGGTTCAGCCACTGGTCTTTCTTTAAGTGACCATTGGCCAAATTTTTATAATTTAGGAGTGCCTATAACAAAGAAGCACTGTATCACATATTGTGAATTATATTCAGCAAGAGTTCAATACACTCAGCTTACTCCCATGAATCAGCATCAGGCAAGGGCCTCCCCATCATACTGCTTGAGTTCTTTGGTCACAACTAACAGAGATTACCTTTGGCCAATTTAAAGGTAATCCTTAAAAGAAGATACTGGATGAATAGCCGGTAGTTCAGAATGAACAGAAGGTGGGTAAAAGATAGGAAGCAGGACAATCCCAGTGTATAGGAAGTGCCAGTATCTTCACCAGCTCATCACAGCCACTGCTAAAATCAGTACTCCTCAAACATGTTTCTGTCCTCACATCAGTCTACTCAGATGAATCAGACAGGCCTAGTCTAAGTCCCATACCTACCCCATGGCAATGACAGGGCAGAGGATCTTGACTAAGAGTCCCAGCCTGCATGCAACAGTGGGGGAAAGTAATTCCTTAAATGAAAATTGAAGTGAGAATGGATTCTAGATGCCCCGCTCCCACCACAAACCCCTGCTGTCCCTGAGCTCTACAGGAATAGTGGAGTTCATTGGAGAGAGGCACATGTTTGCTCTCTGGAGTCCCATCTTTTGTGGCTTTCAACCTCCTTTCTGAGCAGGCCCTTGACTTTGTCTTTGACGTTGTGAGGAAACCTTCCAGCTTTGCATCACAGGAAGTTTGATGAGCCTGCCTTTACCTTGGATGTCTTCATGTGGTATTTATGTCATTGGGAAAGATATAATAACATACCAAGATCTGTAGCTTAGCTCGCTGCTGAAGACCTTCCTCCAACTAGTCCTCATAAAACCCAAGCTCTAAAAACTGATCATCAAATAATAAAAGAGAAATAGAGTAAATGCACAATTCATGAGATTAATATAGAGCAGGAAGACAGTCTTTTTTTCCCCAATAATCTTTACTTTTATATCCTGCTTTATAGGGGTGCTGTTTAATTTCATGTTCATTTACTTTAATTACTTCTTTCTTGTAGTTTGTGGGGAAGTTTGCCATTTTCCAATATCTAAAAGATGGCTTACTTGAGTTTCGTTTCAGACCCTTTTAGAATTAATATATAATAAAACATAATATGTGTATTTGTCATTTTTCATCTCCAAGGATTACTCATCATAATAGAATCAGTTTTTCCACGGAGATTTTATCAGACTTACAAGTCAGATTGGTTGAATGCATTTCTTTTGCTAATAAACAGAGAACCTTTACCCTGGAAGCATCTCCCCGCTGAATTCCAATAATTTAGTGTTTCCTTGCCTTAAGAGCTCAACCAGTAACCTAGGCATCAAAACAAATTTATTAGCCTAAAAGAAGGTTGTTAAGATGGGAGAACTTAAGAGTATGAAAGCGAGGAAACATAATAAAATCAAAACATAAATGTTGAATACATATATGTTAGATATTTTTTAAAACTTCATTTTAGAGGGTTAGGCTTAACTCGCCCCCACCCCAAGCAAAACATTTTGGGGTACAGATTTTTCTGTCTCTATAGTTGCATTTACTTCTGTGTTACACATGGGGACAGTGTGAGGCTAGTGGGCTGTTATATTCTGACTTAAACAATTCTTGTGTTTCTAATTTAGAAGATAATTGCAGTCAAGGTAGGACAAGACCATGTTGGATGGTGGCTAGTCTGATTGCTGCCTCTGTCTTGAACTGCCTTACGATCTGTAGGTCCAAGGTTAATTGTGGGAAGATTTTGGCCATGAAACTACGACAAGCCCTTACAGGAATGGGAGAAGGGTGTAGTTTCTTTCAAGTGCATTTATTAGGGTAGGTGTGATCACCGATTCACTGCTTGGCGATAAGTGGGCCCATTGGTTCTTGTTGTGAGGTGGTTCTAAATCCTCCTTTTAAAAAGCTCCGTTCAAGTTGCTGTGAGCTTCTCATGCTGCTTGCTCCCAAGTATTTCAGATGTTGCAATGCTGGGCATTTTGTCAAGCTCATAACTGCGAAATGCTTTCTCCATATAAGATATGGAGATTTGACCCTATAGTAGAGATATGAATGTGGATTTGCTTTTACCCTGTAGATAAGATCAGCTACAGTGAAAGACACAGGTAAACAGAATGGTTAAGCAGAAACTGTTGGAATCCAGTGTACATGAGAAAAGAGTGAATTTTTTCATGGCCAACAGTAAAGCCCTCTTCAGTGTATAGCTAGAATTCACCTTCTCTAGTATTTTTACACAAGACTGAGAATAAAAATGGTTATGATTGATGAAGCATTCAGTGTATATCTAACTGTAAGTCGGACTAGAGGGACTTTTAAATCACCCAAATGAAAGATTGCATTATCACGAACATTAATATGTAACAGTTAAGTGTGTCATAGCTTATCATAAGTCCTGGCATTCACAGAGCTCTTTGAGGCCAGCCAACCAACCAATAAGGAAAAACTTTTTAGCAAATGCAGGTCCGCAATACCTCCGTGAGTGAGGCCAGCCCAGTAGTCATGACTCTTAATAGGTTATTTATTTTTGTGTGCCCAACCTATCTATACATTCTAGTCACACTTTGTGGGGGGCTTGAAGATGTACTCTGAATTTTCTCTTCCCAGTATTCTTAATGGGAAGAGAAAAGCAGGGTTGAAACCAAGGGGAAAATTTTACTTCCTTTGAGACTAGGAAGTTAGGGAGGAAGAAAATACCCAGAGTAACTTATTAAGGCATGGAGGTTAGATTAAATGTTTAGTAATTTTAAAATTTCTTATAGATTTGTTAACATTTATGTGGTTGACAAATTATTAACTCTTCACCCCTAGAAAACCAATTCAGGAAGGTAGAAACTTCTGTTTTTTATCTTTTGCAAAGTAATGTCTTTTCCTCCAAATTTGTAAGGAGTACATGTTCATAGCAGAAAATTTGAACTATAAGGCAAAATATTTTTAAAATCATGAGTACCTCTGTTCTTAATACCCAGAGAAACTTAGTAAGTGGAAGGGCTATCCTTACATGTATAACTTTTTTTATATGTTAGCACTACATATATTTAATTAATTACATTTTTAGCGAGTACATACTTTTTTTATTTGGCATATTTATTATGTGGTCATATGTCCATTGAAACTTTGTCTTTATGTCTACCATAACACCAAGCCCAGTACCATTTTAGAGGGATGAGCTTATTAATATTTTTTAAAAATTACAATAGGTGCATCATATCAGAGTTAAATCTTTGAGTTACTTGTGGAAGGGAGAGAGAAGAGAAAAGGAGTAAGTATTTACTGAGAAACCAGCACATGCTGAGTACGGGGTTACATGCTTCATAGGAATATTGCACTTTATTATCATTAAATACTGATGATAATGATGGTGATGATGGTAGCTAAGTATCATTGTGCATTTACTAACAGATGAGAACTTGGACATGTATCATTTCATTTAATTCTCACCACAACTCACTAAAGTTAAACACATCCATTATTTCCATATTAAAGATGGAAAACCTGAGGTTCAGAGAGGTCAAGCTAATTACTCAAAATAACATAGCAAAAATTATAAAGCCAAGTTGCCTGATGGTTCTTTGTCTACCCTAAGATGCGTGCCCAGCTGTCCACGCCAGTGCATTTGCTGCATCTATCCAACACACCAACCTGCCTCTTAATGTTTCTAAGTGATTTCTTTCTAACATGGGCCTCCTTTTAGCAACTTCCCTTGAAGGATTTTTTTTGACCTTTTAATTTTTTTTTGGTGTTAAAATTGGGGGATGGAAGCACTATAGGCAGCAGGCCATGCCCTACTTGGCCCAGTACATGGAAACAGATAGCCGTGAAGCGACACCCTTGCCTGCTCGTGATGTCAGCTGCATTGTGGATGCTGCTGTTACCTCTCTCAGGGAACATCTGGGGCCACTGCAAGACTAGCCTATGAATCCTTCCTTCGATTTCCATTGCAAACCAAGGCACAGCTCTAATGATGGTGTGTAACCTATGCCCTGAGCCCAGGTGTCTGCTGTTACATGTTAGAGTAAGAAAGGTGTATCACTTGGTTGGCATTGACCATGTTTTGCAGTTGAGACCACGTGTGTAACCATTTCCCTACTCTGGGACCAGGTTTTCTGTAACAGCTGTTGGCCTAGGGCATTTTGTTTCACTTCCATCCGCTTCTGTTTCTTTATCTCAAACACTGGGAAAATCGTAGTACCTGTCAAGTAAGGGTATCAGAAGACTGGGTGACGTAAGTAAACCACTTCAGTAAAAGCCTTACATGAAGTTGGCACTCGGGGGCCTGAAGCATTGTTGTTGTTCTTCAGGGTTACTCTAATGACTACGAATTGTTTTCTTCAGTGACAAGTTCTTAGGGAACCAATTTAGATACTGGGAGATTGGCTAATTACACTTTTTATTAGTCCCACTCCCTCAAGGAAGTGACTTTTCTTTAGTCCTTCCTGGAATTTGGGATATATCAATTAGCATGTGTTCATAGAACACCTCACTGCTCAACAGTGGCTGAAAACATGAGGAAATTCATTATTTACTTGCCCAGAAGTCTGAAGATAGGCAGTGCCAGGATTGGTTTGGCAGCTTAGTGTGGGGTTGGGGAAGCTCTTTGATTGCTTCAACTTTTCCCTCTTGGCCACAAGATGGCTGCTGAAGCACCAGGCATCACCTTCCTACATGGTTTCATTTAAAGGCACAAAGTAAGGAAAAGGACAGAGCAGTGAGAGAAAGAGATCTCTTAGTGTCCTCTTATCAAGAAGAAAAAAAGTCATTTTCCCCTTATATCTTTTCAGTCATCTTCCCCTTATATCTTTTGGTCAGAAATAAATTAGAACACCATGCCTAACTGCAGAGAAAGCTGGGAAGGGGGAGCATCTCATTTTTTCAGTTTGGGGAGTAGGAGGTGGGAGAAGAGGGAGGGAAAAGAGAAAGAACGAGTTGGGATTGGCTGTTGGGTTGCAATCCGGTAGTATGTGCCATATGGATAACACTTCATACTTGACCAGTGGAGGTTAACCTAAAGTCTTCATTGAGCCTACAAAGGAGATAGATATAAATATTATTAGGTTCACAATTATTCAGAATGACAGTACATTTTTGGATTCTCATATCATTGCTAAAGCTGAAATTTCTTGGTATCTAGACAGTGTGGGTAACTCCAACGCACTTTGTTGACTTTGTTCATCATCAGGCTTTATCCCATCTTAAGCTCTCTATATATCACTCAGGAAATATTTTGTAGATGGCTCAGCTTCCTGCTCAGCGCCATAGTTCTGGATGTTTCCCACCCCACACATGGTGTTGTGTATGACCACCACCCCCGCTTCCAAATGGTCTTTGGTTCTGTATTTGCCCATTGCGAAAGAAACATCCTGACAGCTATGATGTATTTATAACGTTGTACGGCTGGTTTTACAGTCGCTTTCTTACATCAATACTAATCTTTCTTGCTAAGCCGAAAAATCCATCACACCTTGAACTACAGTGGAAAGCTTCACCTGAATTGTGTACATTTTGGGTTTTTCAGGGGAGGGACAGGATGGAGGCACGTGACTGCTTAAGAAACTTTTCACAGTGTTACTCTCGTTTCCAAATGGTATGAGTTATTTGAGTTGCTGAAGCAGAGCACTTTCTGTAGGATAGCTGATGTCTCCAAAGACACAGTTTACATTCAATGTGTCCCGAAGAGAGTAGCAAGTACATTTTTCTAACAGTGAGAAAAGAGATTATTTTGCAACTAGTTTCGTAAAGAGTGCACTTGGTTCTAATCTACAGGCATAAATCTTTCAAGTTACTCAATTATATAAATCTACAATTCTAATCAAAACCGTGTTTATAAAAAATAATTTTTATTTAAATTTGATGAAAAGATTCAAAGAAAGAACGGAATTTTAAAAGTTACTACCAAAAAACACTTTTCTTTTTTTTCTTTTTTTTTTTTTTTTTGTGAGACACAGTCTCGCTGTCACCCAAGCTGGAGTGTAGTGGCGCAATTTCGGCTCACTGTAAACTCTGCCTCCCGGGTTCAAGCGATTCTCCTGCCTCAGCCTCCTGAGTAGCTGGGATTACAGGTGTGCGTCACCATGCCCAGCTAATTTTTATATTTTTAGTAGAAATGGGGTTTCACCATTCTGGCCAGGCTGGTCTTGAACTCCTGACCTCAGGTGATCTGCCCGCCTCAGCCTCCCAAAGTGCTGGGATTACAGGCGTGAGCCACTGTGCCCAGTGCAAAAAAAACACTTTCAATTTTAGAATTTATTAATTTCCATTGAGAAGAAAATACAATTTTTAATGAATATGAAGAATTTTGAACTGGAAACCAAGTATCCATCTGCTGAAGATCTGATTGTCATGAATATGGAAACTCTAAAACTGGACAGTCCAAGATGTGGCAGCCACTAGGCAAGGGTGGCTACTTAAATTAATTAAGCTTACATAAAATTAAAAATTCAGTTCCTCAGTGACACTAGCCATATTTCAAGTGCTCAGGAGCCTCATGTGGCTATTGGCTACCCTATTGGATGTTGTAGGCATAGAACATTTCCGTTGTCACAGAAAGTTCTGTTGGGCAATGATGCTCTAGACGAGTGGTTCTCAACCAGGAGTGACATTCCCCAGGAGGGGACATTTGGCAATGTCTGGAGATGTTTTTGGAGGTCACGAATGTGGTAGGGGCGTGTGCTACTACCATCTAGGAATGCTGTTCAACATCCTGCAATTCACAGGATAGCTTACATAATGAATACTTAATTTTTTGGCTCAAAATGTTCCTAGTACTGAGGTTGAAAAATCCCACTCTCTGGTGGGTGGGCTTCTGTGGCCCCCAGCTCCTCAGTTCAAATTTTAAAGCAATTCTCATTATACAGATATCAGACAACATGTGTTTTGGATATAATATTGGTGCTAGGTAGGGTTAAACCTGTGATTAGGTTCAGAAAAGACTTGTTCTGAGTCCCTTCCAGCTGAGTGGAGCCTGCCATCTAAGTCATGATGTCTTGGGGTAGAGTGGATTGGCTTGTACTCCAGGCCAGCTTCATTATTCAGAGCATTTTTGTGAGCAACAGGGGCTGGTACTGACATTCCTGCTTGCCGGCAGTTGGATGCCAGTATGGTGTCCAAGGATCAGGTGTCTCAGCCAGAGGGGTGGGTTCAGATCCGGACTCTACTGCTTAGCTGTTGTGTGGCCAAGAGCAGATTATTGAACCTGTCTGAGCCTCAGTCTCCTCATTTTCAAAATGGAAATAATAACAGTCTGCATTTTACAAGGTGATTGTAAAGATTAGGTGAGGAAATGGATGTAAAGTGACTAGTATAACTGCTGGCATATTTAAGAATAAATTGGTAGCTTCTATTATTGTTGTTTTTGTTATTGTTTATGTTACTATGGTTACCAGTCCCAAGAAAGGCTGGCTGAATTGATCTGGGGTTCCTTCCCGCCCAGGAAGAGGAAGTCAAAGCCCTGGTTTGCTGGGCTGGCTGGGCTGGAGCCAGGGCTAAATGCCAGGCAGGCGGCAGGACCCTGCCCACTCCATCCCAGCTTAAATGTTACTTACTATATTGTTTCTAGCTTGCCTATGGCCTCTGGCATCCACATGACTCTAAACTCCATTCAGTTATTTTCTTTCCTCCAGTGCTAAGTTAGGATGTTCACTTTGGTGCCTCCTGGGTTTCCAGCATCTGCAGAAATTCTACACAAAAGCATTCAGAAAGTGTTGGGGCTGGGAAGTTTGTGTTGGCCTCTTTTCAATGACCAATGCAGCTCTCTTTTCAATGACCAGTGCAGCTCTTTCTCCTTCCTACCGTTCCCACTGGCTTTTTTGTGATCGGTGACCACAAGACTAAGGATTCCACAGCAGGCCTGAGGCCTATTGTGTGAACCAGCTGGCCATTCCCCTAAACTCATAGGTTCGTCCATCCCTGACTGAACCAAAACTATGAGGAGCCTGGAGAGGAGCTTCTTAAGTCTATATTCAACTTCATGCTGGAATTTTTTTTTTTTTTTTCTTTGAGATGAAGTGTTGCTCTGACACCCAGGCTGGAATGCAGTGGCACGATCTCAGCTCACAGCAACCTCCGCCTCCCAGGTTCAAGCGATCATCCTGCCTCAGCCACCCAAGTAGCTGGGATTACAGGTGCATGCCACTACAGCCGGCTAATTTTTGTATTTTTAGTAGAGACAGAGTTTCACCATGTTGGTCAGGCTGGTCTCAAATTCCTGACCTCGTGATCTACGCGCATCGGCCTCCCAAAGTGCTGGGATTACAGGCGTGAGCCACCGTGCCCAGCCATGCTGGATTTTTTTAGACTTCCAGTTTAGTTTGCTTTGAGGTCATCTTGAGTTCTTTCTGACTGTGGGTCCTGACTTCTTTTTCCAACTCCATTATTAGCAGGAAGAGAGCATGGCTGATGAACTGGTTAATTACATAGGAAACACGAGATCCTAATGATTTTGAGTATTAGTTATGAGAGTTAATTGATTTGTGCGTGTTTAGTTGGTTTGCCTTCCCATAAAGGCTAACATATATTGTAGAGTAGGAGAGCTACATATAGAACACTATCTATTTTGGGCTCCTGTGTGGCACCTTATGGTTGCAAATGACCCAAAGCCAACTCCAGCTGGCTAAGCAAATAAGGGAATTTAATTGGCTTGTGTAATTGACAAGTCCAGGAGGAGGCCTGTTCTCTGTGAGCATTGTTAGGAATCTGTCTTGCTATTGTGCTCACCTTCTTGCTGCTGTGTCCTGGCCTCTGTTCAGCCAGCTTTCTTTTTGTGGAGGCAAGCCCAATTCATGCTTTTAAAAGTTTAGCAAGCCAGCAGAAGGACAGCCTTTCTCTCTCCCAGTAGTTCCTATGGAATGCTAGTAGTTGAGTATCATTCTTGGGACATGTCCATCCATCAGCCAATCAGTATGGCTGGCAGAGGAGAACTCACTGATTGGTCAGACTTGGGTTATGGCTCCACCCTCTGGAGCTGAGAGATGCTTCAGCCTCCTGTGAACGATTAGTACTGAGAGTGGGAAATGGGCGTTTCCCCCAAAGAAAAATCAGGCTAGTGTCATCAGAGAAAGGGGAGCATGGATATTGGGCAGACAAAAACAACAGATACCCACTACCACATTTCCCTTTTCACTGTGCTGGTGACTTGCAGAAAATCTCCTGCCTGGTATGTCTTGATTTCGCCACCAAAGTCGCTCGCAGGCCCTCGGCCTGATTTTATTTACAGCAGCAGCACACCTCTCTCTTCTTCCCTGTAGTCGTGATACCCTGGTCTTTCCCCCAGAGGTTGGAATAAATGGCCTTCTCTGAGCCACAATCAATGGCATTCCATAAGGTGTGACAGAGGAGGCCATCTGGCACTTGTCCCATTGTCGTTTCTCCCTACCCAGGGAAGAGGCGCATTCCAGGCAGAAGGTCGCAGCTCAGCCAAGCGCTGCTGTCTCAGAAGCATCACCCTCAGACTGGGGTCTGCAGCACAGAAACACCACCAGAGTCAAACACCTGGCAGGATTTCCCCCTTTCTCTTTGTGAAATTTTCCAACAGAACCAGGTTGTGGAATAATACATAATGAAAATGATTCTTGAATAAAATTATAAGTTTGAATGTTCTGCACAATACTTTCCCCAATATTGGATGGATTTTTTAAAAAGATGCTAGCACTGAGATCACTGGCCCATTTCAATTTTTATTGAAACAAATAAACCCAATAAAAACACTTATGCTGAGAGCTGTAGCACCACAGTAAAAGAATCACCCTGTATTGAATGTATTGATTTATTTATTTACTCCAACTGGAAAATCGAGTATTGTGTTAATGTATTTTATAAGAATCACATTGCTCGATGAAATGGCTAATTTATTTTAGCGTATACATAAATAGCTAGCAATTTTCCCTGAGACAGGCTAATGAAAATGATGCCATGAAATTGTCTATACTATGAGGAGTAACGGAGACGAGTTATTATTGGGTGAGTGCTAAGATGCGCTGAACTGGCCATCATATCTTTGAACTTTTGAACTGCTACTTGTTTTGTGTGATTTATTGATTTTGCTATCTCTCTGTTTAGCTCAACTTTAGTTTTTGCCCAGCAGTGCAGATAAGTGGCATAGGAGATTTAATTTCATGGGTATTTGGGGTTAAAACCTATCTTTAAAAAGAATGCTAAACATGTTTTAATAAAACATGAGTTGCAGGGGTTTTAGGTTTCTGTACGATATGGATCTGATAAGAACCAAGGCAGTTCAGTGGCCAGCCCAGAGGTTCCAGGCTAGGGAGGAACTCTTTCTGAGCTTTGGGAGTTTCACCAGGGCCACATGCATTTTATTTGCTAGATCAGCCTGGCTTCATTCTTAATTACATGTATCATTTATCCCCCTGCCAGTGCCCTTTTGCTCATGGCACATATTTTGCCTCGGTGCCTGGTACACAGATGGTTTCTGGGGTTCTAGCAGACAGCATCATTGTCCCTATCCTCCCGTCCTTGCACACCGAGGGCTGGCCGCTACCGAAGCACCCTCATTTTGCCTGATCTCACGGGGAAACTGCTTTCAAGAGCAGCCACGGCTCTCACCTAGGGAATAAAGACATGGAAGTCTGCTCATCATCAGGGTCAGGGCTGGCTCGCCGCTGCTCAGCTGCCTCCAGATCAGTTCTCTCTGGTCCCCATCAGCATTGTTACCCTCCTTATCAGCCAGCCCTGACCTTTGAGTGGGATGTTTCACTCACTGCTTGGTGGTGGGAGGTGGTTTTCATACTAAGTGATCATGACGAGAAAGCAGCCTTACTTTTTATTGTTTGTCTTTGGACCTGCAGAACTTTTCTTAAAAATGTAACATTTTGGGAACTCATTCTTGATAATATTTTTTATTTTATTAGCTAATTTCTAAAGGATGGTTTGACAGCAGTATTTTATGCTTTTTTTTCTTTGTGGGTGGGGGTGGTGGTGGTGGTTGGAGGAGGTGGGAAAGAGCTTTATCATGTAAAAGTAACCATCCTAGAAATTTCAGGTAATAAATTTTCAGGCGCATGAATGGTTAAGACTCTTCACTCAGTGACACAGTATGTGAATGAGGAATTTTATGAAGGTAACGGT